>NC_090437.1:785289295-785605064 GCF_031143425.1 Pleurodeles waltl | reverse complement strand
AAGAGGTTTTTTGACCTCTATTGGAACACCAGTGAGAAATGGTGACAAAATAAAAGAGTTGTTGTACGCAATGCAGTTACCTGAAGAAATTGCTGTGGTAAAATGCAGTGCACACCAAAAGATGCATGATTACATCTCATTGGGAAATGGATATGCGGATCAAGTCACAAGGTTTTGCGGATTGAACTGTATATCGTTAAAAGACAAGTGGGAATTGATGTCCGAGGAAGAAAATATTTTCACAAGTTTTGCACTAAAAATGATTGATACTTTGTAAGAATTGAAAACATTGCAGGAAAATGTAGAAAAGGAGGAGAAACGACTTTGGGTAAAACTGAAATGCGTTCAAAGGCCTGATGAAATTTGGATTTCTGAGGAGGGTCAGATGGTGTTTCCCAATAGTTTATTGTCTCAGATGGCCCGCTAGTATCATGGACGGGCACATATAGGAAGGGATGACATGGTCAGGTTGTTTAAAATTGATTGGTTCAATCCTAAATTCAGGCTAGCAGCAGAAGCAGTATGTCATCGATGTATAATTTGACATAAAGGGACAGAGGTGAATTTGAGCCACATCGGAAGAGCATTCAGCAGAATGCAATTGGATTTCATTGAGATGCCTGCATGTGGTGGTGTGAAGTACGTGTTGGTGATTGTGGTGGTCATTCTGACCTCGGCGGTCTTTTTTGTAGACCGCCGAGGGACCGCCGTACGGAAGACCACCAGTGCTGGCGGTCTTCCACATGAGCCATTACGATCATTGGCAGCGCTCCGCCCGTTTCCGGACGAAGAGGCGCCAACAGCCATACTGGCGGCAGGCAGGGAAGTGGAGGTAGCTCCACCCCCACGCCAACAGAACACCGCCCAGCGAATCACGACTTGTGATTCGCTGTGGCGGTGTTCTGTTGGCATGGCGGTGTCGGCGGAGCTGCCCCCATGGGTCCCGTTCCCTCCCGGAGGATGACCGGAACAGGTAAGGTGATCGTCCGTTAGGGAAAGGGGGCGGGGGGGGGTGTTGTGAGTTGTGTGCGTGCATGGGGGCGTGCGGGTGTGTGTGTATGTTGAGAGTGCGTGCATGAATGCGGGGGTGTGTGTGTATGTTGAGAGTGAGTGCATGAATGTGGGGGGGTGTGTGTGTATGTTGAGAGTGCGTGCATGAATGCGGGGGTGTGTGTGTATGTGCATGAATGCGTGCATGTATGCGTGTATGTCTGTGTACATGTTGGGGATCGGGGTGGGGAGGGGGGTCCAGCAACCTTTTGTGGGTGGCAGGGGTGGTGGGGGGGGGTAGGGGAGGGAGTTGGGGTGGGGGTGGGGGTGGGGGTGGGGAGACCCCTATCAGTGCCAGGGAAGGGATTCCCTGGCACTGATAGTGCTTACCGCCATGGATTTCATGGGGGTCTCAAACCGCATGAAATCCATGGCGGTAATCCGGCGTCAGGCGGGTCGGAATACCGCCAGCAGTATGTGACGACCGCCGGGCTGGAGACACAGGGCTCCAGCCCGGCGGTCGTTGCCGCCGTGGCGGTCGGAACGGTGAAACGGCGGCTGGCCATGGCGGTAACCGCCATGGTCAGAATGTCAGAAAAAAGACCGCCGCTTCACCGCCGACCGCCACGGTCGGAATGACCGCCTGTGTGTCTTTAGTCATTGGATTGAAGCATACCACACATGAAGGAATGACAGTCTCACAGTAGCAAAGCTGTTACTTAGAGAGTTAATACCACTTTTCGGATTTCCAATCAGATAGGGGAACTCACTTCAATAACAAAGTGATTAAACTCTTATGTGCAGCACTAAACATTGAGCAGAAGTTGCATTGTAGCTATCGCCCTGAAGCATCAGGACTGGTGGAACAAATGAATGGTACATTGAAATCGAGAATTGCCGAAATGTGTGCTGCTACCAATCTGAAATGGCCAGACGCATTACCCTTGGTGTTGATGTCAATGTGAAACATACCTGACAGGAAGACAGGGCTGTCGCCCCATGAAATCCTTATGGGCAGAGCAATGAGATTGCCAGCAATTCCAGCCAATGCACTTGTCAATATTACAGATGATATGATGTTGGACTACTGCAAAGGTCTGGCTGATGTGGTTCGCTCTTTCTCTCAGCAGGTGCAGGCCACTACCCTGCCACCCATCCGTGACCCAGGTCATAACCTAAGAGCCGGAGACTGGGTCATCATCAGAAAACATGTTCGCAAGACCTGTTTGGAACCATGTTAGAAGGGTCCCTACAAGGTGGTGCTAACAACTACGACATCTGTAAAGTGTGGAGGTCTACCGAACTGGATACACGCAAGTCATACAAAGAGAGTGGTGAGTCCGCAAGAGCATGAAGAAGTGTTGTTGAGAGCGCCAACAACAGTGAAACAAGTAGCGACACTTGAGCCAGAACAAGAGCAAACTGAGCCCGAGGTTGAGCCTGAACTTGTGGAAGATGGATCTATCACCCCTGTAGGAGACGAGAGTGAAGAATTAAAGGAGGGTAGGCGAGAGCCTATCTCAATGGATACAGCAGGAGAACTGAGCACAGCAGGGGTTCTCCCAGAAGCAGACGGAGCTGAAAAGCAAACAGAGCAAGAGTCAGATCAAGAGGGTGAAAGAGTTGAGACGGATCAAAGCCAAAGTGATTTGACTCCTCCTGAACCTGTTGCAAGTCCATCAAGAGAAAACACCATAGAGAAAGAAAAGGAAAAGAGTCCCATCCTAAGGAGAATATTGACAGAAGGAATGGGAAAAGGAGATAATTGGCCTGAATCACACATTGGAAAATAGAAGGAATTGGTCATTAATGAAACAATAGGAGAAGTGGATACTACCAGAAAGGAAGAACTGAGTGAAGGAGAATTAGGTTGTGAGCGCAGGTTGAAAAGAAAGAGAATAGTGAGTCGAAGATACGCAGGTCCTGAGTGGGCATATGCAGCTACAAATAAATGGCAACACAAGTTTATGTCCTTTCGTTTTGATAGAGAAGTTCTGACTCAGTACTTTGATGTAACCTGAAGGCGATCAAAAGACTGAGTTGTTGAGCTGATCTAAAGCAAAAACCTAAGTAAAGACTGTTGAAATAAAACTAGAAGAGACATTGTTAACCTGATATGACAATTGAAAACCGGATGTGACAAGCTGCTAATCGATTTTGACAAAAGGAAAAAGGGTGCCTGAATGTGAAACGGAACTGTGAAAAATGTTTTTTTTCTTTTTTCTTCATTTGTGATTCTTTCCGTTGCACTTTATCTAAGAGTTACTTTTGCTTTCTAATTCTTTACAGATCATTGCTGAGTTAAATAGCCAAGTTAGGAATATTAGATATTGTAGATATTTGAGTGTTGGAGTGTCAGTTATGTGTGGAATAATGTTTATAATAATGATTGTGGGAATGTCTATTCTTGATATGAAAAAGACTATTATTGTTTAGATGTAAGTTAGATGAAAAATATTTGCATGTTCATACTAATGCTCAAGGAGAGCTTTCTTCTAACGTATTCTATCGCTTGCTGAGTGAGTATGTTGAGACAATGGATGCAAGGAATTGTCTTGTATGTACACAAATTCCTTCCTTAGTGGTTACGTACCATAGTCTGCCATTAACATATGGCATAAGCTGTAGTTGGCTACTAACAAGATTCTATAACCAAGAGTATATACAATAGTTTTACTCAAACTATTATTTAGTGTTTTCATTTGTTCCTATTATTAGATATCTGAGCAAAGTAGCTAAGGAGCATGATATAGTATTAGTTAGAGGCGTCTTTGAGCCGAAATTAACGTTTGGTACTGCATACGCTCATAAGAATAACTTAACATGTTTACTTACACCATTAGAAAAGAGCTTTATAGGGCATACTGACAACAGGAGAAAGGCATTGAAGGAAAAGCAAGAGAAGGGATTAGAGAAAGTAACTTATAAGAATGATTATGCTTACACTGCTATTAAAACACAAGGGAAGTTAGCTTTAGATGCATTGCATGTAGGGAAGCTTTGTATATATAGGCCAAAATCACGCACAGACACTTTATTTGTGGGTATGAGTGAATGTAGGCATGTGTTTTGGTTTCAGAGTAAATTGACTTTTATGCTGAATGGTCAGGACCCTGCGATTCCTGGGATTTACTATATTTGTGGACTTAATGCTTATTACCGTCTTCCTAGAGGATGGTATGGAACATGTTATTTGGGGATAGTGTTCCCTAAACTTTATCAGATAGATGATCTAAAGAAGTTTCCAAAAGTGACTGAATTACATCATAAGCGACAGAGGAGGGAAACCTCATCTGCAATTGTGGGAGATATTTTTGGTGCAGTAATTCCTTCTGTAGGAGTTATTTTGAATGCAACTAAGATACAGAAGTTGTCTACTATTGTGGATAACATGCTGATACAGGGGCAATACTCCTGTTAGATACTGAATTAGCTGCAGATAGAGCTATGACACTTCAAAATAGGCTTGCTTTAGACATACTTTTGGCGAAAGACGGCGGAGTCTGTAGGATAATTAATGCTAGGCATTGCTGCTCTTACATACCTAATAACGATAAGGAGATAAGAGACTTAGGGCCAGATGTAGCAAGGCTTTTGCACCTTGCAAACAGCGAAAATCACTGTTTCCGAGGTGCAAAAGCCACATCGAGATGCCCATTCCCATTTTGCGAGTCGGTAACCTGGTTACCGACTCGCAAAATGGTAATGCGAGTCACAAATAGGAAGGGGTGTTCCCCTTCCTATTTGCGAGTCGCATCGCGATGCAGAATTTCTTTGTGACCGCGGTCGCAAAGCAATTCGCAGTTACCACCAGTGTCACACTGGTGGTAACCCATTCGCAAAAGGGAAGGGGTCCTCATGGGACCCCTTCCCCTTTGTGAATGGCCCTGAAAACATTTTTTCAGAGCAGGCAGTGGTCGTATGGACCACTGCCTGCTCTGAAAAAATTAAACTGGCACGTTTCATTTTTTCGTGTGTAATGCAACTCGTTTTCCTTCAAGGAATCGGGCTGCATTACAAAAAAAAAAAACTGCTTTATTTAAAATCAGTCACAGACATGATGGTCTGCTGTGTCCAGCAGGCCACCATCCCTGTGAGTGCTGCGACTCGCAAGGGGGTCGCAAATTGCAACCCACCTCATTAATATAAATGAAGTGGGCCTTTGCGACCCCCTTGCGACTCGAAGATGGTGTCAGGGACACCATCCTGCATCCGGCATTGCGACTCGCAAATTGCGACTCGCAATGCCGGAATTTGCTACATCTGGCCCTTACTCACTAACTTAACTAATTCAAGTAAGGATTTGAAGGAATTGAAGGAACCAGGGGTTTGGGAGAAAGTTGGAAAAGGATTTGCTTCAGTGGGTAATTGGTTTAGTCAAATTTGGAATGGGGTATTACTGAACATTGTACAGGGAATATTAATAGTGATTGCTTGCATATTAGGATTATGGGGCATATGCAAATCATGGCAGAGAATAAAATTAAGGAGATCTAAAAATAATCAGAGTAGGGAAGAACAACCTAGGGAAAGAATATATAGGGAAAATTTGGGAAGAAGACAACATGCATCAGAAACGGAACTGTAAAATGTTGGTAAAGAAAGGTGTGATGACATATTTAGTCATCAGAGGATGGACTGTTGAAGCAGATATGCTAATTAGAAAATCATTAATGATGTTTATGTACTTGAATAATTAAAAGTTTTTAGAAGAATTAATTGCAGAGAAAAATAATGTGAACGTTTGAAATTGACTGACTTTGTTGCTGATCCATTGTGTGGATAGGTAGCTATGAAAATGTGACTGACTAATTGTGCCTTTTCTTCTAGGTGCCAACTGTGCTGATTATAGAATTATCACTTAGATAGATCTTTTCCAAATTAATGCTTTTTCTCTAAATTGTTTTGCATGAGTCCCCACATGTTGATGCTAATCTTGGCTAGGTAGAGTTAGGGGCTGACGTTGACAGTGACAAATGACTGACGAGCTATCTGCTGAACTCTGCTATTAGTGCTGGTATTCATTTGGCGTATGAAGGTGCATTTACGCATATGTTTTCTTCACGTTATGACATGATGTTTTCATTACCAAATTAATAATTTAACTGATTGAATAAAGATTGATCTAACAGATGATTTAGAATTGTAGTCAATAGGGAAATAAAAATTGTTTAACTCTTCACTGAGTTGTGGTTATTCAGGAGAAGATGTTTTATTATTGGTAGTTTATGCTACTTATTGATTTCAGTGGTCACTACATGACTGCGATACTCCATGCGATTCAAAAGGTTCATCGACCTATATGCGTCCCCTTGTAATTTTACTTGCTAAGGACCAGGCGCGCTAGCAGGTACAATTAGGATATTACTCACACTCAGATCCATGAGGCTCCTGCTCAGGCAGAGGTCCACAGAAGTTACAACTCTCTTGGGTGCTCTAGGAATGCTTCTCACCTTAAGGTCCCTTGATATCCCTCTTCATCCTTAGGCCCTGTAGCTCTTGCTCATTCTGACCTTTAGGGAAATGTGGTTCAATCTGCCTTCTATTTACCCTCAGCTTCACTGGTGCTCTGTTGACTCCAATGCCCTGAAGCTCTCACTCACCACCTGAACTTCAAAGCTTCTGCTCATCCCCAGTCCCATGGGATCCTACTCACTAACAAGGTCCTCAACAATGTGCCATGCTCAATTTAAGTCCTCAAGGCTGCTTCTCAAATCCAATTGCTTGAGACCCATGCTGACCCTCAGCTTCCTGTCTTTCCTGGTCATTCTAAGGTCTCCAGAGTTCATAATCATACAAGGCCAGAGCTGTGTCTTCAAGATGGGCTAGCAATGGTAACTCTATCTGTACATCTTAAGTACACTTGATGACTGGGGTGCATTGGTAAGGTTGTGTATAAACAGTGTACTTGCAGATTAAGAGGAGATTAGTGGCAATACTGTAATTTGTAAAGAGCATTTGCTCAAAATCATCAATGAAACCCATGTTTGAAAACGTTTTAAGAGGACATGATTGTAATACTCTAATATTTGTAATTGGTACAAGGTTAGGGTCAGGGTTAGTACTTAGGTTGACACAAGTTGTGCCAGAACTTACCAAGATTGAAGTGACTGTAGTAGGGTGATCAGTTTGGCATAACATTTCCCTGTTAGGGCTGACAGGATTAGATTCCTTTCTGGGCCCACCAACATCAGCGTCAATGGCTGTGTCTATCATCTCCCCATTACTTTCCCTTTGCACCGAGGGCATTGTGGGAGAGAAAAAAGTAAAATGGATCTTGTTGAAAATGGCCTCTCTGCAGGGTCGCCCCCCAAACATTTAGCCTTCCTCCTCTTCTTTTTCTGACCTCATTTTTGCTGGCTTTAGGACTCTGAACACTTTACCACTGCTAATCAGTACTGAAGTGCATGTGCTCTCTCCCTAAAAACATGGTAACATTGGCTCATACCCAATTTGCATATTTGATTTACTTGTAAGTCCCTGATAAAGTGCACTACATGTGCCTAAGGCCTGTAAATTGAATGCTACCAGTGGGCTGCAGCACTGATTGTGCCACCCACATTAGTAGCCTCTTAACTATGTCTCAGGCCTGCCATTGCAAGGTTTGTGTGTGCAGTTTTACTGCCACTTTGACTTGACATTTAAAAGTACTTGTCAACCCTTAAACTCCCCTTTCTCTACATGTAAGTCACCCCTAAGGTAGGCCTAACGTAACCCATAGGGCAGAGTGCTATGAAACTAAAGGGCAGGACATGTACATGTGTGTACTATATGTTCTGGTAGTGGAAAACTCCTAAACTGGTTTTCCACTACTGTAAGGGCTACTCCTTTCCTAGGATAGCATTAGGGCTACCCTCATATACAGTTTGAGTGATAGATTCTGATCAGAAAGAGGTAAATAGGTCATGTTTAGTAGGGCACAAATGGTAATAGAAAATCCTGCTGATTGGTGAAGTTGGATTTTATATTACTATTTTAGAATTTACACTTTTAGAAAGTTTGTATTTCTCTGCACCTAAAATCCATCTGTGCCTTACAGCCTGTCTCCAATCTGCATCTGGCTGGGCTGGTTGACAGCTCCCTTGTGCATTCCACCCAGGCAACCACAAACACAGGACACTGCACTCATCTGCGTACTGAATGGGTCTTCCTGGGCTGGAAGGGTGGAGGGCCTGACACTTACATTTCAAAGTCTAGTGACCCTCCTTCACACAATGGACTGCCTAAGCCCCTACTGGGACCCTGGCAGACAGAACTGTACTGAAAGGGGAACTTGTGCACTTCAAAACCATTCTTTGAAGTCTTCCCCACTTTAAAGGCATTTTGGGTATATAAACTGGTTTCCTGACCCCACCAACTCTGACACTTCTGGACCTGAACCTGCAACCTGTCAAGAAGAAGTGCCTGGCTGCCGAAAGGATTCACATGAACTGCTTTGCTGAGAATGAATGCTGCCCTGCTGTTGCCCTGTTGCCCTGCTGCCCTCTGACTATGCTGAAAAGTGCTCTCCAAGGACTTGGATTGAACTTGCCTCCTGTTTTCTGAAGTCTCAGGGCCAAAAAGGCTTCATCCCTTCAAGAAACTCCTTGTGCGCCAAAAATCGACGCACAGCCTGCTGGAAACAATGCACAGCCTGCATTGCGATGAGAAAATCAACGCACAGCCGAACCGGAACGACCCAGCCCAACTTCCGGAGTGAAGAATCGGTGCAACGCCTGCCTTGCGGATGGAAATTCAATGCACAGCCTACCGGCTCAATGCACAGCCGAACCAAAACGATGCATCCAGACTTCCCAAGTGAAGAATCGATGCAGCGCCTGCCATGCAACTGAAAATGCGACACATCGCCTACTGGATCGACCCAATGCCTGTGACTTCATCCAGCACACCCAGGATTTAAACACATCATCCCTGGGTGTCAAAAATGTCCCTGCATCGCAATGAGGAACCAAGACTGTGCACTGGAAATTGATGCAAAGCCCCTTGCAGCATGGAAAGAAATGACACAAAGTCTGCGCTGTGCCGGAAATTCCAATGCAAACCCTATTTTTCCACGCATCTCCTCCTCTGTGGTCACTGTACATGTTATTTTTGATGCAAACCAGGTACTTTGTGAAACTGAGGGCCAGATGTATCAAGGGATTTTGTATTCGCAAAAAATCAATAAATTTCACTGTTTGCAAATGCAAAATCGCCTTCCACGATGTAGGAAAGGCATTCGCAGGTCAAATTTAAGGAATTGCAAAAATAGCGATTGCTTGCAACTGTGACATCAATTTGCGGGTCGCATTCTGCGAGTCGCAAATAGCAACATGAATTTGCGAATCGCAATTTGCAATTCGCAAATAGCGACGTGATTTTGCGATTTGCAGAATGCAAATCACAAATTCCATATCGCACTGCAATGGATTGCAACAACAAATCGCAGAATGGCTTTTTGCACATGCAATTTACCACAAATTGAAATCAGGTGGTAAACAGGTGCAACCTATATAAAGAGACCCAGAATGACTCAGCCTCTTTTCCACAATGGCTGCACTCTACGTCGTGGCGAGGAGGATGAGGATCCTGGCAGGTTTGAGGAGAGGGAGGAGGAGACAGGAGTGCATTTTTAGAGTGCACATTACCATATTTCACCAGACGATGAAGGAAATATATGAAAAGTACAGGTTAAACTCAGCCATGAGACTTGACCTAATAGCTGAACTCCAACCTGTACTGCAACGAAACACACACAGGACCAATAGCATATCCACCCATGTGCAGGTATTATGCTACCTGCACCTATTAGCCTCAGGGAGCTATCAAGGGGTTATACACATTCAATGAACATACAAGCAATAAGCAATTCCTCAAATGTTATTACAGATCTTGTGGCCAGATACCCAGGTTGCACACACGACTCCTAAATCTTCAGGCACAGTAAAATACACACAAAACTACTTGCTGGGATACCTACTTGGTAATGTAATAGTTGTCAGTGTCGCCCGATGTATATGTGATTTCACGGATAACAAATACTAATTTTACTCTCCTGTCGTTCAACGAGACAGTGCATATGCAGTGTGCCCGTTCATACTTACACCCACTCTGAACCCTGCCACACCAGGCGAAAGGAGGTATAATGCAGCACACAGGACGACACGCAGCGTTGTAGAGAGGACCTTTGGCCTGCTGAAGAGCTGTTTCAGATGCCTGCACAAGAGTGGTGGTGCACTGCAAAACAGGCCTAAAAATGCATGCAAAATTGTGGCTATATGTGCTCTGTTGCACAGCATCCTAAAAACAAAGGGCATACCAGTAGAACCCACAGAGCCTGACTCAGCCTGACTCAGATGAGGATGACGATCCCTTGCCACCCCTTCAGCCAGCAGACAGAACTAGTGCAGCAGAGGGCAGACAAAGACGTGCTGAGATCAAGCGCAACTATTTTTGATGTAAGTAATGACAACGCCACGTCAATATTTATGTATTGGTGTGCGTAGCATCTTTATTGCCTTGACTTCAGGTAATATCAATCAATCAATCAATCAAATAATTTCTTATGCGCACTACTCACCCGGTAGGGTCTCAAGGCGCTGGGAGGGGAGGCTGGGGGGGTGCTGGTTACTGCTCAAAAAGCCATGTTTCAAGGGGCTTTCTGAAGGTTAGGAGGTCCTGGGTCTTGAGTAGGATGGCGGGGAGGGAGTTCCAGGTCTTGGCGGCGAGGTGGGAGAAGTATCTGCCGCCGGAGTTGGAGCGTTGGATGCGGGAGACTGGAGCAAGGACGAGGTCGGCAGAGCGGAGCTGTCGAGTTGGTATGTGGAAGTTTACTCGTTCGTTGAGGTAGGCCGGTCCAGTGTCGTGGAGGGCTTTGTGAGGTGGACGAGGACTTTGAAAAGGATCCTTTTGTTGATGGCCAACCAGTGTAGGGATCTGAGGTGGGTGGATATGTGTTTGTGGTGAGGGAGGTTGAGGATGAGACGTGCAGCTGAGTTCTGGATTCGCTGGAGTTTTCTTTGAAGCTTGGCTGTGGTCCCTGCGTAGAGGGCATTGCCGTAGTCCAGTCTGCTGCTAATGAGGGTGTGGGTGACTGTTCTTGTTTTTAAAGGAATCCATTTGAAAGTCTTGCGTAGCATGAGAAGGGTGTTGAAGCAGGAGGATGATATGGCGTTGATTTGCTGGGTCATGGAGAGAGATGAGTCCAGAACGATGCCAAGGTTGCGTGCCTGGGTGGTGGGTGTTGGGGGAGGTCTGAGGGTGGTGGGCCACCAGGAGTCATTCCATGCTGTCTTGTTGGAGACAAAAATGATGATCTCTGTTTTGTTTGAGTTTATTTTGAGGTGGCTTGCTGTCATCCATTTGGCGATGTCAAGGAATCCGGCGTGCAGGTTAATCTTGGCGGTGGTTGGGTTCCTGGTGAGGGAGATGATGAGTTGGGTGTCGTCGGCGTACAAAATGATGGTGATGCCGTGGGGGCGGAGGATGTTGGGAGAGGAGCCATGTAGATGTTGAAGAGGGTGGGGCTGAGGGAAGATCCTTGGGGGACCCCACAGATGATCTTGGTGGCTGTAGACCCTAAAGGAGGAAGGCAAACTCTTTGGGTCATTTCGGAGAGGAAGTAGGTGAGCCAATCCAGGGCCTTATGGTGAATTTCGGCGTCAAAAAGGTATGTGCGGAGGGTTTGGTGGCATACTGTGTCAAAAGCTGCAGAGAGGTCTAGGAAGATGAGGGCGACGGTCTCGCCCTTGTCCACTCTGGTCCTGATGTCGTCTGTGCAGGCGATGAGGGCAGTCTCAATGTTGTGGTTCTTGCGGAATCCAGACAGGGAGGCATTGAGTATGTTGTTTTCTTCTATGAAGCGAGACAGTTGTGCGTTTACTATCTTGTCAGCAACCTTTGCGGGAAGGGGAGAAGAGAGATGGGTCGGTAGTTTGTGAGATTAGGAAATAGGTAAGCACTATACACAAACAGATGCTAGTTCAGTGTCACACTATTAGCATCATAGTATCACTGCATTGCTACATGATATGCAAGTCCCCGGTACCTCTCAACATTACTTCCTATGTCCACGCACTCCACTTGAGTGCTCAGTGGTCTCGGTGGCATCTCTTGTTGTGGGTTTAAAGACAGTACTGTGTCTGGTGCTACAACGCCTAGGATCAATCACAGGGGCTGTGAGACTGCTGAGGCTAGAGAGCTCCTCACTATCCCCACCACCCAGTTCGCTGTTTGCAGCACTCCGTGTTGTCTGCATTGTCTTCAAAACATTGGTCCAATCCCTGTGCAACATCCCGACTGCATTATGCCATCTCCACTTGCATGCCACAGCAAGTCGTGATACCAAAGCAGTTGTGGTAGTGAGCCTATTGACAGATCTGCAGAACCCATCCAACCTGACAATCAATTAGTGATGGCGCCTACGGTGGCTGCATCACAGTGCTGAGTTCCATAATGGAATTTATCATCTCCTTTGCATGTTCTGCTGCTGTTTGCTCTCCCTCATTCAGCTTGCACATGTTTTTATTGAGAGACTCCAACTGCTTGTGCACTGATCCCATGTTTTCATTGAGAGACTTCGACTGCTTGTGCATTGATCCCATGTTGTCATTGTGAGACTCAAACTGCCTGTGCATTGCTCCCATGTTATGATCGATTGATACCAACTGCCTGTGCATTGACCTCATGTGTTTACATTGCAGGCGCTGCACTTTTAGCATGGAAGCCTCAAGGCCACCAAACAGTGATAGGCCCTCACCTTCCTCTGAGCACTGTCTGTCTTCTTCACGATGACTCCTGAAGGGAGTGGACTGATGCTGGGGCAGGGACTGCTGTCTGTCGGTGCTTCTAGCCGCTGGAGGTGGTGTGGATACTTCATCCAGCATTTCATCAGAGTCCAGGTTATACTCAGGGAGGGGTAGCACTCTTGCCCTGCGTCTAGTTGGTGCTTGTATGAAGGAATCACTGGTGTTTGAGTCGGACGGTGGGTGACTTTCGCTATCCCCACATTTCCACCTTCTGCTGCGTTAGGGCCCGGAACATCTGCATCAACAATGTGAAGCATGTCATTCTTGGATATGTACTCACACAGTTGCATAATAGGATTACATTTACCCTGGCATAGTATCACTGAGAGTCTTTTGAATTGTGTATATGCCCTTTGTACATGCACATATGGGGAAAAACATCATTACTGCCCTTTCCTTTTCTGGTGCTGGGTTTACCTGAGGTGTCAATGTCAGTGACACCACTGAAAGCTTCAAGAAGCAGTGTGGACTCCACCATGTCTTCCATTGGTGTAGACGGTGTCTGGGTGGGTGGTCCTCCTCCAGTGCTCCTTGCCTCCTTCAGCCTGCTTGCTAGTCTCTCTTTGGCATGTGAATGCAAGTCGTACCATCACTTGCGTATCTCCTCAACGGAGCGCTGCGCAACACCTACTGCGCATATTGTGGTCTGGATGTCTGACCACAGTTTTCTCTTTTCACTTTCAGGTACCTGTAGTGAGTGTTTTCCAAATAGTTTGTCATGATTCCTGACCCAAGTCCTGCTCGCTGAATTTAAGTTTGCGTTTCCTATCTCCTTTCTCCGTCACATTCCCATCAGTAGCCATTATCCTGTTTGGGCACAGGATCATTTGGATTGTGTGTGACTTACCCTGGCTGGGACTGTGGTCCCTATTTGGACTAGGGTGAATACCTCTGCCAACTAGAGACCCCATTTCTAACAGATCTTTCTTGCTTTCATTTTTGTTTCTTTGGAGGGCATGGTACATAGAGTGCTACATGGCTCTCTGAGTGCAGGCCACACCAGTCTTGTCAAGGCCTCCAAGGTCAGCTCTCATTCAGCAGTATTCATTCACTCTCCCGGGGGACGCCGCTGACTCTTAGGGCCTCCATATCCTCCAGTCCTGTACCACAGAGCTCTTCAGGCACTGGGAGGTGATGGTATGTGATTCTGGTATACCTCCTGTCCCTCTTAATTCTTGGTGTGGGTCATTTTTAAATCAGCACGACTGCAATGAAGGCCCTTTCCGGTGCCAACTCTGAACAAGCTTTCTCACCCCTAGGGTGCAGGAGTGCTGGTGCTGCATACAGTGTTGATGTCACCAGGTTCACAGAGGCCAAACTTCTCCTGTTTCCAAGGGGCATGGGAAAGAAAATGTCCCGAAGAGATATCCTCTAGCACACCTCAGGGAGAGCAACTCTCAGACTTCCAGTGGCTTTGGGGGCCCTGAAAAGAGGAGTCTGGCAAGAGCACTCTGCTGCCCTATGCTCTGGTGCTCTGCAACCTTCAGCCACAACATATTTAGGCCCATATTTAAAAGAAAATTACGGAGCTCATTTGGTGAAATGGGGGTGTAGGAAAATCTGGAATGAATGGGGGAGGAACAAGTATATATTACTGACATGTGACAAGGTGCCTCACATCCCTGAGGGCCTTTTCAGATGTATCCTTCTGGCAGTAAGCCTCTGCATTTCCTTTTACACTTTCCTTGAATTTAAGACCGGGTATATTACATTGTTAGCTATCTCACAGTAGTGATAATGGTGATTTTGGCCTTGAAAACAAATTTAGTTACACTTTTATGCTTGTGGCCTTCTCACAATTGAATATTTGTATCCTATAAGGAGCAGGTGGCAATCACAAATCAAAAGACTCAAATAGTATGGTAAGTAAAGGGCTGAGTATGAATAGTATTATCTGGAGTCCTGACGTGAATTCTGAAGATGTAATCTAGGCCAAGAAGGAGCCTGGCAATAAAAACAAGATTGATTTGTAAGAAGGTTGTAAAACAAAATCACATTTTTATATTGAAATGCTTGCTCTTTGCAATATTAATGTATATGAAACAATTTTCTTTAAAACTACAAAGAATGCATGAAACTTGAAGGATGTGTAGCACAATGTTGACTCCTACAATGGCTCTCTATATTTGTTTTTATTTTAACTAGTCTTTATTAATGAAAATCTGTGTACATACAGTTTATGTTACATACTGGGAGGCGATAATAAAGTGCCCATGCCAATGATCTATGTCACAGTCTCAATACCGAGAAAGCAACTCTTTCAACCCAAACCCCCATAACTAGTGAAGATGGTCAATTGTTCCAAATGTTTACATAGTTTCACATGTTAAATTGATTCCAGTCCACTTTTCTAACCAAGAGTTATGTACAGTAACTCATATGGTAGGTGTAAGCCTTAACTCCCATTTCTCCCCACTTGGAAGAAAGATGATAAGCATGAGACAGCATGCCTTTCCACAACTGATTAAGCGTTTATTGCTCTCCCGAAATGTGATATCTAATCTTATCACAACCTAAGGCCTAGTTACGTCCATAATGCTTCATATCACTTGGAAGTGGAACACATTCCGTTAAGCTGTGTGTTTTGGAGAAAGCTTCACTGTTCGTTACCCAGCTGGCATGTGCAGTCTCAAAGTGGGTTTATAGGTATAAAAAGGTAGGGAAACTAAGGCATAGATGGTTATCCATGAGGTGTCTATGCAATTTTTGGTTGGGTGTACAAAGTTGTGACCCATGCCCCTCTTGTTGAAGTAAGCCTCAGCAAGGCCTACTAGTGCAAGGGGTTCACCCTTCTCTGCACAAAGTCCTCAGACCATATAGGAAGAAGTTGGCACAGAAACTGAAATAAAAGACAAAGTTTATTAAACCTCATGAGGTGGTACTATAGTTTAAACAGCACCCTTCGGTAGTGTTTGAAGTAGCACACTGAACTGAGAGAGCATGGTCCTTTTATACCCACGCAGGGGCTAAAAGCAGGTGGTACAATTATAGAAGCAAGACTTCTATACATATAAGGTCATTTGGAAATGCACAGTCGACAGGTAGGAGGGGCTAACAGTTTTCAAGGACTAACAGCTGCAGACCTTACTGGGCATGTGCGAAAGTGGGAGATGCTAAATATAACTTGTCACTAGGCAGATTTTCAAGAGTGGTTAACAGAAAGGTAGGACAGAGCACATGGTGAGCACATGGCAGCATGTGGCAGAGAAAATGGCTGCCATGAATACAAAATGGATTCCGCAAAAAATGTTCACAATAGTTTCTAAATACAAGATGTCTTCTGCTAATGCTTAATCTAATCGCTGCTAAACTACAACAGACGACCCTTTCAGCATTAGCTAAAGACATTCGTCTTTCTGGGATAATCTAAATATTCATCTTGTATATTTATGCTCATCATTTCAGCTATTTCCTTATCTAACATGTGTTGTGCTTTCATTTCTGTAATATTTCTTTTAGTAGGCATACATGCAGTAATACACATGGAGCAGAACATTGGACCACACTGAATACAGATATAGCATGTGAAAAATATTGCAATCATTACACACACCTGACCACCCAACAGGTAGTTGGTAATATCCATAGTTACCACAAACAAAATATGTATTATGTGAATAGTTAAAATCAAGGTACAATTGCTTATCCCACTGGAATTCGCCCAATGCTACGTATACATAAATCTGCTTTAGTTTTTGTAACAGAAATCACAAATTGTTCTTTCTTGTCAGAGCCTCTTATATTTGTGAAGACATATGGTATTGAAACATTGTCCGGTTGATACTCTTCCCATTCCCATTTAGTTCCTTTGGCTTGGGGATACCCATCTTTGTCTTGGTAGCATACTTTATTAAGGCGAAAAAAAAAAGGTCCGCCCTCTGTACGTTTTCCAGATGCAAACAAAAGTGTGCACCAAGCTTGACAAGAACCATTGTGTGAAAAAGGAAGAGGAATGAAAGGTGTTCCTCCTTTCTATTGATGCACAGGTATCATTCCACATACCCAACAGTTAGTAGTATTTGTAGCATTTGAGTATGATGCAACATCTGAATGAAAGTATTATTGAAGTACGATTGACGGTGCTTCTGCTCATGATAGGGAAGCGTAAAGTAATAGTGATCCTCTGGTACTGGAGTAGTGGCAACAAAAAACTCACGAGCAGGAGCCTTCTTTTCAACAAACCAGGTGATTATTGCTATAACCACCAAAACAACAACAAACCCCATAGTACTAATGATCAGTTTGTTATTCATTTTAGCAACAGTGATAATCGACTCTTTCAGAAATTAATTAAAAACAATCGTTGGAGCTCTTATCCCTGGGCAGCCGCTGATTTCTTCACCACGGGCCAAGACGGGTGTCACTACTCTAATGCATGGCTGATCCACCCCCCTTGCCACATTGGCTCTCCGTTTCACTAACCCAGGGTAGTAGCTCAACCAGTTTTTTTCAAAAAAATGTCAGATTCTTTCCTCGGTCTCTAATTATATCGCGACACTCCAGAAGTCATATGGTCCGGGAAGAAGTCCGCAGATTCGTCAGGTGATATAGCACGGCCTTTCTCCGTAGTCAAAATCTCTCGATGATCGGTCAGCACAGCAGGTTCCACCAAGGTAGGTAGCACTCTCTTGCAGTGAGTACTATGGGCCCAATTCTTTCGGTTCGTCACTCGAACTGCTGTCCTTGTCGCAAGGAGCACCTGTTCTGGGCCTCGCCACCTTGGCTCCAAGCTGCTTGATCTTTCAATGGACTTAATCATCACCTGGTCACCAGGTCCGAGTCCATGGCCTTCACCTGTAGATCTGTCAGGAAGTGCTTCTCGAACTTGTTGATGAATAGAAACCAAATTGTCGGTTAACTGTGCCAAATAATCATTCATCAGGACACAAGGTATATCACATACAGAATTTGGCTTAGGAACTCCCCAAATGTTAATTGGCCTTCCAAACACCACTTCTTAGGGAGTAAGGCCAATTTGAGAGTGTGGCACTGACCTAATAGACAATAATGCCAACGGTAATGCATCCGGCCAAGTTAAGGATGTGGAAGCCTGTATCTTCGCTAACTTCAGCTTCAAAGTAGCATTATACCTTTCCACCAACCCTGCTGATTGTGGGTGGAAAACTGCATGGATCTTCTGTTTGATCCCTAATCCTTTCAGCACATACTTAATAACTTCCCCAACAAAATGGGGTCCGTTATCATTCCATAAAAGTCTGCAACACCAAACCTAGGGAAAAATTATTTCAAAAGCACCTTCGCTGTGGTAATGGCAGTATTATCCTTTGTGGGGTACACCTCTATCCATTTACTGAAGGCACATACCACCACCAAGACATACTTTAAATTGTTGCAGCGTTCAAGCTGAATATAATCCATTTGTAGAACTTCAAAAGGTGCAGTTGGTGTAGCAAACCCTCCCGCAGGAGTACGTGTCCCTTTTCCAGGATTGTATTGTAAACAGATCAAACAAGACTGTACTACTCTCTTAGCTGTACTGGAAATTTCTGGATGCTCCTAAACTTGCGTAAGCAACTTCGTTATTGTTGAAGCTCCAACATGTGCCAGCCCATGTGCCATCTGAACCATAGGTTGTACAAAAGCTATAGGCAATTTCCATTTATCCATCTGCTTATTCCGCCAACAGCCCTCATCATCCAATTCTCCTTCTTCAGACCATTGCTCACGTTCTTTCACAGAAGCAGATTTCTGTATATCTAATACGTCTTCTCTAGCATTATGCCAACGTTCAGCTTGTGACTTCACTATATACATAGAAGTAGTACTTCGCTGCATTGCAGTCTCACGTGCTACGCGGTCCGCAAGAGCATTACTTTGCCCTATCTTATCGGTCACTTTCTTATGTGCACTACATTTCACAATGGCTAGTTTCTTTGGATATGTCAATGCAGTCAAGAGATTATGCACTAATTCTCTGTGCATTATCTGCACCCCGTGGGATGTGAGAAAGCCTCTCTCCTTCCAAAGCAAACCAAAATCATGAGCGACTCCAAAAGCATAGCGGCTGTCTGTATAAATGTTCACACATAAGTCAGTACTAAGCTCACATGCTTGTGTCAAAGCTATTAGTTCAGCTGCTTGAGCTGACTTCTGTGGTATACGAGCTGTCTCCACTACCATGTGTATCGTGGTGATTGCATATGCAGCTGAGGTCATACCGTCTGGCAACTTCAAACAAGACCCATCAACCCACAATTCCCCGTCTACATCTGGAAGGGGCGTATCTTGCAAATCAATACGACCCTTTGTCTGTTCTTCGGTAAGGAATATACAATCATGTGTTTCTTGTGACTGAGGCTGAGTCACCGGATATGACAACAAAGTGGTTGGATTTAGTGTTGCACATCTCGTCAGTGTAATGTGAGGAGCCAGCAATGTCAATTCATATCCTGTCAGGTGAGCGCTAGTTAAATGTTGTGTCTTTGTTTGATTTAAAAGAGCATCAACCGCATGGGGTACTAACACCAACAGCTTATGTGGCAAAACTATCCCTTCACACTGACGTATTGACACAGCTGTTGCGGCAACTGAACGAAAACACCCAGGCAACGCTCGAGTGACAGGGTCAAGTACTGCTGAAAAATATGCACAGGGACGCTGCTTATCGCCATGTTTCTGTACTAAAACTGACAATGCACATCCATCTTTCTCATGTACATAAAGTGCAAAAGGCTTCATGTAATCTGGAGTACCTAACACCGGTGCTGAACAAAGGGCTTGCCGTAGCTGCCGGAAAGCATTCTCACATTCATCTGTCCATGGGAGCGGCATTGGAGTATCTTTAGTCAAAAGTGCTAGCAAAGGTTTGACAATGTGTGAAAACCCTAATATCCATTGCCTACAAAAAGAAGTAAGACCAAGGAATGCACAAACATCTTTCTGAGTAGAGGGTACTGGTGTGTCTAAAATTGCTTGAATATGATCTGATGTAAGTGCACGGCCCTCCTTAGAGATAAGGTGACCTAAATAGGTTACCTTTGGTCTACAATATTGCAATTTCTTTCGTGACATTTTATGATGGTGTGAAGCAAGAAAAGAAAGTAAGGACAAAGTGCACTTTTCACATTGCTCAGGGGTATCAGCTGCCGAAAAAATATAATCGACATATTGTATGAGAGCCACACCTTCAGGCAAAACAAAAGAATCAAGTTGTCCAAAGTCATAGTACAAGAACTAATTGCTCCCTCAACTTTCTCATAAAAGGTGGCTGTATTTTTCTGCGGGTCAGGTAATGCTATTTTAAGTGCCATTACATCTGCCCTATTCCAAGAAGTATACACCCAATTATAAATAAAATAACCCTTAGCATCAACAGAAGTTTTATCATCACTTGTACCCAATCCTTTAGGAGGAACGTACAAAGGCTCGGCCTCCCGCATTGGTTTTGCTTGAACTATCATAGTCTTATCTGTTCCAAAGATGGAAGCTTGCACCCTGCCGGTCTGAGATGTCCGTGCAACTACGTCCACAGCCCTTTTCTCCTCTTGCAAATGGACTGCCACAACACATAATTTCACCAAACGCCTGATTGCATCAGCCATCTGGGAGAAAACAAAAAGACCATCACGCATTTGGTTATGATCAGCTGCTACATCATCGGGCTCTCACTCATCAGAATATTTCCGATATAGTTCAATAACTTCTGTGCCAAATGCCTCAGTAAAATATAGCTGCTCCTTTTCCGTCCACCCTTTTATGTTGTCTAAAAGTTCAGAAGCAGAGACAACGCTACGAATTGTTTTACGAGCAATAGATCTAAGCTCAGACGCACGTTCAGCAGGCAACATAGAGCGACTGTCTCACATCTTCTGTTGCTCCGAACCGGAGGCCTTAGCTAACTCATGAGGAGCAGAAGGAACGACATACGGAGGTGGAGGGCAATCTAGTAACAAAAAATAATTGTGTGGTTTATTAAGGATAGGATAGAGAGGTTGCATAACGGTGTATTGGCCAGTTACCTGTAATTTACGTTCTTTCTCTTCTAGCTCCTTTAAGTCATTTATTTCTTTCTTTCTCATTTCCAATGCTTTCACATATACATTCTTCCGCTGCTCTTTCTCAAGCAAGGCTTGCTCACGCTTCACTCGTCCATGCACTTCTTTCTCCCACATTCGTACACAGTCAAACATATCTTGCCTAGACTTTCGCTTACACATACATTGTTCCACATACCCAATCTTTCGCAAATCAAATGACCCATGCATAGGCCAACGTAACTCAGGATCCGCACGAGTGTATTTATTCCATAATGTGCTGTACATTATAGAAGAAAGACCATATTTAACATACATATCTCTATTGGGCGTCCCCTCTGGGGGTGCCGGTTGTGATTCTTCCAGTCTCAAATTGGTACCATTACAAAAGCAACACATCCTACGAAGTGCGCTAAAAACAGGCATGCCAAAAATAGTGCAGAATATGCAGTATTATAATCAAAGTAGCACTTAAGGTGCCGTTCAAATCAAAATTAAATTGGAGAAAATTCTCCTCATTACCTTCCTATATAAATTGCAATTTAAAAATCAATTCAAAGGACACAAATTGACTAGTCACCCAAAACACGAGAGCCACACTAAGTAGTGCTAAACTTCATTACCAAACAAAGGCATCAAAACCCACAGCAAGTGCCGTAAAACGGCTCTTACCAATCAAAGGGTGTCCAGGTTCCAATGGCCAAGTTCTAATATCGACCGAATGGTCACTGCATGACGAATGAACAAAAAGGATCTCAGTCGAGGACCGGCGCCACCTGGATGGTCAAGTCAGAAGGAACGGAAAAATGGCAAGTTTGCCAAGACTCGGGTCTCCTCAGGCATTGATCGTCCGCAGCGAGATCCCAATCCTTCGTCGCGACCAATCCGTTGGGCGTCCGAGTCGCCGATGAGTCCCTGTTCGGGCGCCAATTTGTTGAAGTAAGCCTCAGCAAGGCCTACTAGTGCAAGGGATTCACCCTTCTCTGCACAAAGTCATCAGACCATATAGGAAGAAGTTTGCACAGAAAGTGAAATAAAAGACAAAGTTTATTAAACCTCATGAGGTGGTACTACAGTTCAAACAGCACCCTTCGGTAATGTTTGAAGTAGCACACTGAACTGAGAGAGTATGGTCCTTTTATACCCACGCAGGGGCTAAAAGGAGGTGGTACAATTATAGAAGCAAGACTTCTATACATATAAGGTCATGTGGAAATGCACAATCGACAGGTAGGAGGGGCTAACAGTTTTCAAGGACTAACAGCTGCAGACCTTACTGGGCATGTGCGAAAGTGGGAGATGCTAAATATAGCTTGTCACTAGGCAGATTTTCAAGAGTAGTTAACAGAAAGGTAGGACAGAGCACATGGTGAGCACATGGCAGCATGTGGCAGAGAAAATGGCTGCCATGAATACAAAATGGATTCCGCGAAATGTTCACAATAGTTGCTAAATACAAGATGTCTTCTGCTAATACTTAATCTAATCGCTGCTAAACTACAACACTCTCAGCTCACCTTGATGGTTCTGGGCACATCATCCCTGCTTAATCTGTGAACACTTTTCTCAATCTCCAGAACCAACCAAGAATCCATCCCATAGAGCCTTGAATTTTGCAGTTCATTCATCCAGAAGATATATTGTCCTTTCTTAGAACTTTATGGTATACATTTCCCTAAAAAAACACAGATAATGGATGGAATGTTGAACAGTGCAAATATTCACCAAAAAAACGAGGACAAGGAGGTTAACTGGTCCAGTGTGCATCCTCCCTTTTCATATCATGTCTATCAAAAAGGCCCACTGTTCCAAAAAACAAAATGTAGATTCTAAAGGGTGACTCAAGTATGGTTACCTCAGAAGCAAAAGCCGTCAGGTCTCATCATCAGGCTTGCTCCATGTCAGACAGGTGCTGTAATGTCTGACGGGACCCTCAATGGGGTCACTAAGCCAAACTTCTGTGCCAAACAAAAAAGGTAGTGGAGAGAAGAAAGAAAATAAAATTGGCTCAACTTCCCTCAGGAAATTCCTTTAATTAGTAGCAGGGAACGTTGTTCAAGGTTAAAAACAAAAAGGTGAGTCTAAGGGAAACAATGGCCCTTGACTCTTTGAAAATGTGGTTGAGAAAACTATTTCTAACACCACTCTACAAGTCAACATGTTTCGCGCCTACTCATGTCTTCACAGATCTACTGGCGCTTCTTCAGGACTGAAAAGAAAGGTCTTCTCCAACCAAGACAAATAAAATGTACAATAGTAATGATGCTCATAGCACAGGTATCTAGTAGTGACGCTCTACTCACACAGTAATTGAATGGGCTCCTGCATATGTACCATACCTAAAATCAAAGTCAAAACAATAACAATATACTTAATAATACAAAGGATTCTCTGTAACCCATTGTACAAAAAATTACATGTAATTAATGTAATCAAAAATTTGAATAATGTCATCATTGTAGCAATCTTAAAGGAAGAACAGGAAGAAAGAAAAAAAGCCAAAGGAAGGCTTACCACCCAATTTCGGAGGCACTACAAAAGAGAGAATAGCTTTGAAAACCCTTCGAGAAGATCAAACTATTGTCATCAAATCGGCAGATAAGGGAGGAGCCAATGTGATCTTAGATGCAACTACCTATAGAGCAGAATGTCACCGTTTATTAAGTGACTCGATTTACTATACCCCTCTCGCATACGATCCAACTGAAAGATTACGGTGACAGATTCAGTCTCAGAGTTATGAAGCTGTTTCAAACTCCTGGATAACACAAAGAGAGGCAGAATTTTTGGACTTGAAGAACCCACGTATTCCTCACTTTTACTGTGTTCCTAAGATCCACAAGGGTACTTCACCAATATTTTATTACATTAATTGCATGTAATTTCTCGTACAATGGGTTACAGAGAATCCTTTGTATTATTAAGTATATTATTATTGTTTTGTCTTTGATTTTAGGTGTGGTACATATGCAGGAGCCTATTCAATTATTGTGTGAGTAGAGCCTCACTACTAGATACCTGTGCTAAAAGCATCATTACTATTGTACATTTTGTTTGTTTTGGTTGGAGAAGACCTTTCTTTTCAGTCCTGAAGAAGTGCCAGTAGATCTGTGAAGACATGAGTAGGCACGAAACATGTTGACTTGTAGAGTGGTGTTAGAAATAGTTTTCTCAACCACATTTTCAAAGAGTCAAGGGCTATTGTTTCCCTTAGACTCACCTTCTTGTTTTTAACCTTGACCAACGTTCCCTGCTACTAACTAAAGGAATTTCCTGAGGGAAGTTGAGCCAATTTTATGTTCTTTCTTCTCTCCACTACCTTTTTTGTTTGGTATAGAAGTTTGGCTTAGTGGCCCCATTGAGGGTCCCATCAGACATTGCAGCACCAGTCTGACGTGGAGCAAGCCTGATGATGAGACCTGAGGGCTTTTGCTTCTGAGGTAACCATACTTGAGTCACCCTTTAGAATCTACATTTTGTTGTCTGGAACAGAGTACCTTTTTGATAGACATGAACAGTGTAAACATTCACCCCAGCCACAGATTTGGGTTTAATCCAACATTTGTTTGCACATCATGCCATCCCATTTTAGACCGAGCCATGTGCAAGTCAGTTTAGACCCAGCTCCCCATGGGAACAGTTCAGCCTAAACTTCTAGGACAGGTCCTGCCTCGACCGCAAACAAGCATGTGAACGTTTTCCACTTGTTGGTCAGTTAGGTAATCACACAGGATAGAATCCGCAGTGGCAGTAGTGCAGATAAATAGTTTAAGCAATGGATAACGTTAATTTTAAGGATTTGGACCTTACACCACATTGAAATGTGGCTGAGACCAACAGGCTAGGCAATTTTGAGCTTAGAGATCAATGGGTCTATGTTGTCCTTCAGGAGATGGTGGAGCCCATTGTGCTTAAGTATTTCCTTAAGTACTTCACTTGGACCTGCTGCTATTGCAATGGGTGGCTAGCAAGAGATGATACAGATGTGTATGTGAGTGGTAAGGACTTATATTTCCCCCAGTTAATTTTAAAATCAAGAACTCTGAGAAGTGTGTGATGGTTGCATTGAGGCTAGGGAGTAATGTGGTCTGGTTGGATATTGTGATCAAGATATCGTCCATATAGAGGAGCACTTTGAGTTGCTCTCCTGGTAGCACCACCCCTTCAATGCCTGCATGCTGCCTGATGGTTATTACTAAGCACTCAAGTGCCAGAATAAATAATAAAGGGGATAGCACATTTTACCTTGTACCCTGAAAACCATAGACTTGTGACCATATCAGCCCACCACTGCTGTCACATTGGTATACAGCCATCAGACTAACGTAAGGAATTTCATTCCCATCCCATATCTCTCCAAGATCAATATCAAATCAAATATAGTCATTCCACCTTATCAAACTCTTTCTCTGTGTCCAAATAGGGAGCCACCTTGTCACATTTGCTATCTTTCAGTAACCAAAGGGCATGTAGAATTGTTCACAATTGGGTTTGGGAGGAGTGGAAGAACAGTGTGGGCGAAGCACACTTGTTTGCAGTGGATTAGAGAAGTTTTAACAAGCTTGAATCTGTTGGCCAATACTTTGGCCAATATCTTAATGTCTGAGTTGATGTGAGATATTGGTTCTAAATGTCACTTTCCAATTTCCAATGGATCCTTGCCAGGTTTCAGAATGAGGGCAATTTTGATCATATACCCTTCTCATAGGGGAACCGAGATTTTGTCTTTTTATAGAAATTGTTGACATGGCAGTGGAGCTATTAGAAGGGTAGCTGTCCATCCCTGGGACTTTATTGTATTGGAGAGCTCCAATCACCGCAGCTATCTCTTCCAGCATTTTATCTCCCTAGGACATGTTCTTGTTCTGGGGAGAGTGTTGGGATTTGTAATGGTGAGAGAAAGTCTTCTTCCTTGAGTCCTGTCTGGTGGTATTCTACTGCATACATGTCCTCAGAAAAGTCTCTGACTATGTTAAGGATGTCAGTCAGATGCATCAATCTCTGACCCTTAGCATCCTTTATAGTAAGCATTGCTGTTTTGGTTACTACTGGTGAAACTGCATTCAATCAATCAATCAGGGAATTTGTAAAGTGCACTACTCATCCGTAAGGGTCTTAAGGTGCTGATGGGGGGGGTCTGCTACTGCTCGAACATCCAAGTCTTGAGATGTCCCCTGAAGGTAAGGAGGTCCTTGGTCTGACACAGGTGGGTGAGAAGAGTGTTCCACGTCTTGGCGGCGAGGTGAGAGAATGATCGGCCGCCGGTGTTTTTTTGCGTATGCATTGGACAGTGGCGAGGGCAAGGTCGGTGGAGTGAAGCTGTTGAGTCGGGGTGTAGAAGGAGAGCCATCTGTTGAGGTATTCTGGTCCGCTGTTGTGCAGTGCCTTGTGAGCGTGGGTGAGGAGTTTGAAGGTGATTCTCTTGTTGAGGGGAGCCAATGCAGGTCTCTCAGGTGGGCTGTGATGTGGCAGTGACAGGGGATGTCCAGGCTGAGGTGTGTAGAGGTGCTCTGGATGTGTTGCAGTCTTTTCTGGAGTTTGGCCGTGGTTCCTGCTTAGAGGGCATTGCCGTAGTCCAGTTTGTTGCTTACGAAGGCTTGGGTGACAGTTCTTCATTTGTAGACCTTCCGAAGCATGCGGATGGTGTTGAAGCAGGAGGAGGAGATGGCATTGACTTGCTGGGTCATAGATAGTGAAGGGTCCAGGGTGAATCCCAGTTTGAGTGCGTGGTCGGAGGGGGTTGGTGTGTTTCCCAGTGTGACAGGCCACCAGGAGCCCTTCCATGAGGAGGCGGTGGAGCCGAAGATGAGGACATGTCTTGTCGGAATTCAGTTTATGGCAGCTGTTCTTCATCCATGCAACGATGGCCTTCATTCCTTTGTGGAGGTTGGTCTTGATGGTGTCCTTGGTGATGAAGAGGATCAGCTGAGTGTCGTCGGTGTATGAGATGATGTTGAGGTTGTGGGATCGGGTAACGTTAGCATGCATTACCAACAGATGTCCTGGCTCCCTCCTCTTCAGAGTGGTACTGTTTGAGTCAGAAATGCACTGATTCCGCTTTCTCTGTGAGTATGCGATTCAGGTCATTTTCAGGCCATAAAAGGTGCTGTAAGTCTGCCTCAAGGTAAGAGGTTTCATAAACATGGGTCAAGTTAGTCAAGAACTTCTGGTCGGCTAATATGTCTCTTTTCTGAATGGTCAAAAGCCTCATCAGTTCCTCCTCAATTCACAGCCTCTCCCCTGCCAATAACACATCAGCTGAGGAGACTTACACATTGTTGTTGGTTAAGTATGTGTGACGCATCTTGGTCAGGTATTGTTTCTCCCGCAGCATCTTGTATTGAGACATGTTCAGCCACCTTTGACTTTCCAGGGCTTACTTAGACCCAACTCAAGCCATACTTGAACCATGTTGTGGTCAGATGTACTGGTTGGTTCTATGTCCACATCAGGTACCCACTTTACAAGTCAAGTCGAAGTCTGGAAGAAGTCTATACTGGAGCACGTTCTGTGTCTGCAATACATGTGTGTGTATTGCTTCTCATTTGGGTGAAGTAGCCTTCAAGTGTCACAGAGACAGAAATTGGTTAGAAGGTCTGGGAGGAGGCCACTGTCTGTTGCCTTTCTAGTATAAGGATGGTCCAATTTGGCCAGATAAAGGTTGGGCACAATGCTTCAGTGTCATCCTAGCAGTATATTTGAGCTTGGGAACTGAAATGTGATTCTCCTCAGTGCCCCAAACAATTCATGCTTGATGGAGATTGGGCCAGGAAGAGAGTCTAGAATCATGATCAGTGTTTGCATCGTGCCCTTGATGAGGATATAATTGCCCCCGGGATCCCACCATACTTTACGTAGCCTGAATGATAGGCCCTTACGTATAAGGTTCACCACCCCTCCCTTGCGATCAGCCTTAAAACAAGGGCACTCAGGGTCATCAATGGTACATTTATCTGCATGGACTTCCCTCCCCGCTTAATCCTGACACAGTTTGCAATTTTCAGAGTCAGAGGGGTGAGATGACATCTGAATGTAAACAATGAAGGTAGGTCAGTATTTTCTTTCTCTTGATGTAATGAGTGAGCCCGTTGACATTCAGGGAGACTATTTGACAGGTTGTTCAGTGGAATACGTCCTTGTCCAGTGCGCATGTCATAGGGAATGTTCACTTACTGCACTGGGTAGCAAGTAAATAAAGAAATAGAAATGTGCAGCTCAGTGGTTGTGCTGTAAGTGGTTGCTGTGGTGATCAGGATAAAATACTGGTATATAGGTACAGTGTTTTCACTGCAATAGTAGTGTGAGGAAGCTAGACTTTGGTGCCAAGAGGATACCTACTAGGGAGCTTTAGGTGAAATTTCCAGCCCCACACTTGAAGGGAGTGCTGCTGGAGCTCCAGTTGGAACCTGATACGCAGGAGCTTGTTATGATGATATGACCAGAAAGTTTTTACCATGGCAATGGAAAGGGCCTAACGTGGATGCCACTGCAGGTAGAGTGATCAAAAATGAGGACTGAGTCCCATGTCATTAAGCTATATTGCAGATCCCCTGCAGGAACTCTATCATGGGTATGCAGAAATGAGATGAGGAATCTAGGATTTATAATAAGGGTAGGTGAAACAGAAATCTTTACCATGCTTGCAGTGCCCTAGCAGCTTTGGTAAAAGTATAGAGATCAGGACAGTAGTGACTGGGGAAGAAGGAGTAGAAAAGAAGGTTCACATAGTGTTATAGCATGCCTAAGCACAGTATGAGCAAAGAAAAGTCTGCTATCTGTCACAGTTCCGTTCTTCTCATCAACAGGATGGTTTGAGGGGTAATCATTACTTGTCACTGGGGGAAATAACTTTTTGGGATGATGCAATTTGGATCTCATAGACCAGTGCTTGGTCACCTCTTCAAGTCTCACTCGTCCCCAGTCTGTCTATTTCCGGAGTCACACAGCCGCAAGGTGTGGGTGGCACGTTGCATTGTCACCGTGGTGGGAGGTGTTAATGTTCATATTTTCAAGTAAGTCGAGCCAGCCTTCTAAATATTTCAGGTCATCATCTCTGGGTAGGATGAGTATGGTCGCTGGATCAAATAGTCAATCTGTATCTGATACCTAGTTTTCTGAGGAGTGGGAGCAGCAACAGGAGCCTCTTCCATTTCAGATTTGTTTCATTCAAAAGTCTCTAGTGATTGAGAACCAGTGATCACCCATGGTGAAGGAGCTGTGTTGCTTGGTAGTAGTGATTATTTGCTTGGCATGTTGGTGTAGATGAAAGCAGACAATTATCTGGAAGGGGTGCCCCTCCACTTCAGAGCTGTGTGATCGCAGTCTGTACGCTCTTTTAATATCCAATGGGGTGTGGGGTAAATGTATTCAGGAGCTCCAGGAGATGTTTTGTTTAGAATGCTTTCATATCTCCCTCCACCTTTTTCTCTGGTATAGTGGTTCAATGCAGGTTATCTCTGCATCTTCTCTCCTTCAAATCAGTAATCTTCCGTTGCAGAAACCATTGAATCTGTTTGAAATCTATGGACGCATCAATTTTCTATTCTACTAAGAGCAATCTGTCTTCTGTGCTTTTCAGTCACTTTTTGAACAACATGATGTCCGAGTATACCGACGGGTTCTCTTAGGCCGATTTGCAGTGGTGTCCTCTAACTGTGGCCATTGAGAGTTGTAACATGATGAGTTAATTCAAAATTGTCTCAAGTGCTGAGCTGGGGGCTTTTCTTGACTGCTCCACCATTGTCATGGTTGCTTTACTGGTCACTACCACAGTAAAATCAGTTATCTTGCTGGTTTGAACATATCGCCAGGTACTGGGATAAAGGTGTAAGTATTGCACCTTGCTCAGGGCTCAGTATCACGAACTCAGAAAACTAGAGAGCCCGGGTAAGGAGGAGCCAGTCTGTCTCATAGTGTTAGCCTCAAGTCTGTTTGAGCATGTGGAATGGCAAGGACATTCAAGAAGCCACTACAGGGTATGGCGATGTTGGTCACATAGGTACACGCAGAATGTAGGTCAGGCGGTTCACATGAAAAAAGCCCAGAAATAATGTGGTGCAATCTACTGCAGGGCTGTGATTAACCTTTTCTGTGGGCAGGTCTAAAAGGTTTGTGGGCTGGGTGCAATTAAAAGGAATGACAAAGGCCTGTTAAATTCATTCTGAAGTTCTGCAGTCAGGCTGCAAGATTAATCAATGATCAGTCCCCTTTCAAAATATCTGAGTCTCGGCTCAGACCCTCCACTGAAGGTCCTGCCTCCTGCCGGTCACCACAAGGGGTCTTTCTGCTCTTTGCCAATTCTGGCTCATCGGTCCCCCACTACACTGACACATTCACGTCTCTGTGCATTGCACTGCTGCATGCCTCTCTAACAACCCTGTTGGTAAAAAAGCAACTTAATGGGCCATTTCCTAGTCTTCTCCTGTGAGCCCGACGTTGCCATAGGCTCATACATGCCCTGGCCGGGTACAGCATGGTCACGCCATGGGTCAGGAGCACCACACCAGCTTCAAGGAGAAAGGATTTGGTGGAGCTTCAGCAAAACATCTTCATTTACCTGGCTCTTAGTACCTCTCCCACTATCTCTATTTTAATATGAAGGGTGCAGAGGTAATGCAGCCTCACCAGCCTCATTCTGGGAAGTGAGCCCCCCGTACCACACAAAATCGCAAATTAAAATTGTACTGAAGGAGATGTGTTAATGCCCTCTCACACCATTATGGTAGATGACGTACACCCTTGTTCTTTTTGTTACTATATAGAAACGTGTAAGCACAATAAATACACACCTTCAATTATGTGATATAGGGCTAGATGTATCAAGCCTTTTTGCATTCGCAAACGGTGCGAATGGCCGTTTGCAAATGCAAAAATGCCTTTCAGTATGTATGAAAGGCATTCACTGTGCAATTTTAAGGAATCGCTAAAATAGCGATTCCTTAAAATTGCGAGCCCGTTTAGAGAATTGCAAATTGCGATTCTCTAAATAAGAAATCACAAATAAGGAATCCTTATTTGCGATTTCTAAACCACATGTATCAAGCTTTTCCTTAATACGAATTGGCATTAAGGAGTCGCTATTACCACCAAGTTGAACTTGGTGGTAAGCATGTGCAAATTTTAAAAAAACATGAAAAATGCATTTTTAAAATTGACATGTAACGCACATGCCCCTTTGGCATGTGTGCGCCTTCCATGTCCTTAAAAAAATTCTTGGGGTGCAGCAGAGGAGGCCTTAGGCCCCCAGCACACTGGGTTTTGCATTTCCCAATTTTGCGAATTCCAGTTAGGAATTCGCAATTTGGGAAATGCAAAAAATTAGCAAATATGGGCCTACTGGCCCATAGGTGTGAATGGGGCCGGTATTGCAATTTGCGATTCGGTAATAGCATTTGCGATTTTTAAGAAATCGCTATTACCGAATCGCAAATATGATACATACCATTTTGCGATTCAGAAATAGCGATTTCTTAAAAATCGCTATTAGAGAATCGCAAAATGGTTTGTGATACATCTAACCCATAGAGACCACAAAGTGTGAAACTATCTTGAAAAAAAGCACATTTATCGAATTGCATGGATTGTCTGCATCAATGGTAAATAATTGCATAGGTTTTTAGTTTTTTTAGATGAACTACAATGCTTCTCAACAATGATTTTTATAAGTAAAAACTCGATTTCTCAAGGGTATCTGTTACCACAGTTTTGCCATGGGCAGGCACTATGAATATCATATTTTACTGTTGCGTAAGGTATAGGTGCTGAAATAATTTATCTTAGAATGTTGAAAGGCTGAGTTGGCCTTACTGTGATTCAAAGTTTAGGTCACAGACACATTCCAAAATAATTGTTTTTACACTGCATACTGGAATCACCAATTGTGCACAATAATCATCTTGAATGTAAATGTATTGCTAGGCATGCTTTTCATAAATATCACTGATGGTTTACAAATCTTGGAATGAAAAACATTCTTCCTTTAAATGAAATACTGCAAAAGGTACAGCGTCTCATTCTATGTATAGAGTACATTTCCAAAGTTGCAAACCCCATTATACTCCTCCAGAACTGCTGGGAACCTACCCCTGCCCTATGAAGCTTGGCCTAACTCCGTTGCCTTTAAAAAGTGTGACTTTATGTGGTTATCAGATTACCTAATGTTGCAAAGTCATATTTTTGACCTGTTCATCCGCAATTTTTCTGATGCTGACTGGTGCTGATGATAACTGACTCCGACTGTGCCCTGGACTCTGTTAGCCAGACCCAGGCCAGTGCTATGTTAAAACACATACTTGTATTAGAGTACACTAGGTATTAGGGTACACTTTTGATTGTCCTAACAGACCCTGTAAGTCTAGAGTATATAATGGGGCAAGGGTGTACAATCTGCCTATGAGCCCATATATAATAGGGCACGGAAGTAGGGACCCAGCAGAATTGCTGTCCTTTACATGGTGGCACTGCTGGAGGTTTTCTGTCATTTTGAAATGCAGCCTGACTCTTCAGACTGCATTTACATGGAAATGGTGTCCCAATTCGACTTTGGTACTGTGGGCACTTTAAATGTGATGATCTACCTTATTTTCACATAATAGGTACCCCCAGGATCTCCCTTAGGTATACCAGGAGTAGGGGGCCCTGTAACCATAAGCAGGGGTCTTATGAAAGATGTTTTATAAACCTGGGTAAGGGAAAAACTGATAATTTCATTTTTCCCCACTATAGAAGCTGGCCTTCATAGGCTATCATTGCTATATTGTATTGTCATGGTAATAATAGTAAGGAAAAGCGCAGAAAAGTAATTCAAGGACTTAAAAGATTTGTTTTGATAAATCCAGCAATTGGACATTGGTGAATTTATCACAACTTCTACAGAAAATAAGTTATACGTTTTTTCTTTCTGTAAGCCAAAATCCAGCTTTCTGACTGTCCCCTCTGATTGGTCGGTGCTAATAGGATTAGCAGAGCTGCTTGATTAAGTGATAAGTGGCTGTACAGGGGAGAGCATATCTGGTGAAGGGCAGCTCGGGGCTATACAGGAATGATGCATGAGCAGGGGGAGGGATAATAAAACATGCAGCCTCAAAGGAGAGCAAGACAGGAGAGAATGCCAGATCACCTAACCCCCACCTTCTGGACCCCTCAGGCAGATACTAGTCTTAAGGCAGGAATTTGCAGATGTTAGAAGGAGGAGAGCTATGGAAATGAGCCACACTGGAGGATGGTTTAGTCAGCTCTTAGTTTCAGACATCATGGATTTTGGAAAAATTGTGCTTTCTGGGGCAGGAATGTGCCACACTTTGCAGGAAGTGGTCATGCATTTGGGTGTCACTCTGCATTCTCTTGGTTGGGCGCCCCCCTTCCTGATACCCAGGAGCTGGAAATAAATATGTGAGAGGTGCATAGCCTCTCAGATCTGCTGCCTGAAACTACAAGAGAAAGAAGGACTGCCCTGCTGGAATCTGGATCTGCACCCTTGGCTTGCACTTCTAAGTGAACTGTGCCTGCTGCACAATCTGGTACTACAGCTCTGGGGACGGTGCCTTGCTTCAAGTAGGACTCAGGAGTAGACTCCCTGCAGCTACAGGTTAACAGGACTTCATCTGCACCATCCCCAGAAAAGGTCCCCATCCTGGAGTGCATCCAGTGGACTTTTAGGGATTTGGACAGGTGCATTGTGGGAATTGTGGTCCAACTTTTCAAGGACCATCCAGTAGATTCCGGACCCTTGGATTTGTGTTTTGGACCCTCTGTACCTGCAAGGAGGACTTCAGGAAACACCTCCTGAAGTTTGGAGAATTTTGGTGAAGTTGGCACTTTGTGTTTCTAAGCGCTAGAAAGTGTTTATTCTTTTAAAATTCATATCTCTGGTTCCCTACATTGGATTTTTGTTGTTTTGGTGTCTATTTACTCATAAAAATATAATCTATTTTTATAAATTGGTGTGGGATTGTTATTGTGTGTTGTGTCTCACTTATTTACTGTATTGGTGTTTTTGAATGCTTTACACTCTTGTCTCCTAAGTTAGGCCTGCCTGCTTGGTTATAGATACCAAGGGTTGAGCAAGGGGGTAATTTACTGGGACCTGTACTGAACCAATATTTGGTTAGTGGCCTTAGTGCCAATGGTAGTTTCATAGCTACCACTGTCAGTAACCCACTTTCCAACATTTTGGTTTTCAGCGGTGGGATGAGGACTTGTGTTCAATTAGCACCATACAGTGTTTCAGTTGAGATCAGTACAAATCTTCTAAATTGCCTTAGAACAAAACTTTTGATTTTTGAATTTTTGAAATTTGGACTAAGCTGATTTTTAATACATTGTTTTGATTTTTCTAAATGTGTTCTAAGTCTGACTGATAGTTGTTGTGACCCAAAACTAGGGATACCATGGAGCTAGACTTGGCTAAACTGACTAAACTCAATGTGGCTGAGGTTAGGGTTTTGTGTAAGGTTAGGGGGCTACCTGCTACTACCAAGATTAGGAAGGTAGTGTTGGTTAGTTCCCTGAAGGCCTGGGCCAGGTCAGCCCCAGAGAGGGAAAGGGAGGGGGAGGTAGCCCCCTTCTACCGTATCACAGAGGAGGATGAGGAGGATAGAGCTTCCATTGCTTCCAGTACTAAGTCTGTCACTTAAGATGGTGGGAGGAAGACAGGGGCCCCTACTCAGGAACCACCACTGTCACTTGCAGAGAGACAGCTTGAGGCCCAATTAGCTGTAATAACTTTGGAGCAGAAGAAACTAGAGTTAGCTAAGGAGCAGTGGGAGGAGAAAAAAGCAAAGAGAAATGGTGGAAGCGACAAGGAAGAAGAGGTTGAGGTGCCCAGGGGTGGGGGGTTTGATTCCAGGCTTCCTAAAGGAATAGTACCCAGATGCATAGAGGGGGACGGCATTGACAAATGGCTAACTGCATTTGAAAGGGCCCTTGAAATGTGGGGGGCCCACCCCAAGCAGTGGGGTTCACTCTTGTGGGAACTGATTCGAGTAGCTAAGAGGGATAGGCTTTTGACCCTTCAGGGGGAGGAGGCTAAATCCTACACCCACATGAGGAGATGCTTAGTTGAGAAATTTGGTTTGACCCCACAGCAGTACAGGGTGAAGTTCAGAGATACCCAGAAAGTGAGTACACAGTCCTGGGTGGATTTTTTGGACACCTCAGAGAGGGCACTAGAGGGCTGGATAATTGGTAACCAAGTGAACACATATGATGGATTGTATAATTTGTTTTTGAAGTAACATATTTTGACTCATTGTGTACAGGAGAGGTTATGCCTCTATCTAGTAGACTCTAAGCTGTCTAGTCCTAGGGAACTAGTCAAGGCAGCTGATGAGTGGGCCAGAACCAAAGTTTCCAATCAGCACCAGGGTGGCGACCAGAAGAAAGGAGGACAGGTCCCTTCCCGGGGGAAAGCCCAGGGGAAAGAAGCTCAAAATCAGAAGGAGTCCTCCACAGACCCACAAAAACCTGAGAAAGGAGGGGGGCCCGAGCCAATCCAACTTCAAGGGAAGGGGGTATCAGGGAAAGAAGGGTAAGTTCTTTGATCTCTCAAAGGTGGGAAAGTGCTTTGACTGTGGTCAGCCAGGGCATAAGAGAGGAGATGCTGTCTGCACAAAGAAGCCCTCCACTGTTGGGCAGTCCCCAGGGATTGCTAGTGTAAGTGTGGGGGTGGAGAGTGCCCCAGAGAGGGGTAGGAAGTGGCAGAGGCAACTTTAGTATCCTTTGGTGGGGTGGATCTTGCAACCCTAGCCACATTACCTCCAAGCATGGGCAAGTTAAGGCAGAGGCTTAACATCAATAGGACGGAGGTTGAGGATCTGAGAGACACAGGAGCCAGTGTGACTATGGTGAGAGACACACTGGTGTCTCAAGAGCAAATGCTACCTGATGAGTTTCACCAGGTGACCTATGCAGACAGCAGGACCAAACTCCATCCAATGGCTAAGGTGGATTTAAAGTGGGGAGGTGTGACAGGCCCTAAGAAAGTAGCTGTGTCACCTGCCCTGCCAGTACAGTGTTTACTCGGAAATGATCTAGAAGAATCTGAGTGGTCAGAGGTGGAGGGAGGGCTCCATATGGGAATACTGGAGCTCCCTGAGTGGGTATGTGCTGTGACCCGGTCACAGACTGCTCAGAAGGAAAATGCTGGACACTTGGACCCTGGAACAAAGGGCCAAGCCTCCATGGACAAGGGTGCTGGGACTGGGGAGTCAGCCCAGGGAACTCCAGAAGTAGAGGAGGAATCTGACCCTGAGGGAAGGATCTGACCTCTGACGATGGGACTCCACCGCTACCAGATCTGTCAGACTTGGCAGAACTGACAGGAGCTGTTGGAGCCTCCAGAGAGGAGTTTTGCCAGGGGCAGAGAGACTGTACCACCCTTGAGGGCTTGAGGCAGATTGCCTTAAAGCAAGAGAAAGGGGATGACAGTGGATTTCACAGGATCTATTGGGAAGATGGGCTGCTCTACACTGAGGCCAGAAACCTCAGGGAGGGGCCACCAGGAGGTTGGTGGTGCCTCAGAAATACAGAGAGTTCATCCTGACTTTGAGTCATGATATCCCCTTGGCAGGACATTTGGGGCAGAGCAAGACTTGGAACCGGGTGGTGAACCATTTCTATTGGCCTCATATGTCTCCAAATGTAAAAGAGTTTTGTAGCTCCTGTGTCACCTGTCAGGCCAGTGGCAAGACTGGGGGCAAGCCCAAGGCTCCCTTGATACCACTGCCAGTGGTTGGGACCCCGTTTGTAAGGGTGGGGGTGGACATTGTTGGTCGCCTAGAACCACCTACTGCCTCAGGGAATAAGTATATCTTGGTGGTAGTGGATCATGCTACAAGATATCCTGAGACGATACCTCTCAGAACAATAGCTGCCCCTGTGGTGGCTAGGGCTCTGCTTGGTGTGTTCACCAGAGTAGGTTTCCCAAAAGAGGTTGTTTCAGATAGGACACAAACTTCCTGTCCAGCTATCTGAAGGCGATGTGGGATGAATGTAGTGTTACCTACAAGTTCACCACCCCATTTCATCCCTAGACCAATGGACCGGTGAAGAGGTTTAATAAGACCCTGAAAGACATGATCAATGGGTTGTCTCACACACTCAGGAAGAGATGGGATGTTCTCCTTCCATGCCTACTGTTTGCCTACAGGGAGGTCCCACAAAAGGGGGTTGGTTTCAGTCCCTTTGAGTTGTTATTTGGGTATCCTGTGAGGGGGCCATTGTGCCTGCTGAGAGAGTCTTTGGAGAAGCCTTTCAAGGAAGCAAAGGACAATGTGTTTGACTATGTGCTAGGCCTGCGCTCACACACAGCAGAGTACATATGTAAGGCAAGCAGGAAACTGGAGGCTAGCCAGGAGCTCATGAAGCACTGGTATGATCAGAAGGCTGCAATGCCTGAGTATACTCCAGGACAATTGGTATGGGTGTTGGAGCCTGTAGCTCCAAGGGCCCTCCATGACAAGTGGACTGGGCACTATCCAATCATTGAAAAGAAGGGTGAGGTTACCTATCTGGTAGACCTGAACACCCCAGAAACCCTCATAGGGTCCTGCATGTCAATAGATTGAAACCCTACCATGACAGGGCAGACATGACCATGTTATTGGTCACAGATGAGGGAGAAGAGGAGGAAACCGAGCCAGTGCCGGACCTCCTCTCCAGTGCTATGCAAGATGGGTCAGTTGAAGGAGTGGTACTCTCTCCCAAATTGACAGACCAACAGCACAGAGACTGCAAGCAGGTGCTGGGGCAGTTTGCTGGTCTGTTCTCTTTGACACCAGGTGTCACTGATTGGTGTGTGCACCACATTGACACTGGTGACAGCCCACCTGTCAAAAATAAACTGTACAGGTTGTCTGACCATGTCAGAGACAGCATTAAGGCTGAGGTAGCTAAGATGCTGGATTTGGGGGTAATTGAGCCATCTGACAGTCCATGGGCCAGTCCAGTGGTGCTGGTTCCCAAACCTAATGCCCAGGGGGGGAAAGAGGTTCTGCATGGGCTACAGAGGACCGAATGCAGTCACAAAGACTGATGCTCACCCTATACCTAGAGCTGATGAGCTCATTGATAGGTTAGGGGCTGCTAGGTATCTGAGTACATTTGATTTGACCTCAGGATATTGGCAGATTGCCCTCACTGAAGGAGCAAAGGAGAGGTCAGCATTCTCCACACCCGAGGGCCATTACCATTTCAAAGTAATGCCTTTTGGCTTAAAGAATGCCCCTGACACCTTCCAAAGGTTGGTGAACAGGGTCCTGTCTGGGTTGGAGCAGTTCAGTGCAGCATATCTGGATGATATAGCTGTGCATAGTTCCACTTGGGAGGATCACTTAAACCACTTGAGGGAAGTGCTTCAGGCCATGCAGCAAGCAGGTCTGACTATTAAGGCCAGCACGTGCCAGATAGGGCAGAGTTCTATGGTGTACCTGGGTCACCTTGTAGGTGGAGGCCATGAACAACCTCTCCAGGCCAAGATCAAAACCATTTTGGATTTGACAGCTCCTACAACCCAGACACAGGTCAGGGCCTTCCTTGGTCTGACTGGGTACTATAGAAGATTAGTTCAGAACTATGAGACCCTTGTGGCTCCTCTGATGGAACTTACTTCTAAGAAGAGGCCAAAGAAAGTGATTTGGACTCCAGAGTGTCAGAAGTCTTTTGACACTCTGAAGGCTGCCATGTGTTCAGCGCCAGTGTTGCCGGCCCCTGATTACACAAAGGAGCTTGTGGTGCAGACTGATGCTTCAGAGCGAGGAATTGGGGCAGTGTTGGCACAGGTAAATGATGAGGGCCTTGATCAGCCAGTTGCCTTCATTAGCAGGCGACTTCTCCCCAGAGAACAAAAATGGAGTGCCATTGAGAGGCAGGCCTTTGCTGTGGTCTGGTCCCTGAAAAAGCAGAGACCATATCTGTTTGGTACTCACTCTCGCGCCGCTGTGCGAGGCACGAGCTGAACATTTGGCTCGGGCCGCAGCACGCGGTCCTCAGACGCGCCGCGCCCCCAGTCTGCTTTGTACTTTAAGATGCCCCAAATTGGGCATGGGGCCTCGTTCTTTTTCCGTGCACCGCGTGTCTAGGCAGGTCTGACCCCCCACTCACCTGTTCTTTTCTTTTCTTTTCTTCTTTTCTTTGGACATCTGGTTGTGCCTTCCTTTAAGTTTTTTCCCCCTTCCCAAGTTACCCTTCTCTTCTCAGCATTCGTTGTTCCCTATTCTCTATGGTTCCTAGTCCATTCTGTTCGATGTGCTTTTCCCTATCTAAGATGGTGTCCTTTTACTTCCTGTTTGTCGTTTCCTGTTTGTTGGTATTTAAGGGCTGTGATTCTTTCTCTCCTTGCGCTGCAACACTTTCTGTTTGGATGGTGTCTTCACTCCTGCTTTCTTGTATTTCTGTGCTGGTTCTCGTCAGTTCCAGTATATTTTTTCCTGTATTTGCTCCTGCTGTTACCTCTTCTTTTGTTCCTGTTGCAGGAACCTATCTTTGTGGAGGTGTTTTCCCCTTTCACGTTTTTTTTCCCTCTGGCGCTACTTCTGAGGGACACAGCCTGGTCTTTGCGTACCCATTGCCTGCAGCACCGTCGCTACCAGAAAGAGTCGCCCCTACTTGGGACAAGGCCAAACATTCAAGAACAGGATCCACGCCACTCTCTCTGCGGCCTCCAGGGTAAAGCAGCACGTAAGTTGTGATAGATTGCAGCGCCCAATACTCCAAACGTCGTCTAACATCATGGATGATACAGTGTCGGCTGCTGCAGATCCTGATCAATCTCTTCTGGCAACCATTCAGCAACAGGCTCAGGAACTGCAACAATTACGCAATGAGAATGCTGCTTTATGACAAGCTTTGGCATTTCGCAGTGCGGATGTTCCGGCCGTCTCCACCTCTACTCCTCGTTTTTCCAGTGAACCAACTAAGCTGCGAGAGTTCCTCGATGCATTAACTGTGTATTTCGCCTTCCGACCTACCCAATTCACCCACGACAAGACTAAGGTGGGATATCTTATCAGTGCTTTATCCGGTCCTGCCTTGGCCTGGGCAACCCCGATGGTATCCTCCAATGACCCAGTATTATCAGACTATCCCACCTTCGTGAATTGGGTTAAACAGATGTTCAGTCGTCCAGGATTGGAGGCCTCTGTGGAAGAAGCCTTATGTGACATCCAACAAGGTTCACAAGATGTCCTCCAATATATTACCCGCTTTCGACAGCTTGCGGCTGAGACCACTTGGGTGGAACGAACTCTGGTGACTTTATTCCGTAGAGGACTTAAAGAAGAAATTAAAGACGAGTTAGTACACTCCACCCGAGTTGAAGATCTTCGTGGTCTGATGGATCAGGCTCTTTCCATCGAATACCGTCTCCAAGAGCGACGTATGGAGAAGAGAAAGAGTAGAGGATCTTCTCAGCCAAGCACTTCACGTGTCTTTATGCATCGTCCCGAGGAACCTTGTCCTCCCGCCAGAGACACAGAAGGCGAACCAATGCAGGTGGATACCACTCGACGACCACTTTCCGTTAGCGAGCGGGAAGACAGACGTAGGAGGGGATTATGCCTGTATTGTGGTGCTGCCGGCCACATGCTCCGGACCTGCCCCGTTCGTCCTCAAAGGCCATCGGGAAACGCCACTTCCCATCCTCTGTAAGAAGGGAGGGGACGGGATCATCAGCTATACCTTCCATCAGTTCATTCAAGGACAATGCCACTACTTTGTTTATGTTAGCTGTGACGTTACATTTACCGGACGGCCGTCAAGAGAGAACACTGGCTTTACTTGGTTGTGGTGCCAGTGGCATATATATGGATAAGACTTGGGCCACGACTCAACAAATACCAACACGACCCAAAGAAATTCCAGAACAAGTTCACACAGTGGATGGGTCCCTAATATCCTCTGGTCCAGTTGATACCACCACCATGACACTGAGTTTACAATTTGGAAACCATCAAGAACACATCTCCTTTGATTTAATATCATCCCCCAATCATACTATCATTTTGGGAATTCCGTGGTTCATAAGACATAACCCTTATGTAAATTGGGAAACCCGGACTATTTCCTTGTCCTCACAGTTTTTTCATGAGAACTGCTTTGCTTCAGACACTTATTGGTCACCCAAGAGGTTGATGCCTACTGAAAGAATCACTGGATGTTCCATCAATACGGTTCAAGGAGTTCCCAATCAATATCTAGAATTTCAAGATGTGTTCCAAAAACCAACCAGACCTGTGTTGCCCCCACATCGAGATTACAATTGTGCTATTCCCTTGGAACCCAGAGCTATCGTTCCCTTTGGGAGGATGTATTCACTCACAGAACCTGAAAGAGAAGTACTAAAGGAATATCTGCAAGAAAATTTACATAGCGGTCTTATTGTACCATCGTCCTCTCCGGCTGGGACTCCTCTCTTTTTTGTACCCAAGAAGACAAAGGATCTTCGTCCCTGCCTGGATTTTCGAGGGCTAAATAAAATAACTATAAAAGACCGTTATCCTTTGCCTCTCATTAAGGATATACTAGAGGCAGTCAGAGGGGCTCAACGATTTACCAAACTGGATCTTCGTGGAGCCTACCACCTTTTGCGTATTAAAGGAGGAGATGATTGGAAAACTGCCTTCCGGACCCCATTTGGTCATTATGAGTACAGAGTTATGCCTTTTGGTCTTACTAACGCCCCCTCCATTTTCCAGAGATTTATGGATTCAGTATTCTCTGATCTCTTGAATCATACGGTCGTCATCTATTTAGACGATATCCTTATTTATTCTAAACGTACTGAACTTCATTCCTCTCACATTAAACAGGTCCTCCAAAGACTCCGGGAACATCAACTGTCCTGTAAACCGGAAAAGTGTGAGTTTGACAAGACCAAAGTCAAATATTTGGGATATCACCTTAGTCCCACTGGCATAGCTATGGACCAAGAAAAGGTACAAGCCATCCTAGATTAGCCTTCTCCTTCCTCTATTAAGGAAACACAATGTTTTCTAGGACTGGCTCATTTTTATCTGCAGTTTATCTTGGACTTTGCAGAACAAACCAGCCACATAACTCAAACATTAAAAAAGGAAAATCTAAAGAAAGGCTTCGTCTGGACCAAGGCGGCTGAACAAGCTTTTCAGAGTCTAAAAAAGGCCTTCACTCAGGCACCGATATTGAGGCACCCAGATACCAACAAACAATTTATTGTGGTTACAGATGCTTCCGAAAGAGCCATCGGAGCTGCCTTACTCCAACAACAAGAAGATGACGGTCTTGAACATCCTGTGTTCTATTTGTCCCATGTACTTTCTGCGTCAGAACAACATTACTCAGTACTTGAAAGGGAATTGTTAGCCCTGAAAACAGCCTGCCTTGAGTGGAGACAGTTTCTTATGGGTTCCAAGGAGCCCTTCGAGGTGAGAACAGACCATCGTAATCTACAATGTATACGTAATTTTTTATGCCAGAACAGTCGTCAGGCTCGTTGGGCCTTTTCTTCAGTCAGTATGACTTTTATGTCACCTATATTCCTGGATCTCAAAACATTCTGGCTGATGCTCTGTCTCGCCGTTATCCAGATTGTACTTCGACCCCATCACAGTATCTACTTGAGCCCAGTAAAATCATCGGAGTAGCTCAGTCTTTCCTGGATGAGGTACAACTGGAATATTCCAACCTGAATGATCAAGAAGTAAAGAAACTGAACATATGTAAACCGCAAGGGTATTATTATTATAAGAACTTTTTGTTTCTCCCTACTAATGGAGTCCGAGAAAAGGCACTACAAATGTGCCATGATTCGCCGGTTGCTGGTCATAGAGGCATTAAGGCCACACAAGAACTAATCTCGCAATCTTTCTGGTGGCCTACCTGGAAATCGGATGTCGAAAGATACGTTCAGGCTTGTCCCATATGTGCTTGTGTTAAAATTCCCCGTACCAGACCTGCAGGATTACTACAACCATTACCTGTTCCACCGGCTCCCTGGCACACCATTTCTACTGATTTTATGTGTTCATTACCTCCATCAGCAGGAAACTGGGTTATCATGGTCACCATAAATTCCTTTACTCAGATGGCTCACTTCACTGCTCTGAAAAAACTACCTAATTCCCAAGAACTAAGTCAGATATTTATCCATCATATTTTCCGTCTCCATGGACTTCCACACAGCATTATATCTGACAGGGGACCTCAGTACATCTCCTGGTTTTGGAAACATTTTTGTAGGACACTGAATATCAACAAAGCACTTTCATCGGGTTTCCATCCTCAAACCAATGGACAGACTGAGCGTCTCAACCAAGGATTGGAGCAGTACCTTTGCTGCTTTTGTAATTCTACTCAGAGAAACTGGAACACTTACCTCCCTATCGCTGAATTCTCTTACAATAACTCCGTCCATAGTGTCTGCAAGGTCACTCCTTTTTTCTGTTCTTATGGCTATCATCCTACCTCTTTTCCGCCTACTCATCAGTCTACCTCTTCTCTTTCTGCTGTTACTTCATTCTCCAGGCGACTTTTACAGATACATAGATTGATTCGCTCTAACTTGTTGAACACCAAGAGATACATGAAGAGAATAGCAGTCAAGAAACGGAGGGATGCTCCAGAATATCACTTTCAGGTTAAAATCTGGCTTTCGTCAAAATTTCTACCTTTACGCCTTTCTCAGAATAAGATCACACCTTGTTACTATGGTCCTTTCCGAATCCTTCAGCTGATTAATCCTGTCACTGTCCATCTTCACTTGCCTCGTACCTAGAGGATTCACCCGGTCTTTCATGTTTCTCAACTCAAACTCTATGTACCTGATCCTTACTCTCATCAGTTTCCCTGTCCTCCTCCTATGTTAGTGGATAATGTACCTGAATATGAGGTACAGGAGATTTGTGATTCTCGTATCTTTCAGAGACGTCTTCAGTATTTCAGTATTTGATGCATTGGAAGGGTTACCCTCTCAGTGAATGCTCTTGGGAAGATGCATCTTCTGTTCACGCACCTCTTCTGATTTGTTGTTTTCAACAATTGTTTCCCCACAAACCTGGGCCTTCGGGGGGGGCTACTGTTGCGCCGCTGCGCGCTGCACGAGCCAAACATTCGGCTCTGGCCGCAGCACGCAGTCCTCAGACATGCCGTGCCCCCATTCTGCTTTGTACTTTAAGAGGCCCCAAATTGGGCATGGGGCCTCGTTCTTTTTCCGTGCACCATGTGTTTAGGCAGGTCTGACCCCCCACTCACCTGTTCTTTTCTTTTCTTTTCTTCTTTTCTTTGGACATCTGGTTGTGCCTTCCTTTATGTTTTTTCTCCCTTCCCATGTTACCCTTCTCTTCCCAGCATTCCTTGTTCCCTATTCTCTTTGGTTCCTAGTCCATTCTGTTCTACGTGCTTTTCCCTATCTAAGATGGTGACCTTTTACTTCATGTTGGTCGTTTCCTGTTTGTTGGTATTTAAGGGCTGTGATTCTTTCTCTCCTTGCGCTGCAGCACTTTCTGTTTGGATGGTGTCTTCGCTCCTGCTTCCTTGTATTCCTGTGCTGGTTCTCATCAGTTCCAGTATATTTTTTCCTGTATTTGCTCCTGCTGTTACCTCTTCTTTTGTTCCTGTTGCAGGAACCTATCTTTGTGGAGGTTTTTTCCCCTTCCAGGGTTTTTTTCCCTCTGGCGCTACTTCTGAGGGACACGGACTGCTCTTGGCGTACCCATTGCCTGCAGCACCGTGGCTACCAGAAAGAGTCACCCCTACTTGGGCCAAGGCTGAACATTCAAGAACAGGATCCATGCCACTCGCTCTGTGGCCTCCAGGGTAAAGCAGCACGTAAGTTGTGACACTCACTTTCGTGTTCATACTGACCACAGACCTCTTAGGTGACTCATACAGATGAGAGGGGAGAATCCCAAGCTTTTGAGATGGTCCATTTCCCTACAAGGGATGGACTTCACAGATGAGCACAGACCTGGGGTTGAACATGCCAATGCAGATGGACTTTCCAGATTTTTCCCCTTAGCTAATGAGGACTACCTGGGTGCAGGTTAGTGACCCATCACCTTTCGTTTGGGAGGGGGCCATGTTGCAAAGTCATCTTTTTGACCTGTTCATCCCCATTTTTTGTTGTTGCTGACTGGTGCTGATGATAACTGACTCTGACTGTGCTCTGGACTCTGTTAGCCAGACCCAGTCCAGTGCTATGTTAAAACACACACTTGTAGTAGAGTACACTAGGTATTAGGGTACCCTTTCGATTGTCCTAACAGACACTGTAAGTCCCTAGTATATAATGGGGCAAGGGTGTACAATCTGCCTATAAGCCCCTAAATAATAGGGCATGGAATTAGAGACCCAGCAGAATTGCTGCCCTTTGCATGTAGGCACTGCTGGAGGTTTTCTGTCATTTTAAAATGCAGCCTGACTCTGCAGACTGCATTTACATTGAAATGGTGTCCCAAGTCGACTTTGGTGCTGTGGGCACTTTAAATGTGATGATCTACCTTATTTTCACATATTAGGTACCCCCAGGATCTCCCCTAGGTATCCCAGGGGCGGGGGGTCATGTATCCAGAAGCAGGGGTCTTATAAAAGATGTTTTATAAACCTGGGTAAGGGTAAAACAGATCATTTCATTTCCCCCCACTATAGATACTGACCTTCATAGGCTATCATTGCTATATTGTACTTTCATGGTAATAATAGTAAGAAAAAGCACAGAAAAGTCATTCAAGGACTTAAAAGATTTGTTTTGATAAATCAAGCAATTTGACATTGGTGAATTTATCACAACTTGTACAGAAAATAAGTTATAAGACTTTTCTTTCTGTAAGCCAAAACCCATCCTTCTGACAGTCCCCTCTGATTGGTCAGTGCTAACAGGATTAGCAGAGCTGCTTGATTAAGTGAAAAGTGGCTGTCCAGGGGAGAGCATATCTGGTGAAGGGCAGCTCGGGGGCTAGACAGGAATGCATGAGGAGGGGGTAATAAAACATACAGCCTCAAAGGAGAGCAAGACAGGAGAGAATGCCAGAGCACCTAACCCTCACCTTCTGGACCCCTCAGCCAGATACTAGGATTAAGGATAGAATTTGCAGATGTTAGAAGGAGGAGAGCTATGGAAATGAGCCACATTGGAGGATGGTTTAGTCAGCTCTTAGTTCCAGACATCATGGATTTTGGAAAAATGGTGCTTTCTGGGGCAGGAATATGCCACACTTTGCAGGAAGTGGTAATGCATCTGGGCATCACTTTGCATTCTATTGGTTGGGCACCCCCCTTCCTGATACCCAGGAGCTGGAAATAAATATGTGAGAGGTGCATAGACTCTCAGATCTGCTGCCTGAAACTACAAGAGAAAGAAGGACTGCCCTGCTGGAATCTGGATCTGCACCCTTGGCCTGCACTTCTAAGTGAACTGTGCCTGCTGCACAATCTGGTACTACAGCCATTGGGACGGTGCCTTGCTTCAAGAAGGACTCAGCGGTGGACTCCCTGCAGCTACAGGTTAACAGAGCTTCACCTGCATTATCTCCCGCAAAAGTACCCAGCCTGGAGTGCATCTAGTGGACTTTTAAGGATTTGGCCAGGTGCATTGTGGGAATTGTGGTCCAACTTTCCAAGGACCATCCAGGAGATTCCGGACCCTTGGATTTGTGTTTTGTACCCTCTGTACCTGCAAGGAGGACTTCAGGAAACACCTCCTGAAGATTGGAGTAGTTTGGAGAATTTTAGTAAAATTGGTGCTTTGTGTTTCTAAACACTAGGAAGTGTTTATTCTTTAAAAAATGCGTATCTCCGGTGCCAAGGACCCAACCGGAGATTCCAGACTCTTGGATTTGTGTTTTGGACTTTTTGTACCTGCAAGGAGGACTTCAGGAAACACCTCCTGAAGTTTGGAGAATTTTGGTAAAGTTGGCACTTTGCGTTTCTAAGTGATAGAAAGTGTTTATTCTACTAAAATTCATATCTCTGGTTCCCTACATTGGATTTTTGTCCTTTTGGTGTCAATTTACTCATAAAAATACATCCTATTTTTATAAATTGGTGTGGGATTTTTATTTTGTGTTGTGTCTCACTTATTTACTGTATTGGTGTTTTTGAATGCTTTACACTCTTGTCTCCTAAGTTAGGCCCGCCTGCTTGGTTTTAGCTACCAAGGGTTGAGCAAGGGACTAATTTACTGGGACCTGTACTGAACTTATATTTGGTTAGTGTCCTTAGAGCCAGTGGTAGGTTCATAGTTACCACTGCCAGTAACCCAGTTTCCAACACCTAATAAATCTCTTCTTTTGTTTCCTCTGCTTAAGTTCTTGCTAGTGCTCTAACCATAACCATAACCATAACCATGGAGCAAATTATATAACTGCAAAGAACATATATCTTCTATCCACCAAGCTTCTAAACGTCAAATCAAACAAGAGTTGTCCTGCTTGAAGAGTGGCCCACACACTTGGCTTAGAGCTATTGGGAATAGATGCCTATTAAAATTCAGTTAAAGTGCATTTAATGTGTGGTTTCATGTGGTAAAACCACAATGCCTGATTACAAGTTTTTATGATATTTGTTTGCTATTTTATGGTACATAATTTCCATGCAATAAATCTAAGTAAATTGCCTTGTTCAATAACATTGTATGCAGCAAAGTTGATTCCCAGAAGTTAACTGATGCACTGAAACAAGAAGTACATAAGGAAATACCATCTGATCTTTCTCCATACTCAGAGCAGGTGGTAACCATGAAGTCAAACATCATGCTCCAAGTTCTTTGGTCTTGCCCAACAATTAATTCCTATTGGTCACATGGATGGCGACTGATTAAAGAAACCCATGATCTCATGTTTGTTCCATCGACAGGCCTCACCATTCTTCAAGATACCCGAGACATTCTTGACTTGAATCATCCTGAAAAGCAATAGATGGATACTGCCCTTACATTGGCGAAATTGTGTATTATCAGGAATTAGACGAAGACAGTAGGACCCACTATTGAAAACAAGCTGGACGCTATGGCGATAACAGTGGCCTGTAAACATTTGATATACAGGTTGAATGACTGAGCCTGGCGTTTTATGGATATCTGGGTCTATATTAGCATATTGCACATTTTCCCTGTTGCCCTGGGAGCAGTGCATTCAAGTGAAACATGGCGTGGGTGCTTCAAAGGCAATCCATGTTTCCCAGTGCAGGAGGCACCTGCCTGTACTTTCAAGAGGGTTAAGAGATGCCCTTGCAAGCAGGTTTTAGGAGGCTGGCCTGGTTTGTGGTGGGTACCTTGGGTGCTTACACCTTATACCAGGTCCAGTTATCCCTTATTAGTGAAGAAGTAGTGTTCTAGCAGCCTAGGCTGATAGAGGTATCTATAGCAGAGCAGCTTAGGCTGAACTAGGAGACATGCAAAGCTCATGCAATATCACTTACAGTTACACAGTACTTATACACAAGTAAAGACAATACTCAGTGTTACCAAAAAATAAAGGTAGTTTATTTGAGTGACACAGTACCAAAAAATATCTTAGAGGCAATACTCCTTCTGGAGGCAAGTATTATACACAATATATACACTAGACACCACAATAAGGTAAGTAATTAGACATAGGATGGTGCAAACAATATGAAATGCTATAGAATGCAATGGGAGAAAATAGGTCTTCGGGCAACACAAACCAAATGCTAAGAAAGTGGAATGCAAATCACAAATTCCCACCCTAGACAAGTGTAGTGTGTGCAGAATCGCTGGGAGAGTAAGAATATAGTAAAGGTAAGTAAATTACCCCACCCCAGAGCCCAGAAAAGCAGGAGTAAAGCACTGCAAGTTTCCTTAGGACACACTATGCCCGGTGATTGGAATTTTGCAGTAACCAACCAAGTCTGCAAACAACAACTGTTGGATTCCTGGACCTGAAGACCTGCAAAAGGAGGGGACCAAGTCCAGAAGTCGAAAGAAGTTCCAGGAAGGGCAGGAGCCCCTGCCAACCCAGAAGAGGGTGCAAAAGAAGAGTCCCAGATTGGATGAAGACTGCAAGAATGCATCCTAGATAGATGCCAGTGGGTTCCTGCATGATGCAAAGAATGTCCCACAATGTGAAGATGGATGCAGATGTAATTTCGTGTTGAAAGTCGCCAACAAACCTTGGTTATGACAAATGTGCGTTTTGCATCAAAATGGAGCTGGATGGATCCAAGAGGGACCTGGGGGCCTCAACTCTGTGTGAGGAGGAAGAGGGGGCCCTCAGCACTTTAGAGAGCATTCAGGATGCCAGACAGCACCCATGGGAGTCCCAGGACATGGGGACAAAGGAGGTGCAAAATGTGGTTGGTGCAGCACAACAAAGGAAGGTCCCACGCCGCCGGAGAACAACTCAGCGAGTTGAGCATCACAGGATGGAGTGCTGGGGACCTGGACCAGGCTGTACATGAAGGAATTTTGCAAATAGTGCACAGAGGCCTCAGGATGTGAAGAAGACGCAGTACACAGGGGTACCGTCGCTCTCAGGGAAGGCAAAGTCTTACCTCCTCCAAATTGCGATAGCAGGACCTCAGGACAGTCTATGTCGATGAGGTCCAACCTCTGTGTCCTTAGGGGCATGCTCGTTGCTGTAAGAGGAGTTCAAGGGTACCGGTCATCATCTTAGAAGGTGCCTGCCGGAGCAGGGGAGTGACCCCGTCACCCCACGGGAGATTTCTTCGGTCCTTCTGGTGCAGATTAAAGACAGGGAGTCCCCAGAGCGTGCACACCATGGAAACTGTTGCAGTTGCTGGGTGGAGATGAAGTTGCAGAGGAAAAGTATCCCTTGTGGATACTTTGTTACTATTACAGCGGTTCCTGGAGCAGGCTGCGGTTGATTCAGGATCAGAGGATGAAGTAGTAGTTGCAGAGGATTCCTGAAGGAAACTTGCAAGCAGAATCTGAAGAGAACCCACAGGAGAGGCCCTAAATAGCCCTGAGAGGGGGATTGGCTACCTTATCAGGTAAGGACCTATCAGGAGGGGTCTCTAACGTCACCTGCTGGACTGGCCACTTAGAGTCCTCCAGAGTGCCCCCACACCTTGCAAAGCAAGATGGCTGAAGTCTGGGACACACTGGAGGAGCTCTGGGCACCACCCCTAGGGTGGTGATGGACAGGGGAGTGGTCACTCTCCTTTCCTTTGTCCAGTTGCGCACCAGAGCAGGGGACAAGGGGTCCCTGAACCGGTGTAGACTGGCTTATGCAAGGAGGGCACCATCTGTGCCCTTCAAAGCATTTCCAGAGGCTGGAGGAGGCTACCCCACCCAGCCTGTAACACCTTTTTCCAAAGGGAGAGGGTGTAACACCCTGCTCTCAGAGTAAATGCTTTGTTCTGCCTTCCTGGGACTGAGCAGCTCAGACCTCAGGAGGGAAGAACCCTGTCTGTGAGGTGGCAGCAGCTGTAGCTGCAGTGCAAGCCTCAGAGAGCTGGTTTGGCAGTACTAGGGGGTCCATAGTGGAGCCCCCAGGATGCATGGAATTGGCTCCCCAATACCAGATTTGGAATAGGGGGACAATTCCATGATCTTAGACATGTTACATGGCCATACTCAGAGTTACCATTGTGAAGCTACATATAGGTATTGACCTATATGTAGTGCATGCGTGTAATGGTGTCCCCGCACTCACAAAGTCACAGAAAATGGCCCTAAACTATGTGGGGGCACCTTTGCTAGTGCAAGGGTGCCCTCATACTTACTAACTTTTTTTTACCTAACCTTCAGCAAGTGAAGGCTAGACATATAGGTGACTTAGAAGTTACTTAAGTGCAGTGAAAATGGCTGAAATAGCTGTGAAATAACATGTGTGTTATTTCACGCAGGCTACAATGGGAGGCCTGTGCAAGGGTTTGTCTGAGCTCCCTATGGATTTCAAAAGAAATGCTACAGCCCATATGGATCTCCTGGAACCACAATGCCCTGGGTACCTAGGTACCATATAATAGGGACTTATAAGGGGGTCCAGTGTGCCAACTGGAATTGGTAAATAAAGTCAGTAGCCTACAGTGACAAATGTAAAAGCAGAGAGAGCATAAGCACTGATGTTCTGATTAGCAGAGCCTCAGTGACACAGGCATGCACTATACAGACACACACATTAGGCCATAAACTATGAGCACTGGGGTCCTGACCAGCAGGATCCCAGTGAGACAGGCAAAAACATACTGACATACAGGTAAAAATTGGGGTAACATGCCAAGGAAGATGGTACTTTCCTACACTGGTGAAGTGAGTGAATGTACCTGCCTACAAAGGGATGACTGGGGCATCCATGAGACCACCATTTTCCCCTCCAGATGTCTGTCTTTAGGAATTGCACTGAAAGTGTGCCACCTTTTAGTGGAGCACTTTTCGTGCACCTCCTTAAGGTATGTTGCCTTTGCACCAGCATTCATAATACGGTGCAGAAGCAAAGTGATTCCCTCATTCGCATGTGGCTCTAACCCCATGGAAATGAGGGAATATCCTGTAATGAATGTGCTGATGCTACATGTGCACCAGTGCTATCAATATTAAAGTATTACAGTATTACAAAAGTATCTGCAGGCCATTCTGTGTTACTAAAGTGCCCCAGGGGCCCACAAAGCAGGCGCACATGCCCATTGTACCCACAGGGCACTGTCTGTAATATGGCCTCTGGGGTACTCTCGTATGATGATAAAGAACATACATCATGTCCTGCTTCAAGGTGACAGTGAGTTTGTACCAGTTTATTGGTATTTGGATTTCTAGTTACAAGGGGTAGCTTGGAGTGTGAAAGACAACCCTTTTGCCCTACTCACCCCCATTTTGTGAATGGTACTGGTGGTTACTGACTCTGACTGTGCCCTGGGCTCTGCTAACCAGGCCCAGCGCCACTGCTCTGTTGAAAAGGTAAATGGTAATTAGGCATAATTATAATTCGCTCTGACAACTTACTTGTAAGTCCCTAGTATATGTTAGGGCATGTAGGTTCAGGGACGCCAGTAGAGTTACCATCTGGTGGGAGGATGTCTTCAGCAGCAGATGCCAGGACAGGAAGGGGACTGGGTAGCCACACGGGTCCTCAAATGGAGAAGGACAGACATTGCAGTACTCAGGCTCACCCCCACTTCCTGATCCCCCAGCCAGATGGAAAACCCTGTAATTGAATTAGGATAGGGGCTGGAAGTGGAGTATAGGAGAGCGTTAGCCACACCTGTGGGTGGGTTTAGCCAGACCTGAACCTCCAGGAGAGATTTTCTCCATTTTGTATTTTTGAAAAACAGTGGGCTAAAAATGTGCCACACTTTTAAGGAATTGGTCATCAGAGAGGGTGGCACCCGGTACCCCATTGGTCACGGGTGCCATCCTGCCAGTCCAGAAACCTAAATAAAAGTGGGAAAGCTGCTCAGAAACACAGATCTCTGCTGGAAGAAATCAGAAGAAAAAGGACTGCCCTGCTGAACCCTGGACTGAACCAAGAAGAAGTGCACTCTGAAGGACTACACCTGCTGCACACTCTGGGCTTCACCACAAAGAGGACTTTGCATTGCTTCTAAGATCCAGGAGTGGACTTCCTGTAAACAACAGGTACAGAGAACCTAGCAAGAGTCCCCTGCATCAACTTCTGCAAGAAGAGTCCAGCTGACCATGTCCAGTGGACTTTTAAGGATTTGACCATGTGCATTCTGGCAATTGTAGTACCAACAGCCCAAGGAGCAGCTCAGAGCTTCTAAAACATTGGCTGGTGTTGTGGACCCTTCAACACCCCAAAAAGACCTTCTGGAAGTCTATCCAGAAGTTTAAAGACATTTGGAGAATTTGGGGGAAAAAGCTCCAGAAAGTGACCGACCTGTCATCGAGAATCAAGCCATCAAAGTCAAACCCTCAACCTGGCCTGTATTCCAGGTTCACCTCACTGAAAGTTCCAGAGCTCCAGGACTTCACCAAGGCCTCACATTGAGGCAAGCAGCCTTCGTTGCCTCGAAAGCCAGCCTGCCAAGACCAGCTCAACATTGAGGAAAGAACCAAAAAAGTGGGCAAGTATGAAGGTAAAATTTTGACTGAGGCCTACCCCTCAGCATATCCAACTTGGGCTCCATCACGGTCAGACCCAAACTTTGACTTTGACCAGGTTGACTTTGACCAGGTCAGGTACGACCAGATGGCCGCTGTTGGTGCTTTTAGTTTTTGGGCACTACGAAGCAAATCTTTTTATTTCAACTTTAAAAATTCATATCTCTGGTTCCCTACATTGGATTTTTGTAACTTTGTTGTCATTCTAAAGACAAACATGAATCCTATTTTTATAAATTGGTGTTAGACTTTTATTGTGCGTTGTCTTTTACTTATTTACTGTTTTGCTAATATTAAATGTGTTACACACAGTTTCCTAAATTAAGCCAGACTGCTCATGGGCCAGGCTACCAAGGATTGAGCAAGGGTTATTTTATTGAGATGTTGTCTGGACCTTCTTTGTAATTGTGGTGTTATTTCTAAGTGTAGGTACCTAATTGCCCTTACTAATAAACCACTTTCCAACACCTGGCCTACTGTCAGAGCCGTTTCCTCACACTGTAGTCCATATTCTTTTTTCTTTTGATCCCTCTGTCAGACAATATGTTTACTTTTTATAAGAGGTAAGTATACACCTATCTGATTTGCCCATCATTACTTTCTCCTCATGCATTGTCACTCTCTTATTTGGTGTGGTTTCCATTGTTTCTCTAACATTGCTGTTTCGATATATTGCTCTATGGCAAACTTTATGTATCATGTTACATGACATCTTCATTATGGTATGCCTTAATATATTTGAGGCATTAATAAAAAAACATTCAACCATAAACATCATGCTCCAATGAACATCAGTCTCTGTACCATACGTCAGTCCCAATAGACTAGAAACACAATGATTAACAACAGTAAAATAAAAACAAAACAAGAACAAACATATTGCACAATACAAGCCATATGTTTGCACTATTATGAGAAGACAAGTGTGTTGAATTACTTCTGGACCTCACAGGCGCCTTCACATTGTCATGAGGAAAAGTCAAATCCCCCTGTGTCTGAAATGAATACACATTAATTTGGGCATGTATTCAGATGACAGGCACGGGTACAATGGTTTAGAGGTACATGCACTTGCTGACTACTCCGGCGTGCCAATGCCCATAGCTGCAGGAGCAACAATATCAGAAAACCATATAAGTGAAGAGCAAGTGATTACCCTCAAAATGTTGGTGCTCCAAAAAACTTTATCCTACGGAACCTTCATACTCTCAAATCCATTCACTCCCAACTATCTCCTACACTATATCTATGACTGATGAAAGTGCCTAAAAGTCTGCTATTTTAATCTAACTCTCACTCACTCAATAACAGTATCTCTCAACCCTGAAATCTACATCCTACCCTCACCCACTCAACAACTAATCCTAAAACTGTACCTATATAGTATCTAATTCCACACTCTGGGGGTCATTCTGACCCTGGCGGTAATTACCGCCATGGCGGAGGTCGGCGGTAGCACCGCCAACAGGCTGGCGGTGCACCGCTGGGAATTCTGACCGCGGCGGTTCAGCCGCGGCCAGAAACAGAAAGTCGGCGGTGTACAGCGACTTCCTGCTGCCCTTGAGAATCCTCCATGGCGGCGGAGCGCGCTCCGCCGCCATGGGGATTCTGACACCCCCTACCGCCATCCGGTTCCTGGCGGTTCTCCCGCCAGGAACAGGATGGCGGTAGGGGGTGCCGCGGGCCCCTGGGGGCCCCTGCAGTGCCCATGCCAATGGCATGGCATGGGCACTGCAGGGGCCCCCGTAAGAGGGCCCCACAAAGAATTTCAGTGTCTGCTTTGCAGGCACTGAAATTCGCGACGGGTGCAACTGCACCCGTCGCACCTTCCCACTCCGCCGGCTCCATTCTGAGCCGGCGTCCTCGTGGGAAGGGTGTTTCCCGCTGGGCTGGCGGGTGGACTTTCGGCGGTCACCCGCCGGCCCAGTGGGAAAGCCAGAATGACCGCCGCGGTCTTTCGGCGGGAACCGCTTGGCGGGCGGCGACCGCCGTCCGCCGCAATCAGAATGACCCCCTCTGTCTGCTCCCCAACTAAACCCTAAACCATACCTACTCTCACTACTCCAACCCAAACTACATATATGTACACAACAGTTGTTGTATGGATCATGCTTCTTGGCAGGGGTTTGGTTTGCATCAGTGAAGTATGCAGAATGAGAAGACTTCCTCTGATGCCTGATTGAGATATCTGCTGGAAGAATGCGGATGAAATCAAAAGCGTCGCTGGCTGGTGGATTTCATAGTCGGTGTATGCATATGTGAGGTAGTAAACAGGCACATATATTAGACATGGTACCACTTTTAGACTAGCTCATGAAACCACTAAAGGAATACTTTTGTGGCTGAAGGGTTGTAGATAAAGATTAATAGTTTCTTTCAACATATTTTTTGAGGGGATGTGATGTGTCTATTGGTGTACATGAAATGATATATATCTCTGAGTTAATCACATATGTAAACTTAGGGCCATATTTATACTTTTCGACGCAAAACTGCGCAGCCGCAGTTTTGTGTCAAAAAATGTACCGCCGGCTAACGCCATTTCGTAGCACCGTGCGGGCGTCAAATTTATACTTTGAAGCACGGCGGCGCAATCAACAGATGGGAGTCATTATTTTTGACGCACATCGCGGCGTCAAGTCGTAAAGGAAAACGAAGTTAACGCAGCGTAAATGACTGTGGGTCGATTTACGACACCGCAACCCGGATATGCGCCGTTTTTTTTTTTACGCAATAGCATCAAAAATACCCGAGAACACTGCCATTTCAGCAGAGGAGAGCCAAAATGGATCCCAGATGCCATTCCAGACCCCAGGAAGATGACAGCAGACCAGGATCCAGCCAGGACGATCCATACAAGAACCAGGACATTTATAGAAAGAAAAGAAAGTGTCGCTTCAGTGCAGAGGAGCAGGAAATCCTGGTTAAAGAGGTGACGGAACACCAGCACCAACTGTTTATCACCTCTAAGTTGCCAATCAGTAGGAGAGAGGCCATATGGCAACAAATAGTTGACAAGATCAACAGTGTGGCTGAAGTACGCAGGACAGTCACCGAGTGTAAGAAACGTTGGCATGACTGCAAACGTAGGACAAAGGAAAAAATGTCCAGGAACAGGAAGGCAGCACTGCAGACTGGAGGTGGGAGTCCAGCACACAAGGAGGCCCTGGACCACATGGAGGAGATGGTCGCAGCCGTCATCCCTGAGGAGGACAGGACAGCGCAGACTACCACGAGACAACGCACATGCAGGGTAAGTCGCATGGGGAAATAAAATACAATAATGCTGACTTTAAGCAGGGGGGGAAATACCTACTACACATTGCATGTAAGTCATCATATACATGGAGTGGCATGGGTAAAGGGGTACTGCAGGGGGGCATGGCCTGCACAAACAGAAGCTGGGGCACAACATTACACTACACCAACAACAGTCCCATGGGGGCATGCTGTCATGCCAACAATGGAGCAAAGGGAAAGCCTAAACAGGAGGGAAGGCCACTACGTCAAACTTACATCCTGGCACTCGTCAGCCAACATATCTCCTACATTAACTAGGGCCCTATCAGCAATCCTCTAGCCAAAACGACAACTGCAATGTAACTGCCACAACAGTTGACACTACCACCTCTGATCTGTGTGCAGCTCAAGTAGCCAATGGCAGTAACCTCCCCATGGAAAATACATACCTAAATTAGGGGGTGAGGATGATATCTGCAACAATCTCCAGAAACAAGACAATGCCCCCAGTACACTCAAATGTCAATGCCCATAGTTGCCACAAACATCAGCCAATGTAAACAACAATAGGAGCGACACAGCACTAAGGACACACCCATGCTGCATATGCCAGGGTCTATCCTGTGCCTGGCAAACAAGGCAACATCACAAACGTCATACTGCTCAGACAACAGCATTGAGGAGGGGACACATGGAACTGGTCACTGAAATACACCTGCATAGTCAGAGGGGGAAAAAAGACACTGATACGATAATCAGGGCAATCCAATGTAACACACATTACCCAACATCAACAGGACACATTAACAATATCAACATCCATATCACATCATAACATTGCCATGCATAGGATATGCTACATGTCAATTAAATTTAAGTCAATGTGAACAATCAGGGATTGGGGCAGGTCCTGAGAGTTAATTGTGCTGCCAGGACCATCAGAACACCCACAGCCAGTGAAAGGTCTCACCATGAGAATGGATATACACGGAGGGTCGAGTAGGACAAAAAGGTGGCTATTCTCTATTTGGTGTAAAGCAACACCTAGAGGCGATTAGGCAGACAAGTCTGATAACTCAATATCATACATATGACACACAGGTGGGCCATAGGCCTATAACAATGCCCATCTGAAGGACAGCAGATACCAATACCAAACAAGATCACAAAGTGAATTCATCAAAAGGCGGCACGTTACGTCAAAATTGTCACAACACAGACACACTAATTGTACCCTGTTTCATTGCAGAGGAAGATGGATCTCCTGCCGATATGCCTGTCTCAGATTTCCCTGATGACATGGATTACGAGCCCATAAACATTCCCCAGGAGACCATCCAAAAGGTTCTAGAAACCCTCCAGACCCCACCTTCAGTCACAAGGAGGAGCACAGAGCAAGCAGCCATCACAGAAGAACCACCCACCACCCCAATTGCAAGACCTGCCAGCTCCTATACAGCTGAGGACTCTGACGACACTGGCACCAGCTTTGAAAGAACTGTAGTTGGAGTACAGCGGGAGCTGGCCAAGGAGGTGCGGGTGGGGATGCAAAATATGGCAGCCAGCCTTGAGGGGGTGCGCTCGCGCATGATGTCATCTGCAGATCAGGCAGCAGCTATGCAAGCCCTAACATCCATACTGCAAGGACTACAAGAAACTGTCAAGGAATTCACCACTGCAGTAAGGGAGTTGCCACAACACCTCGCACCCCAAACTTTCCACTGCATGCACAAATGGAATCATGACTCCCTCAGGGCCGCCTGGCTGCCTACCATCGTGATGTGGCTGCTATTCTCAAAAACCAGCAGACCCTCCTTGCTGCAGTACTGCCCTTAAGAACTTCACAAGGAGCAGCCACCGGGATGTCTGACTCCACGTCTTCTAACACTGAGGTGTGTGTTGCCCCTTCACAACCAACAACAACAAGGACGAAGCAGGCAACACACACATCAGAAGTTGAAGACATGGAACAGATCACATTCACAAGGAAGAGTACCCTGAAGCACTAGTCCCTGCACCATGGCCTACTTCGACCAAGGTCCTACGTATTGTCAAATGCCAGTCTCACTACAACTATACTCAATGACTGTTCTGCTAACCACTGTATAACTTGTCAGCATTGCCAGTGAATGTCTCTCTCCTACTAATTGGCAAATCCTGTCCCTCTGCACTGTCTGTAACATCACCCCAGCATGTCAGGAGCATTATCCACCCACCTTCTGTAGGATCACCATGTAAGATTTCACTAGAACGGACTCAGCAAACTTAGACAATGTACATATTGCACTACAGCACCTATCAATAAATAGCACTTGCACAACAAATATGTCCCTGTGTAATTTGACACATCAACTGTGCAGTAAATAACACAAAAGTGCCTGTGTGACAACCATGTAGCTTGTCAATACAACTGTCCTGACATCATGTAGTCAGATACATCTGTGCAGTGGCCAGGATTGCATCATAGCCTACCCATCCTGAGGAGAATAACTGATTAAGTGAGAAACCACACACAATCATGCTGTGTTGGACTGAATAATGCTTCATCAAGAGAAATCAAAGTCAACTAATGGTGGCTGATAAATGTTGTCACCATGCAATACTAATACATTGAATTATGCAGTCTAATCTAAGCAAACACAACTAAACACAGCATCAATCAACCTTTCTGAGTAAACATCCAAATAGGTAATCATGCTGAATTTTTTCACAAATGATCTATGTCAGTTATGAAGACAAGAAGACAGGAGTGTTAACAAGACCTCATCTTCAAAGATGTCCCTGAACATCACACTGCAGTCCGACCTAAAAATGTCCCCACAATACCAAGTCTGGAAGCACACTTTGTGACGTAGAAAACATACTCATCGACACAAATCTTTAGTGATCCATGTAAAGTCCAATTGGTGGTTCTATCAAATGGTGGTTACTTACCAAGGTAGCACAGGGGTAGCTGCCATATTAAAGCTCAGTTTTTTTTGGTTTGTAGCATAGGACACAAATGTCATAGAACAACAATCACCTACACTGATGGCAAGGCCATGATCAAGTAGCAGTTGACACATAATGCAAAGGGTTAACTATATATTTATTCATAACTAATCACACCAGAGGCAACTAAGGGAAAAGTCATACCTACACTAATCTAACCTGACTACTACTTACCCACAACTGTCCCTAACTAACCTAAGCTAAACTTACTCTACACATATAGCGAATCGATCTAAACATCAACCCCCCACCCACCATTATGACACAGGACACATGCAGGACAACACATACTAACCTACACACATACTATACTATCCTAAACAATCATATATTTTTTTGTAAGTTTTTTTGAATTTTATTATTTTTTATTTGATTTTTTTTCTTTATTTTTTTAACACACAGGAACCCCAACATTGACCCCCACCCACCCACCCACACACTTAATAATGAAAATTAGAAAGAATCAGGACTCCCCACCCTCCTCCCTAACACTAACTAAGCTAACAACCTATACTAACCTAACACTAATCCCCCAAGCCCACTAATCATGATAACAAGGAAAGAGGAGGGAGGGGAGGGAATTATGTACATTGACCATATCAGTCCTAGAGGTTGGCCCTCCGGAGGGTCCGCCTGATAGACCTGACCCGCTTCTTGATGTAGGCCACATCCTGGCTCAGCTTGTCCACCTTCCTCATAAATTTGTCCATTTTTCGTTCCAAAGCCTGGAATGCCGCAGGGTCAATTGGAGGTGCTGCTGCTGTCTGGGTCCCGGCAGAGGTGCTCTGTGTGGGTGTTGAGCCTAGCCCACTGGACTGTCCTGCAGCTGTCATGATACTGGGTCCTGGTTGTGCTGCAGAGGCAGGGACAACTGTCCCCGCTGTGGCTGGGGCCACTTGGGGAGAACCAGTGGTTGTGGTGGTGGTGGCTGTAGTGGGCAACGTTGGGCCACCCTGTGGTGAAGCCCACTATGCTCCGGAGGCCCGATCCGACTGGTATTTACGAGCCATCCGTCGGAACCCCGACTGCACCTGCAGGATGTGTCGGTACCTCATGGCCCGCCTCTCAAATTCATGCCTCTGTGCGGCACTCATGTTTGCAGCTGTGAAGACAAAGGGCAACTATTTACCATAGGAACTGCATTGTGTGGAATAGCACAAGTGGTCAATCTGACAATACATTTACTGTACTTGTAACAGCTCATATCACCATACAGATCATTGAAAGTCTCAGAGGAAGTTCATGGGAAGCCTGGATACAAAGGTCATCTCACACATAGCATATACAATAATCTACATGATGGGTAACAACTGCCAATAACTTGTCATCAGAAAAATTACAATTGCAGCCAACAATCATGCTGCACCTCCTCCGCCTATTGCCTGGACTACATATGTCAGTGTATGTGATACCAATCACAAACCTCAAGATCTGAAATTTGTAATGGGATTTGCTAGTATAGAACTCATGTGCCATAACCAAGTGTGTACACTAGGTGCAAAACAAAGTTTCAAATGGTCACAAGTATGTGTAACATACTGGTTGCTTCAGTCCTAGGTACCCTATTCCCAAACACATGCCTGTCTTTGAGGGGGGGGGGGTGGGAAGAACAACCAACAATCCCAAAATAGATGCACACCCAGGAGTGGATAGAAACCTCAACATGTTTTTGCCTCCACACACACACCACCAGTAAGGGCTATCAACAAATTGAAGTCAGCTAAACCTTGTCCTATCCAAGGTCCACACATGTCAAAATGTACTGACCTAGGCCAACATCACATACTTACAGTGAGGCATATTTTTCTACAGACACAGAGGAGCAAGAACACCCATGATCATGAATAGCATGCACACCTAGGCCGTTGCACTCTAGTCCCACACACGTCTAGTACAACTTGTGGAAGTACATGCACCCGGAAGATCCAACCTACAGTGTACTCAGTACATCGGTTACTAGGGAAGCAGAAGATTTGAGACAAGCCATTTGCAGAAGCTATCTGGGAGAATGTCAGTCTGACATGCAGACTCAGTCCGAGACGAGTCCCAGTGCAACTCTTACATAGGTCAACTCAAAATGAAGTGATAACTGAAATCCCACTAATGGAACAAGACTAATGATTGGGCAGCGCATCAAACTTTGCAATGTGTTCAACACACAGTAGTCCATCACACATCACCAGCAAACACAAAACATACCACACATGCAACACTCACTGTAGGTGTTGGGGTCCTCAAAATGAGCCACCTCTCCCACTGTGTACGGTGCAGGTCCACCTGTAAAGCATGGAAGGAAGAATATACTCAGAATCCGTGCACTGACAAACAATTTCAAATACAAACACAATGTGATAATATGACATGAGTAATGAAACACTTTCACACATGCTCATACTGCATGGTATTATTCATGTGCAACATTTACATAGGATGGGTCTCCTGCTACAGTTACACACACTTCTACACACATGCAGATGGCCGGACTGTCATGTGGTGGCAAAGATGCACCTACATTAGTATGCAGCAACAATATAGGTGTGCATTCATCTCATCATGTGCATCCAAGAGAGACATCCAAAAGCTGGTTACTTGAGGACTGCATGACCTGTCAAACAGCCTATGTGGTCATGACACATTTGTGACAGATAGGTACATGGTACAGAGGGCCAGGTACTTTGGCAATACCTCATGTTGTTACAGTTTCATAAATTGATGTGCCCAAACAATGGTGATTGGCACCAAACATAGATGTTTGTACCCTAGTCCACACCTTTGGACTGCCATCCCTATTCTGATGTGTCCACTTCACATTCCGACGCGAGACCTCCCACCTCCGCACTCAACCCATCCCTCATCGACAGTGGAACAAGATCCCTGAAGAGCAACTCTTCTCCGCTCTCGCCGCCAACCAACCCACCCTCACCACCGACCCCAACGACGCAGCTCTCAACCTCACAAACTGGATCTCCAACTGCGCTGACAACCTTGCTCCCCTCAAACGCACGCATCGACAGACCAACACCAAAAAACCTATCTGGTTCTCTGACACCCTCAAAGAATCAAAGAAAACTTGTCGTGCCCTTGAGAAGGCCTGGCGCAAGGACCACACCGCTGACAACATGACCGCCCTCAAGAACGCTACACGCGAACACCACCACCTGATCCGCACTGCCAAAAGGAACTTTTTCACCGACAGACTAGACAAAAACAGCCACAACAGCAGAGAACTCTTCAGCATCGTCAAAGAGTTCTCCAACCCCAGCGCCAGCGCCAACGCCGTCACGCCCTCACAGGATTTGTGCGAATCCCTCGCCACTTTCTTCCATCGCAAGATCAGCGACCTCCACGACAGCTTCGGACACCAGACCCAACCATACACCACTGAACCCGCTTCCCCGGACACCACCCTCAACAACTGGACCCACATCAACACGGAAGAAACCAAATCCATCATGAACTCTATCCACTCCGGTGCCCCTTCGGACCCCTGCCCGCACTTCATCTTTAACAAAGCCGACGACATCATCGCCCCGCACCTCCAGACCGTCATCAACTCTTCTTTCTCTTCTGCTACCTTCCCCGAATGCTGGAAGCACGCTGAAGTCAACGCCCTACTAAAGAAACCTACGGCTGACCCAAGCGACCTGAAAAACTTCCGCCCCATCTCTCTTCTACCTTTCCCAGCCAAGGTAATAGAAAAGACCGTCAACAAACAGCTGACCACCTTCCTGGAAGACAACAACCTGCTCGACCCTTCACAAACCGGATTCCGAACCAACCACAGCACGGAAACCGCCCTCATCTCAGTCACAGACGACATCAGAACCCTGATGGACAACGGTGAAACAGTCGCCCTCATTCTCCTCGACCTCTCGGCTGCCTTTGACACCGTCTGTCACCGCACCCTAATCACCCGCCTACGCTCCACCGGGATCCAAGGCCAGGCCCTGGACTGGATCGCCTCCTTCCTCGCTAACCGCTCCCAAAGAGTTTACCTCCCTCCGTTTCGCTCAGAACCCACCAAGATCATCTGCGGCGTACCTCAAGGCTCATCGCTCAGCCCGACACTCTTCAATGTCTACATGAGCCCCCTCGCCGACATCGTACGCAAGCACGACATCATCATCACCTCCTACGCCGACGACACCCAACTTGTACTCTCCCTCACCAAGGACCCCGCCAGCGCCAAGACCAACCTACAAGAGGGTATGAAGGACGTCGCAGATTGGATGAGGCTCAGCCGCCTAAAGCTGAACTCTGAAAAAACGGAAGTCCTCATCCTCGGCAACACCCCGTCCGCCTGGGACGACTCCTGGTGGCCCACGGCCCTCGGCACCGCACCGACCCCCGCAGACCACGCCCGCAACCTCGGCTTCATCTTGGACCCTCTTCTCACCATGACCAAGCAAGTCAACGCCGTGTCCTCCGCCTGCTTCCTCACTCTCCGCATGCTCCGCAAGATCTTCCGCTGGCTCCCCGCCGACACCAGAAAAACCGTGACCCACGCCCTTGTCACGAGTCGCCTGGACTACGGCAACACCCTCTACGCCGGGACCACCGCCAAACTCCAAAACCGCCTGCAACGCATCCAAAACGCCTCGGCCCGCCTCATCCTCGACGTACCCCGCAACAGCCACATGTCCGCACACCTGAGACACCTGCATTGGCTCCCAGTCAGCAAAAGGATCACCTTCCGTCTTCTCACCCACGCACACAAAGCCCTCCACAACAAGGGACCGGAATACCTCAACAGACGCCTCAGCTTCTACGTCCCCACCCGCCCCCTCCGCTCCGCTGGCCTCGCACTTGCTGCCGTCCCTCGCACCCGCCGCTCCACGGCGGGTGGGAGATCTTTCTCCTTCCTGGCGGCCAAGACCTGGAACTCCCTCCCCACCAGCCTCAGGACCACCCAGGACCACTCCGCTTTCCGGAGACTCCTAAAGACTTGGCTGTTCGAGCAGCGATAACCCCCCCTTTCCCCCCTAGCGCCTTGAGACCCGCACGGGTGAGTAGCGCGCTTTATAAATGTTAATGATTTGATTTGATTTGATGTTGGCACAAGTGACAATAAATAGCTGTCTAATATGTTAGCTGAGGGCACCTGAGTCCTTTACAAATATGGTTCATGCTCAGATCTGGCATGTAACAATAAAATCTGAAGGAGCACATTTATCATGACAAGGCATGGCACTTCCGTTAACATTTTCCCTACACACTAACCAGACACACATGTGACATATGTGTGGGCCACATTGCTAACTTCAATTGACATGAAGGCAGCACTCATTTTCAGCATCATGTAGGGTTTCAAATGTCAGTCTAGCTATAGCGTCAACATATGTAGGTATGGTGTTACTACATTCATACTTCACTGGCTATTGTGACTTGTAGAGTCCTGATTGTGTCATTAATGTGTCGCTTGTCTGACACAAAGGCGGCACTACATTACTTTCTGCTACAAGCAACCTGTATGTGTGGAAAACATGAGCTGCCTGACTGCTAGCATTTGTCATCCTTCACATAGTGCATCAATTACCCTGTATGTTTCCCTAGCATTACACATAGTCAGCTACTTATCTGGCAGATTGGGTAACAATCATCACATGTCACAACACAGCTTTAAATTGTGCACATTTACATGATCTGTACTCACCAACATGGCCACCAATCCTGATTCCCAGGTTGTACAGCAGATCTTGCTCCCTAGAGATCAGGTCAGCCCAGCCCAGCGGTGCTTCAATTGATGGTCATTCCGTTGGCTACCATATAGACGCCCCAAGTGATGGCGCACCTTCCCCCACCGGACTTTTCGGGCCTCCGTGTGATACCACTGTATCACCCTACCCCCAGCCTCCAGCATAAGTGGGAGGAAATGGCAAACAAGCCATATAAATCCCCCCAATTCCTCCTCACCCATCCTGGAAAGCCGTGGCCTACCAGACATTTGAGCACTGAAAATGTTGAAAAAGTAGTAGAAAAAAAGAAAAGGGGGAAATGGGGAAAGTTAGAGTGGGGAAATACAAAGAAAGCTTAACAAATAGAAGAGCCCAACTATCCCCTATATCACAGTACCCACAACAGACTCCCACAGACAATATATACAACACTGGACTTGACAAATTTATACAACACATACTCAGACAGTATTCTACAGCAAGATAATGGTGACAAAACAACAAGTGAGATGGCACACTGGATAAAAAAGAACTAATACACAGGACAACACTTTGGACACAGCCACACAGTCTAGAATAATCAGAGACTGCAAAGTGAAAGTGAAAGTACACCCACTATACAGATTCTGTAAACAGGATATCCTATTACATCACATCCTGCATAAAATGGCCGCCGTTTTTTTCCATTATGAGTCATATTTTCACGCATACAGGTTGTGCGTCATATTTTTTGACGCACAGGAGCGCAGATAATGCAGAGTGAAATTATTTTTCAAATTTGGTAAATACTATTTGTTTGAGGCATAATTTACAGTTCTAGAGGTGAAAATTAAGCCGCAGCCAAATATGGTATCTATTTATGAAAATAAAATTTGACTCAGCATTATTTGCACTCCTGTGCGTCAAAAATATTGACGCACAAGCTGTATGCGTGAAAATATGACGCATTATGGAAAATATGTATTTCCTTTGTCCAATTGAGTAATGTAATTTTGCATGACCAAATGGTGCTAAGTGATAAATTTTGGGGTTAGCTATAGCAAATGTCCCTTATAGGATGTATAGAAGGTATTCACAGTGCAATAGTAATGATTGGCCAGAATGGATATTACTCATTATTGTGCACATATGTAGGTAATTGCTGATTGTAAATTTCTATATATGAAAGACATACCTGGATGTATTCCTTAGCAAAATTGTGAGCACATGTATCAAGCTATTCCAAATTGCATTAAGGCCAATTAGGTAATGCAATTGTCGCCTAAACCTTTTTTGGGGGTAACCATGTCCTAATTATGAGTTGATGTATCTAAAATGTGTTTCACTATTGACATGTAGGGCACACATGCGCCTTATGCATGTGTGTGCTTCACATGTGCATAATAAATTTATATTTGTGGTGCAGCAGAGGGGGACTTAGGCCCCCAGCACCCTGGGCTTTGCTGTTCCTGACTTGCAACTTTATCCAGGCTTTTCCCAAATTCTGTAATGCTAAACCATTGGCAGCAGGCCCATGGAAGCAAATTGAGTATGATTCTCAGTTTGCTAATCTGTAATCCCATTTGCCCATTTGACGTTTGCCCTATTGATTCTTTGGAGAATTCTGACATACCATTTATCAATGATTTAATAGCAAAATCTCAACGTTCCTTATGTCATGTTAGCAAATAGGTTTTTGATGTATGTGGCCCTTTATGCATTACCTGGTTTAGTGGCATGTTTCATTCTTCCTGCTAGGTTACAACTGGGACACCACTGTGATAGGCTGCTTGCAACCATTTTGTTGATTGGATGGTACATGTACATGTGTGTGGTCCAATGTTGATCCAGTATCAAGTCTTAAGGTGTATGTTGTCACTGTAACGTCCACGTCTCATCAGGAGTTATTGCCAGCTAATCGTGTATCTAATGAGTATCGTTTGTAGCTAAATGTGAGTAAAGGCATTGAGGACATGGTAACCTACACGTTGATGGTCCCACCCTGTCACTGAAGACGTGTAATGAGACTTTCAACTGGGCAACCGTGGTGTGCTGAGTGAGAGAATGGCTCAGGTGTCTGGATCCGGCATGTGTCATTGCAACATTTGTACTGAAGTTGGCCTCTGTGGATGGAAATGCATCAGGAAACATCATAGCCTCTGTGCAGAAGTAAATGGCTGGTATTCAGCACACACAACTCATCTCTATTATTTGAACAATGTTACTCAGCGTGTGACCTGTCAGGGTCCTCATATGTGTTGACTTTTCATGGACATTATCTGAGGTTGCTGGTTCTGCTGGAGGCCACGTACACCATTAGACGCTATGGGCCAGGTCCACTGTCACATTTTGTGGTTTAGGCATTAATGAGGCCCAGACAAAGGAAGGGCCATGATTTAGCTATTCAAGGGCACTGTCAAAAATATGATACAAATAACAGTCAGATGATGCAATACAATGTATTTGAGTATACATTGATGAGGCAATTGACAAATTAGCCTCTGAGGTATAAGAGGTTTTGGATAGCAAGTGTGGTCCATAGGTGGACACCGGGTATCTTTAGGGAGACCCACGGACAGGTGCCAGTCAGGCTGACAGGATGCTGGGTCAATCAGGAGCCAGCTCTTTCACAAATTACATGATCAGTGGTCTGACTAGGACTGGTCAGAGGGAGGAGTAGACTGTTGACATGTCACACTGTGTATGTCCTGTGTTGTCTTGAAGGTGACACACCAACCCTGATAAAGTGTTACACAGCAACATTAGTAGCAATGCGTAATGGTGTGATTGCCCAAATGTCAACATCTATGCTGTAGGAGGCATCAGCAGGGACGGGGCATGTAAATTTGGGTGGGGTGCATGGAGGGGATCTCTGGTGTGGCCTCCATCAGTGTCTCACAAGTCCTGTCGGATGAGATTAGCTTAAAATGGCCTACAGTACCTTTCACACGAAAATCTATCTACAGGTGAAACCAGGCCTTAAAAACTCCAAGCCAGTGTATTATATGAGCTTAGTTCCATGCAGTGAGATGGTACTATGACAATGGTAGGCATAGGAAAGGGTGTGGCACACTGGATGACTCTTGTGAGTGTGTGTATGTAGATGAGGGAATCTCAGGGTACACATATCAGCATTCCAGGGACCTCTTCAGACAGGTGTGGTGTGACCAGCCGCATGGGTGTGTATGGTTTTTAGAAAAGGGCTGACATGTAGATGGGATGTGATGTGCTGGATGCTTGTCATATGTGTGGCACTTGTGCTGTGTATGTTCTGCTTATGTGTAACTCTAGTGACAGATAGTCATTGCAAAGATTGTAAGTAGTTGGAATTACTGCTGCCAAGAGTCTGGTAATACATTCCTGTTCCTGATGCATAAGCAGGTCAACTGCCTGATGTATGAGGCCTGTTTTCCCCTAGTTGAGTGATGGTGTTTTAGTTGTGTGCCATCTGCTGCGATGAACCATGTTTCCTACATGTATGTGTGTAATATGTGTGGTCCTCAGCTATTGCCCTTCAAAGGTGAACTGTACAGGATGTCAGTCATTTACATAGTGTGTGTATGTGACCGTTGTATGATAGGCATTACATTTGTTGTGTGTTTTTCTGTGTCCTGATTGTTATATCATCATTGCTCCATGAGACGACATTCTTCTTCTGATATTTAAAGCTAAAGGTGTGCAGAAATGAATAGGCCAGACCATGATGTGGTGTTTGTTATCAGTGTTTATTTACAATAGTTCATTGAGTGGTGATGGTGATAATTATGAAAAGAAATTGTTCACAATGTGTTGGCGCCTACGCACTCCAGCAGCCGTGTTTGGTTGATCCCCCTCATGTTGCAGGGCAGCATCCTCCTCTTCCTCGTCTTCAGGCATGTATGGGTCTGGTTCGAGGAGGGGAATGTTCCTTTTGACACAAATGTTGTGCAATATTGCACATGTTAGTTTGATCCTACAGACCATCTTGGGGGAATATAGTAGGCTACCACCAGTGATGTCGAGGCAGTGGAACCTTGACATGAGGATGCCGAAGGTCCGCTCGACAATGCTGCGTGTCCTCTTATGGGCGTCGTTGTATGCCCGCTCTGCAGCAGTACTCGGGTTGCCAAATGGTGTCATTAGCCATGGCTGGATGCCATACCCCTGATCAGCTGTAAGAGAAAAAGAATGGGATCATGTTGATGTAGCTTGCACTATTGAAAAGACCTTCTATAGCAGTAGTTGTCTTGTGTTGTCTGTGACTATTTAGTGTACTAATGTGACATCCTATACTTGTAGGCTATACCATCTGCATTGTGTTTTTACCTTGGCTGAGCACGTGTTTGTCTGCTAACAGTTTGTCATCAGTATGTTTTGTGATTTTCAATGCAGTGTGCCCTCCCTAACATTGTGACTTGTGATACAGGTGTCCTTGTGTCTTCACTTGGGGTGAGTAGATAGTTCAATGTAGAGTTTTATTTATAAGTGTTGTTAGCACGTTCATATGAAAGTACCCTGGACATCCCATACCTTTAGACTTAGGCAGTGTATTAATGTAAAGGTCATTGTGACACTTACAATTAGCAAGGTGACATTTCGGCTACAACACTCATTAATGTCTTCACATTAGGCTGTACATAAATTTCCGATGTGTGACAGGTTCAATGGTGACTTAAGAAACATGGCTAGTGATGTTAGGACCTCAGTGTGTTCCTGTCTAGATGTTGCTATTGTGGTGTATGTGTTGTGTATCCTAGAGGGTTGCCTTGCAGTGTGTAAATAAGTAGGTTTTTGTACTTACCAACAAGTAGTCCATTGCCATACCGTCCATCCTGGAAGTGTTGGTTGATGGTGCTGTGACGGAAGATGAATGAGTCATGGACACTCCCAGGATATTTAGCCACGATGTTGATGATCAATCCCTGGTGATCGACAATGGCCTGCACGTTGATTGAATGTGTGTGCTTCCTGTTGCGGTACAGGTGTTCAGTTGCAGCAGGTGGCACAAGGCGTACATGTGTGCAGTCGATTGCACCAAGGACGTGTGGGAAGCCACTGATGGCGTAGAACCCCTGTTTAGTTCCCTGCTGCTTCTGCAGTGTGTTAGGGAAGCAGATGTGGCGGGGTGTCAGGCGAATGATGGCATCGAGTACTTTGGGCAGAAATGCGGAGAATGATGGTTGTGATATTCCGGCAACCAGGGCACCAGTTGTTTGAAATGAGCCACTTGCCAGCATGTGAAGTACGGCAAGCAGCTTTGTTTCTGTTGGTATGGTGTGGGGTCAACAAAGTGGGGGCCAACTGCTGTTCAATGTTTCACAGCAGCTGGTGAATGGCCTGCCAGTTCAACCGGTACCTCTGTATGATGTCGTGTTCCCTGAGGCCCCGAAGGGTTGTTCTTGGGCGGAATATCCTCTCCTGCCTTCTGAGCTGCTTTTGGGGTCCCTGCTGGTGTTATTGTAGCTGCTGTTGTTGCTGCTGGGCTCTGCGTCTGCGTGCACGCTGGAGAAGAATCACCTCCATGTCTGCCTTTTGCTGCTCTGCTGCTCTGCTGCTCTGCTGTTTGTTCTGTGTGTTCTGATTAAATACAGGTGTGTTTGCCCCATTTTAACGCCTGCCCTGACCCAGGCGTTAAATGTTGACGCAAATCGGGCTGTGCGTCATTTTCTGGCTCCGCCTCCCGGCCGTGCGTCATTTTTGCCCGGAAGCATAAATACGACGCGTGGCCGTTTGCGTCATTTTTGGGATGGGAACGCCTACCCTGCATATCATTAACGCAGGGCGGGTTGCCGCATCCAAGAAATGACGCACACAGTGGAATTTTGTTGTCCGCGGGCTCAGGCGTCAGAGTATAAATACGGGGCAACGTTTGCGCTGATTGTGCATCAAATTGTTTGACGCACAATCGGCGCAAACAGAGTATAAATATGCCCCTTAGTGTTATGAGCTGGGTTTCACATTGGTGACCCAATCACTGATCACTCATTTCTTGTGATACATGGGTAACACATTATCTGGGGTCATATGAGTGGTTATCTAATGCAGTTGCCAAGACAAGACATCATGCTGCTATAAGAAATGGATTTTAATTGACAGGGGTGGAAGCCACCCTCATGCACCAATCACATCGCTTGTCAGGGAGAACCAAAAAAGTAACTAAATTAACATATGCTTAACCTTCTGATAGGTTGGCACAAAATCAATCATGAGAAACATCAATAAAGAGAAAACACAGCACAACAATAACCCCAAACCAATTCAGAAAAGTAGAGTACATTTGCAATAAACAAAATGATACTATAGTGACAAAAGTCTAATTAGTAGAACCAGGGATATTGAATTTTAATGTCTTCAGTGAAAATATCAGCAAAAAGTAGAAAGTGCAATTTGTGATTAATTGAGCTAGATTTGGGAAATGTTGCAATCTCAGGCCAACTGAAATGGAGTGGGCTGGATACAGGGACCGGGTTAGTGCTGCTGAAGAGTTAACTTCTCAAGTCGAGTGCAAGGAGTTCTGTTCTCATTGGAGAAGGCAGCACAAATAAGGATTTTAGTGCAAAGAACAGGTTGACCATCATGGATGGTTGTTGCTGTAGTGTAAATTGTTAGGCATTCACAGTAGTTGATTGTTGCAGGCGGTTGCTGTCAGTGAAATGTGCAGCTCTTGCTTTGCCGGTCATTGCAGACATTCAGAGTCAGCATGAAGATAGGTCCCACTGAAGCTTCACATTGGCAGTTTTCATGGGCGGGAGAAGTTTTGAGTGAACAAGCCCATTTGGGGTGGCAAAGAGCTCAAACTTCAGGGTTTTGACATTTTTTTTGTTGAGGAGCTCTCAGGGATGCCAGCCAAGGGCCAATGACTTTGAGGTCACCTTTTGAGGATCAAGGCTGATTCCAGATGAGGTCAGCAGCAGGGCTCCTGCAGTTTCAGGCAAGTCCAGGGGGTGTTGGTAAGCTGGGCAGCTGCAGCAAGGACTCTGGAAGCTTGTTGTGTGCAGCTCACACAGGAATTCAGTCAACTAACCCTTGGAGTCACTCTGGGTAGCCTGGGATCAAGGCAAGCAGGTCCGAACTTCCTCCTTCAGACCACAAAGCAGTTCTTCAAGCAGCAGAGCAGTCCTTCTGGCAGCAGGGCAGTCCTTCTTCTGAATGATCCACTTGTCCAGGAGGGTTCTCATGAGTAGTTCTGAAGGTCCAATTTTTATACCTGGTACCAACCTTTGTGTGAGGGAATTGCTTGACCTAACCCAAAACTGTTTTTTGTCAGTTCTTCACCTTCCTCTGGTCCTAGCACAAAGTATCCAGGGTGACAAAAGGCAGGACAAGCCTGGTGTCAGATTATTTCATGTGTCCTGCCAGCAGAGCCATTTGAAATGTAGTCAGGGCAGGGGGCAACCCCTTCCCAGCCATTTCCGTCAGGAAGACCCTCTCCTATCAATACTAGGTTTTATTTATTTCACTGTCTGAGAGCAGTACACATACCCCAACAACACAGCAAATCACAATCATGTGACACAGGACACTGAGAGAACGGTGCAGTTGGTTTGGACAAGAAAATGCCAACTTTCTAAAAGTCATACTTATAAAACGTTTTCTCAAGTCAATCATTTTTGAAAAATATCATCTTGGGAGAAAAGGAAATTCCTACTAACAAAAAATGTGACAAGAAAAAAATGCAATGAAAATTCCAGATTTAATAATTGAATTAATCATGTCCAAAACTCCTCATATGGCAATTCCAATGAATAACACTGTGCTACATGTGACGGTGCAGTGAAAAAGTGACCATGTGAAATAATGTTGATGAATATATACAGTGAACAACACACAAATATGTATATATATATATATATGTATATATATATATATATATACAGGAAAAAAATGAATGAACTAGCAGGACAAAGATTACACTACGGGAATTATTCAAAATCACCTAATCACACGATTCTGACAGTCCTTCCATTGAATGAGCATTTGTTTGATATCAAGTCAACATTTTGACTCTAAGACTGAGATATAGTATGGTTCTTCATCAAGACAAATGTAGCTACCTGGAAGAGAAAAGAACTGTCGGAGAGATATGAGGTACAAGAGAAAGTAGAAGAAAGCAAATATACACAAGACAGCCACAGTTCACCTGGCCTATCATGTGGCTGTATCCCTCGGCTGAGAAAATATGGGAAGAATAATAAGGCAATTTGTTTCAGAAGGAAATTGAGAAATTGAATAATGAGAGATGGGGAAAGAACCCTGACTGTAAAAAAGCTCCCAAGAGTAGGCATATGTGAGGATACAATAGACTATCGTAGAAGGCCCACAGTTGAATGAAAGACATGAAGGACACCATCCACACACTTGAAGAAGGTGAAGTTGAAAACATGCTGTGAATGAATGGAACGCAATCCTGTGTGGTCTGTGTAAACACAGCACAGCCAGGTGTCTCATACATCAAACCATGATCAAAGGAGGAACTTTGGGCCCTACAGAGAAATGATCAAGCTTGCAGTCATTCATATGCAACAAAGAGCACCCCACAAACTCTAGTAGTATGTATGATACTGAATTTTGGAACTTGCAAATTGAGAAACCGGGTCTTGGCTAATTCCCTGAAACATTATGCCAAACAGGGAATGGTGACAATATGGCAGTCAAACATTTGTGCCAAACAAGGCTTAACTGTGCTTAGTCCCTGACTGTAAATGCCAAACACGTGATAACAACACACTTCAAATTAGAAGCCAATAAGGTCACAAAACATGCACACCATGCCAGCATCAAAGTAAATCAATATAGCTATCAGGGTTAGTCAGTCAGTGGTGCAATCCCAAACTAATCAGATTTCCCACAGAAGTGGAAAATAATGTTGCTGATCTCAAATAGACCCAACAGTAAAATACACTACAGAAGCTGACCTCCTACCATGGACCATACATGAGAAATTCATGCAACCACAGAGTGGATATTCTTCTGTGTGCCCATGTACCATCACGAATAGAAGGAAAAAGCTGTGTCTCCTAGTCTGAGGTAGTGGAGATGAGCTATAAATAGTAAAAGAAAGCTGACTCTGTCAGCATCCCAAAGCAGTGAGCGGGTGCCATCTTAGGATGTACACCGGAGTAAGAGAGTTCATAGAGAAAGCAAACACCACCTTGCGGTGTGCATCAGAGTACCAGAGTCAAGAGGGATCATAGAAATAGAAGAAAGGAGAGCCCAACAGCAGATAGATGTGGACTAGAAGCATGGCTGGCTTCTTGGAATGTGCAAGTCATGCTTAAGAGCAAAGTTAGGTGGACATACTAGGAGAATCAGATGCATGACAGCCCAATTAGAACTCCCACAGGGGATTCACAACCAAATCATCTCAAAATGACTCGAAAGCCAGCCTGCCAAGACCAGCTCAACATTGAGGAAAGAAGAACCAAAAAAGTGGCCAAGTATGAAGGTAAAATTTTGACTGAGGCCTACCCCTCAGCATATCCAACTTGGGCTCCATCACAGTCAGACCCAAACTTTGACTTTGACCACGTTGACTTTGACCCGGTCAGGTATGACCAGATGGCCGCTGTTGGTGCTTTTAGTTTTTGGGCACTACAAAGCACATCTTTTTATTTCAACTTTAAAAATTCATATCTCTAGTTCCCTACATTGGATTTTTGTAACTTTTTTGTCATTCTACAGACAAACATGAATCCTATTTTTATAAATTGGTGTTAGATTTTTATTGTGTGTTGTCTTTTACTTATTTACTGTTTTGCTAATATTAAATGTGTTACACACAGTTACCTAAGTTAAGCCAGACTGCTCATGGGCCAGGCTACCAAGGATTGAGCAAGGGTTATTTTATTAAGATGTTGACTGGACCTTCTTTGTAATTGTGGTGTTATTACTAAGTGTAGGTACCTAATTGCCCTTACTAATAAACCACTTTCCAACACTTGGCCTACTGCTGGAGCCGTTTCCTCACACTGTAGTCCATATTCTTTTTTCTTTTGATCCCTCTGTCAGACAATATGTTGACTTTTTATAAGAGGTAGGTATACACCTATCTGATTTGCCCATCATTACTTTCTCCTCATGCATTGTCACTCTCTTATTTGGTGTGGTTTCCATTGTTTCTCTAACATTGCTGTTGAGATATATTGCTCTCTGGTAAACTTTATGTATCATGTTACATGACATCTTCATTATGGTATGCCTTAATATATTTGAGGCATTAATAAAAAAACATTCAACCATAAACATCATGTTCCAATGAACATCAGTCTCTGTACCATACGTCAGTCCCAATCGACTAGAAACACAATGATTACCAACAGTAAAATAAAAACAAAACAAGAACAAACATATTGCACAATACAAGCCATATGTTTGCACTATTATGAGAAGACAAGTGTGTTAAATTACTTCTGGACCTCACAGTCGCCTTCACATTTTCATGAGGAAAAGTCAAAACCCCCTGTGTCTGAAATGAATACACATTAATTTGGGCATGTATTCAGATGACAGGCACAGGTACAATGGTTTAGAGGTACATGCACTTGTTGACTACTCCGGCGTGCCAATGCCCATAGCTGCAGAAGCAACAATATCAGAAAATTATATAAGTGCAGAGCAAGTGATTACCCTCAAAATGTTGGTGTTCTAAAAAACTTTATCCTACGGAACCTTCATACTCTCAACTCCATTCACTCCCAACTATCTCCTACACTATATCTATGACTGATGAAAGTGCCTAAGAGTCTGCTATTTTAATCTAACTCTCACTCACTCAATAACAGTATCTCTCAACCCTGAAATCTACATCCTACCCTCACCCACTCAACAACTAATCCTAAAACTGTACCTATATAGTATCTAATTCCACACTCTGTCTGCTCCCCAACTAAACCCTAAACCACACCTACTCTCACTACTCCAACCCAAACTACATATATGTTCACAACACTTGTTGTATGGATCATGCTTCTTGGCAGGGGTTTGGTCTGCATCAGTGAAGTATGCAGAATGAGAAGACTTCCTCTGATGCCTGATTGAGATATCTGCTGCAAGAATGCGGATGAAATCAAAAGCGTCGCTGGCTGGTGGATTTCATAGTCGGTGTATGCATATGTGAGGTAGTAAACAGGCACATATATTAGACATGGTACCACTTTTAGACTAGCTCATGAAACCACTCAAGGAAACCCAGTGAATACATATATATGCATTATGATGACAACTGTAAATGCAGGCTTATATGTGCTTATAAGTCATCCCTGCCCACTATTATACTTTAAATGATATATATCTCTGAGTTAATCACATATGTAAACTTAGGTGGTCATTACAACATCGGCAGTAAAAGCCGCTTACCGCCGTGCAGAAGACCGCCAACATACCGCCGCGGCTGCGGAATTCCGCCACAGCTATTATGACCCACATCTCGAAATCCGACAAAATTCAGACACCCACACAAGTCCGCCACACCAAAGGTCAGTGATAAACTGGCGAAAACAAAACCTGCACCGTCACGCCAACAGAAGTACGCCCACACTATCACGACCCACGAATCCACGCAGCCGTCTTTCAACCGCGGTATTCCATTGGCGGTACACACCGCCACGCTCAAAATACACACACATCTCCAAAACACCACCACATTGGACAATTCGAAATACACACACCTGAGACACATCACTCCCACACACCCATTACAATATAAAACACACACCCACATCACTCACAAACCCCTACGACCACTATTACAGAGAGAAGGCCAGAGCGAGACACCACCATCCACAAACTAGCAGCCACAGGCACTCAACATCATCACCCACACAACTTCCATGCACAAAACACCACACACCACTACATATCACCACACTTATCACCATACACACCACCCCACACATCACCTACACCACCCCATGGTACGGCAAAGACACCCCAGGTTCTCGGAGGAGGAGCTCAGGGTCATGGTGTAGGAAGTCGTCCAGGTAGAGCAACAGCTATTTGGAGCACAGGTGTAGCACACCTCAATTGCAAGGAAGATGGAGCTATGGAGAAGAATAGTCGACAGGGTAAACGCAGTGGGACAACACCCAAGAAATCGGGACGACATCAGGAAGAGGTGGAACGACCTACGGGGGAAGGTGCGTTCCGTGGTCTCAAGACACCACCTGGCGGTTCAGTGGACTGGCGGCAGACCCCCACCTTCTCCCCAACAACTAACAACATGGGAGGAGCTGGTCTTGCCGATTCTGCATCCTGAGGGCCTCGCAGGAGTCGGTGGAGGAATGGACTCTGGTAAGTCAAACCTTTACTAATATATCCCCCACCCTTCCTGCATGCCATCACACACTCCTACCCGTACCCTCACCCTCAGCACTCCACCAACTCACATATACCCCACTATCACAAACCACCCATCCGAACACCAAGCCCTGCCTGCAACCCCAACGCATGGACACCCATCACTAAAGCATGCCCACTGCACATACCCATACAACCCCCTAAACCATCATCACACAAGTCCCCACATAGGAATGCAAGCACTGGGGTACACCGGTCACCCACCCATTGCCCACCATGACACACATAGGTGCAATAATTACGCTTTTACACCCCTGCAGGACCACTACCCAACGTCACCAGACAGGAGGGTCCAGACATCTCCACCCCACCCACAGAAGAGGCCCACAGTGATGACAGCACTTCTGTCCAACTGGATCCAGATGACCAGTCGGGACCATCGTGGGCCTCGGCACAGTCGGTTCCCCTCGCACAGGCCACCACAGACCTTCCACCCTCTGGTAACACCAGCACAGCACCCACCCAGCGGGCCCATACCTCCGTACCCAGGACACATCAATCAGCAGTGTGTCCACCACTACAGGGAACCCAGGATAACCCACCACCCCAACAACAACAGGGACCTGGGGGCAGTGGCAGTGGGCACACGGTCCAGGGGACGGAGGCCCAGGAACACAGGGGAACTGGGAGGGCTGCTGTGCGACAGGGGGCGGACAGGCCAAGGGAACCCACTCTCCACGAGGCCCTCTCCTCCATCATGGGAGCATACCACCACTCCCAGGAAACGATGGCAACGGTCCTGGCCAAGTTTCAGGATACCCAGCGCATGCAGGAGGAACAGTTTCTGGGGTCCAGGGAGGAACTCAGAACCATCAGCTCCGCCCTGGGCACCATCGTAAGGGTGCTAAAGGAAATACTAAACACCAGGAGGGACACTGTGGACTCCAAGGGGCCCCTGACACTAGCATGGACGATGAACTGCCCACCACCTCCGCCGGCGCTAGTGGACAGGAGGCACTGCCACATGACCACAACACCAGCACCCCACCCCCTGCAGATGGAGAACCACCCCGCAAGCGGTCCCGGAGATCCAGGAACAAGACAGAGCACGATGCCAAGACCCCCGCCAAGAAATGAGACCACCCTGATTGTCAACCCACTGTCCCACTTTGTCACCCTGTCCATATTGGAACTGCCCCAGCTCCACTTCCTATGCCCATAAGGGCAATGCACCTATGAGACAAATAGACTGGACTCTGCCATGGACACTCCTCCGCCATCACCCCTCACCATTTAACTTCCCCCTCCAATATTTTGCATTTAAATAAACACACCTAAAGCACCAAGATCTGGAGTCTGTCTGTGATTTTGAAATAGTGTATTTGCAATTACAGTGACAAAATTTCCAGGAATTAGTAATGTCAACATACCTATGTCACACAGCTCTAGTCCATGAGGAATCTAAGCAGATGACACACGTTGGGACCCACACCTGTGAAACCGTAAGTGAAAGTGACAACTCAGTGACCATACACTGGGTGAAATCGACAGACAGGATAAAGGTAGAAGTGTGAAAGTACATGTAGTAGGCAGGAATGTATTCTCACCTGTGTTTCACTGGAAATATTGCTGGATGACTGAGTCCCTGTTGTCAATGTCTTCTTCCTCTGCTTCCTCCTCATCACTGTCCACAGGCTCCACAGCTGCCACAACACCGCCATCTGGACCATCCTCCTGCACAAAAGGCACCTGTCGTCGCAAAGCCAAATTATGAAGCATACAGCAGGCCACGATGATCTGACACACCTTCTTTGGTGAGTAGAATAGGGATCCACCTGTCATGTGGAGGCACCTGAACCTCGCCTTCAGGAGGCCGAAGGTGCGTTCGATCACCCTCCTAGTCCGCCCATGGGCCTCATTGTAGCGTTCCTCTGCCCTGGTCCTGGGATTCCTCACTGGGGTCAGTAGCCATGACAGGTTGGGGTAACCAGAGTCCCCTAATAGCCACACCCAGTGCCTCTGTAGTAGACCCATTACATAAGGGATGCTGCTATTCCGCAGGATGTAGGCGTCACGCACTGAGCCAGGGAACATGGCATTCACATGGGAGATGTACTGGTCTGCCAACATACCATCTGTACATTCATGGAATGATAACTCTTCCGGTTTCTGTACACCTGTTCACTCCTGTGGGGGGGGGGGGCAAAGCTACATGGGTCCCATCAATCACACCTATGATGTTGGGGATATGTCCAAGGGCATAAAAGTCACCTTTCACTGTAGGCAAATCCTCCACCGGAGGGGAAACGATGTAGCTCTGCATGTGTTTCAGAAGGGCAGACAACACTCTGGACAACACGTTGGAAAACAGAGGCTGGGACATCCCTGATGCTATGGCCACTGTTGTTTGAAAAGACCCACTTGCAAGGAAATGGAGCACTGATAGCACCTGCACTTGAGGGGGGATTCCTGTGGGATGGCAGATTGCTGACATCAGGTCTGGCTCCAACTGGCTACAAAGTTCCTGGATTGTGGCACGGTCAAACCTGTAGGTGATGATCAAATGTCTTTCCTCCATTGTCGACAGGTCCACCAGTCGGTACACCGGAGGATTCCGCCATCTCGTCACATTTCCCCACGGACGGTGCCAATGAAGGACAACAGCGAGCACAGAGTCAAACAACTCAGAGGTATGTACCCACAGTCTACACAGAACACCAATCATACACAAAATGTGGCCTGTATGTGTGTTGAGAGTAGGCCTAGGTATGTGTGACGCAGTTGGTAATTAGGCCATGTGGGCCCCTGAAATGGCGGGACAATGGGATGTGAGGTAACTGCGGGACAATGGGATGTGAGGTAACTGCGCTGGCGTTGTATTCCGTCGCGGTAGGCGGGCGAAGACCGCGGCGCAATCCTGCATTGGTTAACTTTGGACCCTATGGGTCCCAGGAGCCAATGACGATGTACGCCGGCGGTGATGGTACGCACCGCCACGGACGTGACCGCCGCAGACGTGACCGCCATTTTCTAACTATTTAATCACTCGATACCTGATCTTCGACAGGAGAGGACCTACACTGCAAGGGCTGCTGTGACATCAGTCTGGAAGAGACAATGGCTCGTGCATCTGGGGAAAGGGCCCCTGCCTTCACTGCAGAGGAGTTGGAGAAGCTCGTCGAGGGGGTCCTCCCCCAGTACACGCTACTCTACGGTCCTCCAGACCAACAGGTAAGTACACAGGGAGCATGTTGGATGGGCTATGCCTGTGTGGAGAGGGCTGGTTGTAAGAATGAAGGGGGCAGAGTTCTGAGTGCATGAAAGACGGGGAATGCATGTGCCACATGGCAAGGGTAGGGATGGGGCCACTCACTTTGACGGTGCAGTTGTTAATGACTTCTCTTCTTTCCATGTACATTTCATGTAGGTCAGCGCCCACCAGAAGGAGGATATTTGGCGTGCCATCGCCAAGGACCTACGGACCCTGGGGGTCCACCACAGACGGAGCACCCACTGCCGGAAGAGATGGGAGGACATTCGCCGCTGGAGCAAGAAGACAGCGGAGGCTCAGCTGGGGATGGCCTCCCAACGTGGGAGGGGTGCTCGTCAAACCATGACCCCCCTGATGTTCCGGATCCTGGCAGTGGCCTACCCTGAGTTGGATGGGCGCTTGAGGGCAACACAGCAGACACAAAGGGGTGAGTACACTATCATTCAGCTGACTTTGTGCGCAGTGAAGGTGTCTGGGTGGGGAAGGAGGGCTGTGGGTTCCCCTAGGCCATGGCGAGTTCCGTAGGCTAGGCCCATTCATAAGGCATGGCCCTGTGGCCCCCCACCCCACCTCTGTACAGTGCCAAGTACTGCTATTCATGCCCCAGGGTCATCTATGTGTGCAGATGTCGTCCATAGCCTTGTAGGCCATTTCCCAGGAATTGCACTGTAGAGGCCAACAGCGCAACGTAGTGCAGGGGGCTGCTGTGTCTGTATTGTCCGCCAACGGTAGCAGTAAGCCATGCACTCAACCTGTCTTTCTACTGTTCCCCCCCCCCCTTTTTTTGCGGTCTCCCTGTTCTTGTGTGCATTAGCATCATCAGGCGGAGGTAGAGTGGCACCGGAGCACGAGGGAGCTGCATCCCACATGGGCACAGAGGCCCACACTACGGACTCAGAATACACCAGTGGGACGGAGGGCGAGGGGAGCACAACGGCGGTCACAGGATCTGCAACCAGCGACACGGACTCGTCCTCCTATGGGAGCTCCCTTGTGGTGGCGGTAACATCTGTGCCCCCCACTACTACAGGTACTGCCGCCACCCCCCCTACCAGCACCGCCCTCCCAGCAGCCCCTCAGCCTTCGCCCCGTGCCCGCTCACCCAGGAGGGTGGGCATCACCTTCGCCCCAGGCACCTCAGCCCCTCCCCCTGTCCCCTCTGCTGCCCTCAGTGAGGAGGCCATTGACCTCCTCAGGTCCCTCACTGTTGGGCAGTCTACCATTTTGAATGCCATCCAGGGTGTAGAAAGGGAGTTGCAACACACAAATGCATTCCTGGAGGGCATTCATTCTGGTCAAGCTGCCCTTCATCGAACCCTTCAAACTCTGGCCTCAGCACTGATGGCAGCCATTGTCCATGTGTCTAGCCTCCCCCCTCCAACTTCCTCCACCCAGACCCAATCCCCTGTACCTCTGCCTATCCCAAGCACACCATCAGACCAGCCTGCTCACACCTCACCATACAAGGGAAGCTCAGGCAAACATAAGCACCACACATCCCACAGGCACTCATGCAAGCATCACACATATACAGACACACCAACATCCACTGCCTCCACTGTGTCCCCCTCCTCCTCGTCTCCCTCCTCCCTCCCAGTCTCGTCTAAACACACACCTGCATGCACTACCACTACAGCCACTACGTCCTGCATCAGCACATCCACCACCACACCCCGCTCACGTGCACTCACCACCCCCACTACCATTTACACGTCCCCTGTGTCCTCTTCCAGTGTGTCCGTGACGCTCCCTCCGAAGATACACAAACGCAGGCACACACCCACCCAACAGCCATCCACCTCACGACAGCCTCCAGCGCATGCACCTGCACCCAAATCCACAAAACGTACACCTCCTACAACAACAACCTCTTCCTCCACTCCCAAACCCGCTCCAGCTACCCGTCCCAGTGTGTCCCAAAACCTTTTCCTGTCCACCCTTAACCTATTTCCCACCACCCCCCTCCAACTCATAGGTCCCGTACTAGCACCTCAGCCAAAAAATCTCCGGGACCAGTGGTGCCTGTTGTTACAGGTATGTGGAGTGCACCGGCCACCAGGGCAGCCAGTGTGGCACGGAGCCACAGCACAGCCAGTCCTCCCCCTGTGAAGCACCAGAAGTTGGACAGTGCCCGGCGGGAGAGGGGGAAGACTCCAGCCAGCCAAGCCGCTCACAGGGGTCCCTGGGGGAGTGTGGACTCAGCTGTGACTCCTCCCAAGGTGGGGAAGGGGCAGAGGAAACCTGCAAAGTCTGGGAGGAGCAGCACGGCGGAGAAGACCGCCATCATCCCCGCCGGCTAGGAGGCCACCGCCAGCCCCATCGTCACTGCCCAGGAAGAGGCCACCGCCAGCCCCATCGTCACTGCCCAGGAAGAGGCCACTGCCAGCCCCATCGTCACTGCCCAGGAAGAGGCCACCGCCAGCCCCATCGTCACTGCCCAGCAAGAGGCCACCGCCAGCCCCATCGTCACTGCCCAGGAGGGCCCCGCAAGCCACAACCCAGCTGACCCATGAAGGACCACCAGCCACAGGCCAGCTGGGCAATGACGGACCGCCATGGCAAGCAACGCTGAACAGGGCAAGGACCGCTGAACAGGGTAAAGACCACCATGGCAAGCACCGCTGAACAGGGCAAAGACCGCTGAACAGGGCAAGCACCGCTGAACAGGGCAAAGACAGCCATGGCAAGCACCGCTGAACAGGGCAAGCACAGCTGAACAGGTCAGAAACTGCCAACTAAAGCACCGCTGAACAGGGCAAAGACCGCCATGGAAAACACCGCTAGCCCATTTGTGGCAGGGGCAGTGACGCAACTGGGACCGTCACGGGTGAGTGCTGCACTCTGGGCACCAGTCCCCCTCCAGAACCAGTGGAGACATGCATCCACTCTGTCTGTCCTGCACAGGATGAAGCAATCTGGGCACCAGTCCCCCTCCAGAACCAGTGGAGAAATGCATCCACTTGAGAGACTGTGCCTTTGCACTCCCCAGGATGGTACAGTGGGCAAACCAACCACTGGAGAGACTTGAGAGACTGTGGATTTGCACTCCCCAGGATGCAGCAGTGGGCAAACCACCCACTGGAGAGACTTGAGAGACTGTGGCTTTGCACTCCCCAGGATGGTAGAGTGGGCAAACCAACCACTGTAGAGACTTGAGAGACTGTGGCTTTGCACTCCCCAGGATGGTACAGTGGGCAAACCAACCACTGGAGAGACTTGAGAGACTGTGGCTTTGCACTCCCCAGGATGCCGCAGTGGGCAAACCACCCACTGGAGAGACTTGAGAGACTGTGGCTTTGCACTCCCCAGGATGGTAGAGTGGGCATACCAACCACTGTAGAGACTTGAGAGACTGTGGCTTTGCACTCCCTAGGATTGATTAATGGGCATGGAGCTCCCTCGTGGATCTGGCGTTGTGCACTCATCCGGCTGAGGTGCCCCCCCTTCCCTTCCCCCTGAGGTGCCTGTTGTATTTCTATCTGATGCCCCAGCAGTGTTCTCTCCGTCATGTTCGGGTATCTTGTGTGGGCCTCGCCCATGTATTTTGGGCCCAGTGGTCCACAGACTATGAATGATGCAAAACCTGCACTAATAATCGTGGTGTATATTTTGTTTATAGTGTATATATATATATATGTATATTTTTGCTTACTGATTTTTGATATATTACAATAGTTACACTAATTTCCTTTTGTCTTTGCATTCTTCTGGGGGGATTGGGGGGTGTTACTGTAATGTATAGATAAGCATTGGTGTGTGTGTTGTAGTGGGTGAGGGTCGGGGTGGGGGTTGGGGTGTTGAGTGTGTGTGTCCCTGTTTTTTGCCTCCCCCCTCCCCTATGTCGTAGGTGCAGTACTCACCGTGCTCTTCGCCGCCGGCATTGGTGATCCTCGTAGAAGAGCAGGAAGACTAGCGCTGGAAGAATTTGAAGTTCCGGCTCCATGCTGTCCTTCTTCCTCGTGGAGTGTGTAGAGGTGAGCGTTTTTCCTTCGAAATGCCTGTTTCCGCCGTGTTTTTATCCGCGTTGTGTCCGCTCTGGAAAAGGTGGCGGATTGGCCTGTCAGAATAGTGTGGGCGGTACATTGTCTCCCGCCTGTCTGTTGGCGGTGACCGCCAAGCTGTTGGTCTGTACCGCCGTGGCGGTCTGAGTGTTAAAGTGCCTGTCTTTGTTGGCGGTTTCCGCCACGGTCGTAATTGCAAAGTTTTTACCGCCAGCCTGTTGGCGGTCTTACCGCCACTTTAACACCGTCCGCCAGGGTTGTAATGACCCCCTTAGTGTTATGAGCTGGGTTTCACATTGGTGACCCAATCACTGATCACTAATTTCTTGTAATACATGGGTAACACATTATCTGGGGTCATATGAGTGGTTATCTAATGCAGTTGCCAAGACAAGACATCATGCTGCTATAAGAAATGGATTTTATTTGAGAGGGGTGGAAGCCACCCTCATGCACCAATCACATTGCTTGTCAGGGAGAACCAAAAAAGTAACTAAATTAACATATGCTTAACCTTCTGATAGGTTGGCACAAAATCAATCAAGACAAACATCAATAAAAAGAAAACACAGCACAACAATAACCCCAAACCAATTCAGAAAAGTAGAGTACATTTGCAATAAACAAAATGATACCATAATGACAAAAGTCCAATTAGTAGAACCAGGGATATTGAATTTGAATGTCTTCAGTGAAAATAGCAGCAAAAAGTAGAAAGTGCAATTTGTGATTAATTGAGCTAGATTTGGGAAATGTTGCAAACTCAGGCCAACTGAAATGGAGTGGGCTGGATACAGGGACCGGGTTAGTGCTGCTGAAGAGTTACCTTCTCAAGTCGAGTGCAAGGAGTTCTGTTCTCATTGGAGAAGGCAGCACAAAGAAGGGTTTTAGTGCAAAGAGCAGGTTGAGCATCATGGATGGTTGTTGCTGTAGTGTAAATTATTAGGCATTCACAGTAGTTGATTGTTGCAAGCGGTTGCTGTCAGTGAAATGTGCAGCTCTTGCTTTGCCGGTCATTACAGACATTCAGAGTCAGCATGAAGATAGGTCCCACTGAAGCTTCACATTGGCAGTTTTCATGGGCGGGAGAAGTTTGGAGTGAACAAGCCCATTTGGGGTGGCAAAGAGCTCAAACTTCAGGGTTTTCACATTTTTTTGTGGAGGAGCTCTCAGGGATGCCAGCCAAGGGCCAATGACTTTGAGGTCGCCTTTTGAGGATCAAAGCTGATTCCAGATGAGGTCAGCAGCAGGGCTCCGGCAGTTTCAGGCAAGTCCAGTGGGTGTTGGTAAGCTGGGCAGCTGCAGCAAGGACTCTGGAAGCTTGTTATGTGCAGCTCACACAGGAATTCAGTCATCTAACCCTTGGAGTCACTCTGGGTAGCCTGGGATCAAGGCAAGCAGGTCCGAACTTCCTCCTTCAGACCGCAAAGCAGTTCTTCAAGCAGCAGAGCAGTCCTTCTGGCAGCAGGGCAGTCCTTCTTCTGAATGATCCACTTGTCCAGGAGGGTTCTCATGAGTAGTTCTGAAGGTCATATTTTTATACCTGGTACCAACCTTTGTGTGAGGGAATTGCTTGACCTAACCCAAAACTGGTTCTTGTCAGTTCATCACCTTCCTCTGGTCCTAGCACAAACTATCAAGGGTGGCAAAAGGCAGGCCAAGCCTGGTGTCAGATGATTTCATGTGTCCTGCCAGCAGAGCCATTTGAAATGTAGTCAGGGCAGGGGGCAATCCCTCCCTAGCCATTCCGTCAGGAAGACCCTCTCCTATCACACCTAGGTTTTATTTATTTCACTGTCTGAGAGCAGTACACATACCCCAACAGCACAGCAAATCACAATCATGTGACACAGGACACTGAGAGAACGGTGCAGTTGGTTTGGACAAGAAAATGCCAACTTTCTAAAAGTCATTGTTATAAAACATTTTCTCAAGTCAATCATTTTTTTAAAATATCGTCTTGGGAGAAAAGGAAATTCCTACTAACAAAAAATGTGACAAGAAATAAATGCAATGAAAATTCCAGATTTAATAATTGAATTAATCATGTCCAAAACTCCTCATATGGCAATTCCAATGAATAACACTGTTCTACATGTGACGGCGCAGTGAAAAAGTGACCATGTGAAATAATGTTGATGAATATATACAGTGAACAACACACAAATATATATATATATATATAAATACAGGAAAAAAATGAATGAACTAGCAGGACAAAGATTACCACTACGGGAATTATTCAAAATCACCTAATCACACGATTCTGACAGTCCTTCCATTGAATGAGCATTTGGTTGATATCAAGTCAACATTTTGACCCTAAGACTGAGATATAGAATGGTTCTTCATCAAGACAAATGTAGCTACCTGAAAGAGAAAAGAACTGTCGGAGAGATATGAGGTACAAGAGAAAGTAGAAGAAAGCACATATACACACGACAGCCACAGTTCACCTGGCCTATCATGTGGCTGTAGCCCTCGGCTGAGAAAATATGGGGAGAATAATAAGGCCATTTGTTTCAGAAGGAAATGGAGAAATGTAATAATGAGAGATCGGTGTGAGAAAACAGGGCTGATTGCAGAGGCCCCCTAACTTTTTTGCCCCCATGTTTCACTTTTTGCTGGTGTTTTCCTGACTCTGGTGATGCCCTGGTACTGCTAACCAGTCCCAGGGCCTGTGCTCTGTGTAAAATCAATATGCAAATTAGGCTAATTATAATTGGCTAAGTTAACCTACCTATAAGTCCCTAGTATATGGTAGGGCATGTAGGTTTAGGGACCACAGCATAGGTAGTGTGCACTGCTGAGGTGCCCAGTGTCATTTTAAAGGCAGGCCTGCCTTGCTGGCTGCTTTTAAATTAAAGTTATATGCAAATTCGACTTTGGAATTAAAAGTAGTTCCAAAGTCTACCTTATTTTTACATATGTCACCCTTAAGGTGTGCCCTATGTGCCCCTAGGGCTGGGTGCCATGTAACTATAAGCAGGGACTTTATAAACATAGTTTTATAAGCCCTGGTGAAGTAAAAACAGCCAAATGTGTTTTTCCCTCATTGTAGTAAATGGCCTTCATAGGCTAGAATGGGGAGACTTTATTTTAATTTTTAAAGTCTCCTTAAATGATGGATACCAAGAGTTTGGTATCAAATTAATTGTTTTAATAAATCCCACAACTTCCAGTTGTGGGATTTAATATAACTTGTTCAGGTAAAGAGTTTTAAACTTTACCTGAAAAGTTGCCAATTTTAGCCCTGCATTGTTTTTGCTGCTGTGCTCTGATTGGCCAGCCCCTAGCAGCCTGGCCAGGCTGCCTTGATGAGGTGTGAAGTGGCCTGGCTCCGCACAAAGGAATGTGCCTGTGGGAGGGAATCTCTCCTCAGCAGATGGTGAGGCAGGAAGGGGGAGGGCTGCCAAACTGGTCTTCAAAGGCAGAGAAGGACATTTGGAACAACCAGCAACACCCCCACATCCTGCAACCCCAGACAACTAGGTGCCCCCTTGATTAGATTAGGAGAGGGCAGGAGAGGGGTGTGTTTATGATTTTTAGCCACACCAGTGGGTGGGCTCAGCCAGATGTAACCTCCAAAAATCAGATTCAGCCATGATGGATTTTTGGAGAATGTTTCCTCCTGGGATTGATTTTTTCCACACTTCCCAGGAAGTGGTCATCACAGGGGGAAGGACCCTGCACCTGATTGGAGAACCAGGACCCCCCTGCTTTTCACCCAGGAGAAAGGATAAAACTGGCAGACCTACACCCACACCTCAGTTCCCTACCACATCCAACAAGGAAGAACTACAGAAGAAGAAGGACTGCCCTGCTGGACCCCTGGCCTGCACCTGGAACCTGCACTCAGAAGGACTGCACCAGCTGCACACTTGGGCTTCACCAGAAGAAGGACTTTGCCTGGCTTCAACTGGTTAAAGGAGGGACTCCCTGTTTGCTACCGGTGAAAAATTGCTAACCAGAGTCCCCTGCACCAACTCCTGAAGAAAGCAGCCAGCTGACCACTGTCCAGTGGCCAAAAAGGAGTTTGCGCCAGGTGCATTCTGGGAATTGTAGTCCGCACCCCCAAGGACCATCTCAGAACTTCTGGACCCTTGGGGTGAGCTGTGGACCTCAAAAGAACCTTAAAAGGACATCTGGGAGAAGCCCTAGAAGTTTGGATAAGTTTGGAGAACTTTTGGAAAAAAGCTCCATAGAGGGACCGACCCGCCGCAGCAACTCTAGCTGGCTTGGCTTAACTGCGACCCAGCCTGATTTGCTGGTTCGTCCCGGTAAAGAAAATCTCTGAAAAAGAGACTCAGTCCGAAGGTAAAAAGTTGACCGGGACCTCTCAGCCAGTGTATCCGAGGAGGGCTCCAGGGATGTCGAATCAAGATCCAGGTTTACCCCGGTCGAAGGATTTTCACCTCGAAAAAACTACTAAGGGGGTCATTACGACCCTGGCAAACGGCAGAGAAGCGGCGGTAAGACCGCCAATAGGCTGGCGGTCAAATTTTTGCAATTATGACCATGGCGGTTACCGCCATGGTCATCCGCCTCTTCTCCGTTCCGCCCGCTGGGCTGGAGACCTGGGTCTCCAGCCCGGCGGTCGTCACTATACTGCCGGCAGTATTTGGACCCGGCTGACCGCCATGGATTTCATGCGGTTTGGAACCGCCATGAAATCCATGGCGGTAAGCACTATCAGTGCCAGGGAATTCCTTCCCTGGCACTGATAGGGGTCTCCCCCACCACCACCCCGACTCCCTCCCCTACACCCCCCACCACCCCTGCCACCCCCGAAAGGTGGCAGGACCCCCCTCCCCACCCCTACCCCCAACATCACATCACTCATTCACACCCGACACGCATACACACACACACACCGACATTCATGCCAACAGCCACACACAGAGTCAGACACGCACATCCACATTCAAACATACACACACACATCCATACAGACATACCTACAGACATACACGCACTCATTCCCAAACACACAACACCCCCGCAAGCATACACGCACTCACACACCTCCACTACATACTCACACGCACACCCCCATGCACGCACACAACACCCCCTCACCCCCCTCCCCTAACAGACGATCAACTTACCTGGTCCGTTGATCCTCTGGGAGGGGATGGGATCCATGGGGGCTGCTCCGCCGACACCACACAGTCAACAGAACACCACCACGCCAAATCACAGGACGTGATTCGGTGGGCGGTGTTCCGTTGACGTGGCAGTGGAGCAACCTCCACTTCCCCGCCGACCGCCAGTATGGCAGTATGGCTGCTGGTGGCTCTCCGTCTGAAAAACGACGGAGGGCTGCCAACAGTCATAATACGCCGAGCGGAAAACCGCCACCACTGGCAGTCTTCAGCACGGCGGTCCCCCGGCGGTCTTGACAATAGACCGCCGAGGACAAAATGAGCCCCTAAGTCCGAAGGTAAAAATCTCCACCGAGGATTCCCGCATCGCGTATCCCGAGAAGGGCTCCAGGAGGTCGGATTGGACTGGCAGGTTCGTCCCGCTGAAGAAAATCTTCGAAAAAGAGACTAAGGGGGTCATTACGGCATTCCGCCCGCCAAGCGGTAACCGCCGTGCGGCCGCCAATGCGGCCGCACTCCCGCGGCCCCCATCACGACATCCCCGCTGGGCCGGCGGGGATGAGGCCGCAACATAGGAGCCGGCTCCTAATGGAGCCGGCGGTGTTGCGGCCGTGCGACGGGTGCAGTTGCACCCGTCGCGCTTTTCACTGTCTGCTATGCAGACAGTGAAAAGCTGGCCGGGGCCCTGTTAGGGGGCCCCTGCACTGCCCATGCCAGTGGCATGGGCAGTGCAGGGGCCCCCAGGGGCCCCAGGACACCCCTTACCGCCAGCCTCTTCCTGGCGGTGCAAACCCCCAGAAACAGGCTGGCGGTAGGGATGTCATAATCCCCAGGGCAGCGATTCTTGCAGCGCTGCCCTGGCGGATTATCACCGCCGGGGCTAAAACGGCAGGAAACAGCCGACCCCGGCGGTGCGACCGCGGCGCTACCGCCGCGGTCGTAATAAGGGCCTCCGTACCGCCAGCCTCTTGGCAGTACGGATGCTACATTACCCCTGGCGGTCTCTGACCGCCAGGGTCGTAATGACCACCTAAGTGTGAAGGTAAACTTTTAACCGAGGCCTCCCGCGGCCTGTAGCCGAGCAGGGCTCCATCGCGGTCAGCCTTAAACTGTGACTTTGCCCTGGTCGAGGTGCAATCAGATGACCCGATTGTCGCTTTTTGTTTCTAGGCGCTAAAAAAACAATAATTCTTTAAAAATTAATATCTCTGGTTCCCCTTATCTGATTTTATTCGTTTTTGTGTCATTTTAAAGATAAAAATATAAACTATTTTTATAAATTGGTTTTGGATTTTTGAACTGTTTCCTGTGTTTTATTTAATTACAGTTTTTTGATATTTGAATGCTTTACACCCTGTCTCCTAAGTTAAGCCTTGACGCTCGTTGCCAAGCTACCAAGGGTTGAGCTGGGTTTAATTTACTGAGACCTAACTGGACCTTAGTGGAGGTTAGTGGCCTATTGCTAAGTGTAGTTACCTACCTGCCCTTACCAATAACCCATTTTCCAACAATGGGGAAAGAACCCTGACTGTAAAAAAGCTCCCAAGAGTAGGCATATGTGATGATAATAAAGACTATCGTAGAAGGCCCACAGTTGAATGAAAGACATGAAGGACACCATCCACACACTTGAAGAAGGTGAAGTTGAAAACATGCTGTGAATGAATGGAACGCAATTCTGTGTGGTCTGTGTAAACACAGCACAGCCAGGTGTCTCATACATCAAACCGTGATAAAAGGAGGAACTTTGGGCCCTACAGAGAAATGATCAAGCTTGCAGTTATTCATGTGCAACAAAGAGCACCCCACAAACTCTAGTAGTATGTATGATACTGAATTTTGGAACTTGCAAATTGAGAAACCGGGGCTTGGCTAATTCCCTGAAACATTATGCCAAACAGGGAATGGTGACAATATGGCAGTCAAACATCTGTGCCAAACAAGGCTTAACTGTGCTTAGTCCCTGACTGTAAATGCCAAACACGTGATAACAACACACTTCAAATTAGAAGCCAATAAGGTCACAAAACATGCACATCATGCCAGCATCAAAGTAAATCAATATAGCTATCAGGGTTAGTCAGTCAGTGGTGCAATCCCAAACTAATCGGATTGCCCATAGGAGTGGAAAATAATGCTGCTGATCTCAAATAGACCCAACAGTAAAATACACTACAGAAGCTGACCTCCTACCATGGGCCATACATGAGAAATTCATGCAACCACGGAGTGGGTGTACCTCTGTGTGCCTATGTACCATCACGAATAGAAGGAAAAAGCTGTGTCTCCTAGTCTGAGGTAGTGAAGATGAGCTATAAATAGTAAAAGAATCTGACTCTGTCAGCATCCCAATGCAGTGAGCGGGTGCCATCTTAGGATGTACACCGGAGTAAGAGAGTTCATAGAGAAAGCAAACACCACCTTGCGGTGTGCATCAGAGTACCAGAGTCAAGAGGGATCATGGAAATAGAAGAAAGGAGAGCCCAACAGCAGATAGATGTGGACTAGAAGCATGGCTGGCTTCTTGGAATGTGCAAGTCATGCTTAAGAGCAAAGTTAGGTGGACATTCTAGGGGAATGAGATGCATGACAGCCCAATTAGAACTCCCACAGGGGATTCACAACCAAATCATCCAGTCATAATAATGAAATAGAAATATATTAGAAAAACACAATGCATTAATCAAACCAACACTTAACAATGGAGCATACAATCAAAAAAAGTGAAGAATTGAATACCCTGTGGCTTTATAGAAGCCCGGGTGCCATTGGGCTCTAACATAATTAATAAAGAACACTGATAGATTGCCCTACTGCGGGGAAAAGTGAGAGTCTCCCATAAGTATGGGTTTAAACCATCATGATTCAGGAGTCCAGTATAGTCAGTTGGCACCATTCTTCCAGGATTTTGAGTCCTTGATCAATTGATTTTGAGCCTTTCAATCCCTTTGTACTCCTATAGCAGCAATTTGGCTTGATGATTCCCTCCCTGTGGGTTGCATGTGAGAACGTGGTTCACATGCCACTTGATATCATTATGAGAGTGTCCAAGTTTATTGTAGTCTGTGTTTGGGGTTTGTTTTACAGCTCTGCATTACTTAAGAAAACTTTTTTCAGTTCTACCTACCCCCCAAATCATTAATTGCACAGGGCATTATACTCAGCTGGCTCTATTATTATAACACCATCCATCTTGGAGCTCCTGACTTTTTGATTAAGAGACTTCAAAGAGTCCAATTGGTGGCTGCAAAGCTGTCGCTGAACAGGCCTCATATATCATCTACCTCCAACACTCGCATGGAATTGCAGTGGCTCCCTGTAAAACAAAGGATCCTTTTTAAATCAATGTTCATTGTTTTTAGAGCCATAGAGGGGAAGGGCCCGGTAATGCTGCAGCACAGACTGAAAGGATATGTCCCAATGAGAGCTCTGCATTCTGCCATTGCCAATCTTTTGCAGGTATCCAAATTTAGCTTAGGAGGCCGTTCTTTTTCTATTATAGCTGCTCAGATGTGGAATGTGCTTCCAATGACCATGAGAGTGCATTCTGAGCTGCTGAGTTTCAGGAAAGCCCTGAAAACATAGCTATTCCAAAAACAGTAATTTGCTAATTTTCCACTATTTCTTGGTTCTTTTTGCTCCTGTCTGCCTGCTCTTCTCTCCCTCAAACAATTGCTGCAGTGCCAGGATACCAGTCTATGGCCATAACACACTTTACAAATTTTATACAAATACAAAATGAAATACAAAACTCTGATGCAATAAAGTCGCAGAATAATGCAGTGAAATAGTATATATTTCACTGTCAGTTCTGCGTGGCTTTTCCCGTGGGAATGACTACCATGCATACATTCAAACTGGTACAAGTACAATGTGATGCAAGGGTTTACAAGCTAACGTATTGGGCCCAATGCATCAGTTTGTAAATCTGGAGTAGTGTAAGGCACTACTAGCGCCACCTGTGCGTAAAACAAAGACGCAACAGTGGCACAAAGGACTTGTAATGAGGCCCCCAGACCTTTACCCGAGGTTGAAGATTTAGTAGAAAACCTAATTGCATTGGCCAATAAGAACTCAGCCAGAGGTTAGAGTGAATATATATAGTAAGGACCTCTTTCATTTAGATTGAACTGATTGCTGCCCATCCAATTCCAAATAAAGTGCATGAACTTGAAATGGGAAATAAAGCCATAGTCGATATCCAGATGCGGCAGGGCCTGGGTATCATCAATGTACTTAACTCTGACTGCTATCTTAATTAAGGCATTGGCAGGCAGTCTCATATAGATATAAAACAGTTGAGGTGACAAGAAAGAGACTTGTGAAACTCCTAGATGTACTCTCGCTCTCTGGGAAGGGTATGCAGCCAGTATGACCACTTGGGAACTGTTAGTCAGAAAGCAGTGAAATTAACACAGTACTGTATCCCTGTTGGACATGACTCTGCTGAGGGAATTTTCCTGAAACTTTTTGCTTTTTGTTTGTTCCAGTCTTTGCCTTCTCTCTGGGTGTGAACTTAGGACTCTGGGCACTTTCCCACTGCCTGGCAGATGGGAAGTGGGCTCACCCGTCCTACCTATGATAGTAAGAGGTTGGTGGTGACATGGTTAAGGTGCGGCACCCAGGAGGGCCCTGTGAAACAGGTATACCACACACCCAGGGCAGGTATGACCCTGGCTACTTAAAGGACGTGAAGTGGGTGTACCACCCCCTGGAAGACCCAGTTAACCATATCCTAGGCCAATGGGAGAGGCCTGCAGGGCACTAGCATGCCTGCACACATATGCTCAAGATGGCAGTCCTGATGTGGGGGCGAACTCTGAGCTGCCTGACGCCATCCCCAGAGGGCCCTGGCAGCAGGGCTGCTGGCAAGCGGAGGGCAGGGTGGGTATACAAAGTTGTACTCTGTCCAGGCAGGGGAGCACACTCAAGTAGTTGTCCCCCACCTCAAGGGAGAGTCAGCTGCCTCCATAATGGTGGGTCAGTCCCCTACTAGTGGCCCTGAGCTATGAGCACTGTCCCTCTGTGTGGCAGGGGGGAAGTGTGCACGCATGTCCTCCCCAGGATGGGAGGTGACACTGACCAATGTGTGTGAGTTCCACCAAGACAGGGCCCAGGGTGTGCACAGAGGCCCTTAGAGGTACTGAGCCTGGCATACAAAACCAGTGGGTGCACACTTACACGATGGGGGATTTAATGCATGTATGTTTCGCCTGGCACTGCTTACCAATAGGGACACCCTTGTCAAGGGGCACCAGATCATATAGTGATCTAGGCCCAGGGGGGCTTTCTGTGCCCATATGCACATGGTAGCTCATATATATGGGGAGCTTGGCATACCTAGCTTCAAGGTGCCTACATACAGCAGAGCCGTCATATGCTGAAATGAGACTGGCACAACTTGACAGTGTGTGCATACTTGCACAAGGGTGTTACTGTGTGTGAGTGGTGACTAGTACCACTCGCCTGGGTGTGCAGGTTGCACCCTGGTGGTTTTCCAATGTAGGTACGGGAGCTGGCATCACTTGCCAAGGTGTGCACATTTGTGAACCCGTACCCTAATGTAGGAACTGAGCCTGATAGAGCAGGGTAGTATTGGCACACATGCACTGTGCCACATTGGCACAGTGGCTTTAACAATAGGAGTGCACCAGGGCATATGTGACCAGGGAGTGCCGAAAACCCATAAGTGTTCACACTACCTATGAGCCCTGCTCTACCCATAAGGTAACATGGGAGAATTAGTGTTATTAAGTCTGGCTGCAATAGTAGATTACAGGGAAGCAGCCTCATGATGTTTAGTATGATTGGACTTAGGATGACAAACCCTTTCTGATGGTAAAGTTGGTTTTGTTATTAAAGACCTAGAAATGCTACTTCTGGTAAGTGGACATTTCTAGGTTCTGAAGTGGTTCTGGTGATAGATTAGGCTTCATTCTACGGGTCACTGGGGTAGAGCACATCTACTACTATAAAACTTGGGCATCCAGAATGAAAGATCCCTGTCATTTGGGCCCTGGACAGGTAGATTGAGGGGAGCGTTTTTTTACACTTAGCCTCTCGGAGTCAAAGCATGGCCCCACTAGAGATAAAGGTCTGCATTCCAGAGCCTCAGGGCTGACAGGACGGAAATTTAGTGGAAACATCTGTGGTTCAAATGAGAACCCATTGAATCACCCCAACGTCAAAGGAACCATCTAGTATAACTAGCAGTACAATGCAGAGTAACCTATACATGACATGGGACCGGTGCTGCTGGACCATGTTGGCACACTGCCAGAGGAATCTGTTGTGCCCAGGAGGATAACTTTCCAAGGAGGGATCCGTTCTCCCCTTCCTGCTTAGAGACTGTGCTGGGGCTGATTGCCTGCTGCTGTGTAGTATCCCGAAGGGTAACTCTCCAAGGGCAGATTGGCTTGCCCCCTGTTCTCTGAGGTGGCCCCAAGGACATCAAAGACCTCCAGAAAGGGACTTACATTGACGACCAGCAGTATTTGGGGAGCACTGCCTTCTGCTGTGTCTACATCATGTGATGGACTTCACCAGGCAGCAGGGGTGTTACGGTGGTCTAAGAATTGTGTCTGAAGACTGGAACTGTCTGGTACAGAGCTTGCCGATGACTGCCAGCACTTCAGGTGAGTGGCCCTTCATTGTGGGGACCACTGCACGGCATCTTCTAGGTGTGAACAGGATCACCAGGTACGGGACCCAGAGGGGCCCGCTCTGATCGAGTGTATTGTATTTCCCTTGTGTGAGCCTCAGCTGCATGCTCATTGTGTGCCCAGCCCTGTTCATTGGTTGCAACCTCAGTTTTTCTGTACTTTACCTTGTATGGCACAGCTGAACATGCATCGAAGTGTGTGACCGGAGAGTCTGGTGCGACTGTAAGTCATTGTGTACTAGACAGTGTGCCTCATTCCAGAGAGGGAGAGAAACCAAGTTCAGAGTGTGACTGGATGGTCTAATGTGACTCAAGTCAAGTGCTAAACGTTGTGCCTTCCAGAGGGGTACAGGATTTACATCCTTCATGGGAGAGTCCAGGACTGTCTGGTGCAGTGCAAGTCATCATGCACCAGCTACCATTTTGGGAATTGGCTTGTGATTGAACATACAACAGAGTGACTCGGATCAGTGAGCCCCTGATGTTGTGCCTCCTTTTTGTGGAGGTAGAGCACTGAGCACTTTACATGGGATCGTAACCATCTGTGGTCACTTGAGTCTTCATGCATCTTCTGGTACAGGAGGTGCGGACCTAGTAACTTGTCGTTTGCAACTGGAACTGTCAAGGGTGACTCATGTCAACAAGGCCCAACGGCATCTCTCAATTATGGAGGTGCTGAAATTGATAATTACTTGGTATCATTGAACTGTCTGGCTGGGATGGGTGGTTTGGTGTCTAATTGCTGCTCCAGTAACCCGCCACCTGTGTTTGGCAGACCGCTATACGAACTTCCCGTGGGGGGCCCAAACTCCTCCTACTTAATTGTTTGCCGGCTGTTGTCTTTCCTTACCCCCACCTTGACCCCAGAACCCTGAGAATCGTGACTTAGCCACGAGCAGCCCTGTAACCAGGGAAAGATTGACACAGTCTTTGGTTTGTGGAGGGGTGGGCTAGCCAAAGCTGGTTGGTGGGTGAAGGGCAGTTTAGGACCCAGGGTGCTTCCAAACACAGTGACATCCACTATCCGGATATCAGGGTACCGCATTAGAGTGCCAAGAGTGAGTGCGTATGAGTGTGCGCACATTCCAACTGACACCCCTGGCATCCCATGACAGTGCAGAGTGGATGTGTGGGAGTGAGTGTGGGTGAAAGCATAGGCAGTACTGTGGTGCTGCTGGTCACGCTTATCCTGTCATGGAGTTCTTACAGTTAGCATTATGTCTTACTGGTGCGGCTTCAGCCGCAGTACTACACAAAAGTGTTGTAAATCTTGTTTGTACATTTTGCTGCTAAAGTTGAGAACCGGGTTGCACCCTGAAGTTATGTTTTGCGCTGATTGTGGGGAATTCCAGGGTGGGTCTTGTGGGGAAGACATGTACTGTTTACCTCATACGTACAAACAGAAGTAATGTTTTTCTGGAGCCAGAGTTCACCACTATCAATAAGTTATTGAGATCAGTTTCAGATAAATCCGGAAATGAAGAGAATGACAGATTCAAGCAAAAAACACTAGATCAATGCCCTCTGTGTAGTTTCCACCTTATCTAGGAAGAAAATATGCTTACAGGGCTCTACAGAGAGGGTGATGTTCAATTAAATACAAGAAATATCAACCAGATCCTGAATCACATTGAAGATGCAATTTTGAATTTCTGAGCAAGGATAATCTTATTGGAGTAAAACAATTATTTAGCTAGCTGGATAGAGGATTTATAATTGTTTAACCCTACTTTGTACATAGTCAGGTCAGTGAGAAAGAGTGCTTTCCTCCAGTGGCATTGGATTTCGCTCATTTGAGATCAGCAATAAATCAAGAAATTCTACAAGAGTTGTGCCTTCCAGGTTAATACTTGCTAATTAATGGTGCTGGGGCACCCGGTGAAGTCTTCTTCCCACCTTGAGTTGAGAAACCACAAGCGCGCTGGTGAGACACCACACCCTATCCCACCATCAGAAGCCAACTAGATCTTTGGATTTAGTAAGGAGTGTAGTAGTCAGATTCATTCATCACAGATCAATAACATAGGAACCATAAACTATTGTAGACATCATAAACAATTGAAACACTAAATCAAACTCCAAACCACTTAAAGTTTCAAAGCTTTATTACAATTCTAAAATCAATGTAACTTATCAGGAGCGCAAAACTAAATGATAAATATACATGAAAACGATGGGTTGACCAAAACGTCTAAAGAGATTTAGCCTACTGAACATGAGTAATATTAAACACTCCAAAAGTAGGACATAGATCAGCAAGACTGCAATATGCACATTCATTTCAGATTTCAAAGAAGATGATAGTGACATCAGTAGATCATCAGAATATGATTTTTTCAATCAATTTCAGAACTGAGCCATCCTTATCCCTAACATGAATTTAGACTTGCATGTGTGGAAACTGGCTAACACGTGCGGACAAAAGCAAAAAAGGAAAAGACAAAATTAATTTGGAACAAATCATCTAACTAGGGCAACTCTCTATAAAATATGCTGGTGTAAATATATAAGTTGAAAAGAAACCAAAAAGCACATTTAGTTATACCTCTCTTCATGGGATAGCAGAGAGGACAGTTTCCTCTGATGAGCGCTCACATTCTCGCAACATCAGTAGATAGCAGCATCAGGACGATGCAGAACACGGGCTTCACATAGGACACGTTAGCAGTTCAGAATTGATTACACATAATAGTACTGAACAGCACAAGCAAATGGGGCAATTAGACTAAATGTAAAATCATCAGAAGACGTGGAGAAGGCCAGGAGTTGAAAGCAGCAGACTCAAAGTACAAATAGACTGACTCTGGCAGAGTTCAGGATGGAATGATTGTCTCAGGGTATTAGATGGATTGACTCCAAGTTCCAAAGTCTCTCACTGATTAGAAATATCCATGGGCTTCTTGATTGGTCCTCCAGCTGGGCTCATATTACACACAGGGGCCAATATTTATGGATGGTTAACGTTGCTTTAGTGCCATTTGATTTGGCGCTAAAACAGTGCTAACCTAACTCCATATTTATATTTTTATGTTAGACTCATCTAGCTTCTAAATATTGGAGTTAGCATCATGTTTAGGATGCCCAAACCCACCTTGCCTCAATGAGATGCAAAGTAGGCATTCCTGTCCTAAACACGACGCTAACCCCCTAGCACCATATTTACCTCCTAGGTGCAAAAATGATACGCAAGGAGGAAACGGACCTAAATAATGGAGCTAAGCCCGCTTAGCGCCATTGTTTAATGCCTGGGTCAGACCAGGTGTTAGACTGCAGGTAGCCTCATTTCCATGGTTGGAGCACCATGGAATGGGCACAAAGATGCCCACCCTGAACTCCAGCACTACCCACACCAAGGGGACACTACAGGTGCAGGTGTTTGTGTATGTGTGTGGTGTGCCAGTGGGAGCCCCTTGCATAGGGCCCTCTGGCTGGCACTGGCTATTTTGGGCTTGCTCTTGGGACACTGGTCCCCTGTGGTGGGCATTGGGGTGGTGGGCATGACTCGTGTCTCAGCTTAGACAGGAGACATTTTTTGGCTGCAAAAATGTTGCTGCTAACCAGCCTAATGCCATTTCTGACCCACTAGCGCCATTCCACCTAACGCCATACCCCCGGTTAGCATCATTTTTTTTACGTTAGCCAATTCTTAGCGCTTTTGTGCGTCATTACTTGAATATGGCACTCGTATGGCGCTATGGAGTGGCGTTAGCTTGTGGTAAAGAAAATGACACACAACTGCGTTAGTGCAGTTCAACACCATTTTTCATAAATATGGGCCAAGTTTTGGCATCCAATGGTAGCCAGTGACACCATCAAGTTGGCAACTAGTCCAGATTTTCTCAGAGAAAGCATTTAGACCCGCATTTTGACCCTGGGGGTCTTTTGACCGCCAGAGTTAATGTGGCGGTTTCACCGCCAACAGGCTGGTGGTTCATACCACTACATTATGAGTGTGGCGGGTTGGCCGCTCCCAACCTGCTACATCTCCACTCATACCGCCATGGCGATATGAACCGCGAGGCTGGAGATGTTCATCTCTGACCCAGCGGTCCACAGAAGACCAGTAGTGGCATTATGAGCCGGCCTACCACCATGAATTCCGCAACCCGAAGAGGATCAAAGTCAGCTTGCCAGAAATAAACGCAAAGCCTTCCCTGTATGAAAAATTATGGACGCATCATCGGTGTGCGCCCAGAGAAACTGACGCACACCTCCCTGTTTTCCACGCATCTCTTCCTCTGCAGTCCCTTGCGAAGAATTTGAATGCAAACCAGGTACTTTGTGCTTGCAAGAGACACTTGTTGCTTTTTAAAGACTAAACACTCTTTTAATCATTTTCTAAAGTGAAATCTCAACGTGCAATCAACCAGATAAATATTATATATGTTTCTAAACACTGTGTGGTGTATTTTTGTGGTGTTATACTGTGTTATAGCATGAGTTATTGCACAAATACTTTAAACATTGCCTTCTAAGTTAAGCCTCACTGCTCAGTACCAAGCTACCAGAGGGTGGGCACAGGATAATTTGGATTGTGTGTGACTTACCCTGACTAGATTAAGGGTCTTTGCTTGGACAGGGGGTATCCTGACTGCCAACCAAAGATCCCATTTCTAATAGAGGGCCTTAGTCATGTCAATGATTTCATAGAGTTCTGCCAAAATATTACATTTTCTAGTTATTTATTACTTCACAATTCTTTCTCATGACCCACAGGATAGGCTAAACATTTCTCACATTAAAATTATAAGCTTACTGTCCTAGTTGACAGCTAGGACAAATATTGTTTCATAGTTAATCACTGAAACACGTTCTTCGTCCTAAATACGATCGGACATTCAACATCACATCAGTAATCTAGGTCAAAATTCAGGTCAGAGAGAACAAAATAAGCAAGTAATTTTCCTCTACTGCTGCTAGAATGAAACTTCAGCCAAGGGTCAGCTAAAAAAGCCTAAATGGACATTATTACAATTAATAAACATAAATCCTATTGCGCACCTTACAATTTAATCATACATGTAAAGCAAATAATTTTACTGCAAATATTATTTACGACATATTAGAACACAATTCAAACGTGAATTTATTTCCCTGCACACATGTGAAGTACGATTATTTCATGATCATTTAACACTGATAATATACTTAATTTCTACTTTCTTCTTAAAGATAATACATTAAACATTAATTCTAATTAGTATTTCACTCAAATATAAGTGCGCAATGCGCCATGTTAAAATGTGATGTCAAAATACGAATGGCAGCCACAATGTCCACCATTATTCAAATGTATACAATTTACATTTCCATATTAATTTTTCTGTTAAGCTTTTAAACAAAGTTTGTAAGTCACCATATGCTAACTTCTATGCCACTAATGTATTAGTAAAATTTGATTTCTATCAGTCCCTCCTTTGACAGCAATTTATGCCATCACAAAATAACTTTTCTCATTTAAAGTAAGACAAATCAAAATCTTTTAGTTTGATAACGCATGGGTCTAGGTCTGTGAAATTTGTCAGTTTTCTTCATAGTCTGGTAATATCTGTTTCTCATATTCTACATTTCAATTTCTTCCCTCCTATGTCTATTATTTACACATTATATTTTCCAGAAATTTTAAGCCTTTTTAAAATCCAAGTGCACAAATTGTGCACACTATCACAATCAATAAAGGTTTCAGGATTATCTTCACAAATCCATTTCCTAAATTTCCAAACCAAGATCCTACCTTTGAGAATCATTCACCTATTGTTTCCCAAGCATATGTCTGTTTCAGGTCATTTAAGTCTTTTTTCAGGCTCATCAAATTAGAAAGGTATTACCTTATCTCCTTACTCTTACCAGGAATGTAAATGCAGCAGTATTGAGTCTTGAAAACTCGACAGACTCCGTCTTGCTTTGCTAAAAGGATGTCTAACGCAAGGCGGTTCTCCAAAACTATAGATCTTACTGCAACCATTTCCGTATCACTTCGGAGCATTGCGCCTGAAAATTCAGTTGGCATTCTATCTACAATCATAGATAACTTCCTTATCTTTATGACATTCAAGACCACACCCACAGTTATAATAAAAGCTCCAAAAATATCGCCAGTAATCTCTGAACTACTTGCTTCTCTTTTAAATCTCATTTTAATGTCCTCAATCCCTGCTGGATTATCAATGTTGTCCACTTGGTAGATTTTTGGAAAAAACACTCCTAAATAGCATGTGCCATAACAACCTTTCAGTAACTTACAATAAGAGTTATTTTCACAGATATAATATACCCGAGACACAGTGGGTTCTCGTGCATTCAGCATAAAATCCCATATACTCTTAAACAAAAACACGTCTGCATTCAATTGTGTCTACAAAATTATTTTCAGCTTTTGATTGCGGCGTGTATTTATACAAAGTTTCCCTACATATTGCCAGTCTAAAACTAAGCATCCTTGTGCATCAGGTGTGCTGTGAACTGATTTCCTTCTTGAAACTATACCCTTATCTATATTGTCTTTCATTGCTTTTTCCTCTGTCATCAACTTGATTATTGGACTCCTTTTCTACCTGTGTGAGAAGACATGTTAAATTATTCCGGTGTGCATTTGCTGTGCCAAAGGTTTGTGTAGGTTCAAAAGACCCATCTACTATATCTATGCTCTTAGTCTTTGCCATGCTTCTCAAATGGTGATAAATGGGAACAAAAGAGAAAACTAAATCAAAATTAGAATAAAAATACTCAATGTATTCTTGATTGCACAAGCGTGTTAATGAACTGCAAATAATTCCATAAATCAGCGGGAATCTGTGATAGGTGATTCTTTCTTGTACTGATGAAGGAATTTGTGTACAGACATAATAATCATGCACATTCATTCTGTCTTCATACTCATACAGCAAGCTATAATAAACATTGGAAGATAAATATCCCCCTCGCCATCTAAATGAAGCAATCCTTCATCCTCATAAATGTTATCCTGTTTAGATGTTGTCATTCTTTGCACTGCAGTTGCTGTGCTTTGAACTTCTCCTTTCATTGAAATCGATAAAGTGCATGCATTCATACATATTATAACTAAACCAATACACACATATTTACATTCACTGTGTTTACCTTGTCCTGGGTTCATGGCTTTCAGAGAATCAGAGAGGGAAAGAAAAAGTTAAATATAATAAGACACAAGAGAGCAAAAATCAAAAGTCTTTTGCACTATTAGCAGCTGTTCTTGATCTTCAAAATGTTTATCAAATTTCAACTAAAAGGTTCTCAAAAATATTTCAAATGTTCGTTTTCAGTAAAACACAGTTTGATGTTCACTTATGGTCACTTCCAGAGTGCAGTTTCTTTTGTTGATCAATTTTCAAGGTTCTTGAAAAGTTCGGTTCAAATGCGATTTCTAGTTTCCAAATGTTTAACTGAATTCTCACAGTCAAAACAAAAGGACATAAACTTTTCTCTTATAAATTTGTGACAAGATCTATCCATTCAGGTGAAGAGTGTTGACAGCTTGGCTCTCTTTTCCTCTTTGTTTTTTTACAGCGCTGTCTTCATCTTCATTTTGATTTGACTCTTCAACTGTTTTGGTTACAGCTGGGAGCTTATCAGCAACCAATTCATGTGTGGCTGCAGGCCCTTTATGTCCTTTCACGGTCCTCTTTTTGGGTGCCACTGCATTCACCACATTTGCTGTTTTGGCAGGAGTCAGTTGGCTTTGACTTTGCTATCCTGTATCTCTGTCTTCATTTGGAAGGCTTGCATTTTCACCACATTGCACAAGTTCTGTTTCAGCCACTTGTTCAGTCATCAGAGCCTGATTAATTTTCATCTGCCTTCACTCTCAGGGAATCAGACTCTGTTTTCAAGAGGACACAGAACTTTGGTGTGTGGTTTGCAGAAATCCAGTTTGGAAGACCAACACACTTCACAGCAGTTGTCGTCATCAAGTCAACCTGGTATGGTCATTTCTACCTTGGCTCTAGGTAAGTCTCCCTTATGTGCTTTTTGATAAGAATCCAATCTCCACCTTTCAAGCTGTGACAATGCTCTTGACCCTTTTGAACTGTTGCTGCTTCAACCTGATGAGACAAAGAGCGCACCACATCAGCTAGACCTTTGCAATACTCCAGCACCAAGTCATCTATGATATTCACAAGTGCATTTGCAGGTACTGCTGGTAACCTCATTAGATGCCCCATAAGGATCTCCTGTCTTCCTGTCAGGGGTGCTATTCATGCTCATCAGGACAAGTGGCAATACATCAAGCCATTTCACAGTTGTAGAGGTACAAACCCTTGATAATCAAGCTTTCAGTGTTCTATTCATTTGTTCCCCAATCCAGATGCCTCTGGTCTGTAACTGCAGTGCAATTTTTGTTCAATGTTCAGTTCTGCACTCAACAATTTTATGATTACATTATTAACATGAGTTCCTCAATCTGATTCCAAAGAAGTCGGGAACCCAAACCTTGGTATCAGTTCCCTGAGCTGCAGCTAAGCTACAGTAAGACTGTCATTCCTACATGTTGGATAGGCCTTTATCCAGCGGGAAAAAAAAGCATACAGCAACCAATACATATTTCAATCCATTGCAAGCAGGCATCTAAAAAAATCAAGCTGCATTCTTTTAAATGGACCTCCCGATCTGACTATGTAGCTCAAATTAACCACTGGGCGTTCCCTACATTTATTTGTTGATAAGCGACACATCTTTGACAGACCACTTCTACAATTAACCTAAATCAACGGTTCTACCATGTCTGTTTGAATGTGCGAATCATTGCATCTCTGCCAAGATGAATTTAACCATGATAATATCTTGTCATCGAGTTCAACAAACAATCTGGCAGCACAACTTTCCTTTCATTTGAAATCCAGATATCATCTTCCTCTCTCTGTATACAACCTGCTCTAGTCCAACCTCTGTGTTCTTCCTCTGTTGCATCCTCCATCAAGAAACCGTTATATGTCTCACCGGTGTCACTTCCACTCCCCACTCTTTATTGAAGGTGATGCAATGGAGTGCACCAAATCTGCTAATTTGTTCAGCAGAGGCATTATTCAATGATACATAATCATTTGACTTTTGATGGACTGTACATTTCAAATCTGCAATCTTCTCAGGTAACTGCAAAGCATTTAATAAACTGTGACTTTTGTCACCGTTTTGAATGAGTGATCCAGAAGAGGTCATAAACCCTCTCTGGTGCCATAACTACACGAAATCATGGACAACACCAAATCCATATTGCCTGTGTGTGAATATTATCACTTTGAGCTGCTCTGATTCACAGCCAGCCCTTGTAAAAGCAACAAATTCAGCTACTTGGGTAGAAACAACTCCTTAAAAACATGAAGCTTTGACTACTTCTGAGAGGGTGCAAACTGTATAACCAATTCTCAGATTACCTTCAAGCAGGAGCCATCAACAAATACAACTTGATAATTTTCCTCTAAAGAAGTATCCTGAATATCATGTCTGGGTTTGGTGCATATTTCAGTGACATCACAGGTGTAATTATCTAAGCTGAAAAGGAAACAAGAAACCACATTTAGTTATGCCTCTCCTCACTGGACAGCAGAGATGACAGTTTCCTCAGATGAGCGAGCATTCACCTTCTTGCGACATCAGTAGATAGCAGCATCGGGATGGTAAAAAACACAGGCTGCCCATAGGACAGGTCAGCAGTTCAGAATTGATGGGGAATATTCATACAGAACAGCATAACAAAATGGGATAATTAGACTAAAAGGAAACTCATCAGAGTTGGAGAAGGAAAGGGGTTGACAGCAGCAGACTCAAATTAGGCATAGACTGACTCTGACAGAGTTCTGGACAGGCTGACTCTCTCAGGGTTTTAGACAGACTGAGGCAAGTTCTAAAGTCTCTCACTAATTAGAAATACCCATGGGCTTATTTATTGGTCCTCCAGGTGGGGTCATATTACACACAAGATGCGGTATCCAATGGTAGCCGGTGACACCATCAAGTTTGCAACTATTCCGGATTTTCTTAAAGAAATCATTTAGTCATTTCAATGATTTCATACAATTCTGCCAATACATTACATTTTCTAGTTATTTTTTTACTTCCGAATTCTTTCTCACGATTCAAAGGATGGGCTAAACATAGGTTTCCTGTCTTGTTTGACGGCCAGAACAAATATTATTACATAGTTAATAACAGAAACATGTTCTTCGTCTTCAATACAATGAGACATTCAACATCACATCAGCAACCTAGGGAAAAAAAATCAGGTCAGAGGGAACAGAATAAGCAAGTGATTTTCCTCTACAGCTGCAAAAATGAAACTTTAGGTCTAGTTCAACTAAGAAAGCATAAATGCACATTAATACAATTAATAAACATAAATCCTATTGGGCACCTTACAATTTAATAATATATGTTACGCAAATTATTTTACTGCAAAGATTATTTATGGCATATTAGAGCACAATTCAAAAGTGCATTTATTTTCCTTCACACATGTAACTCACATTAATAAAATTAATTTAATTCAAATTAAGTACCATTGATTAATGATCAATTAATACTCATAATATATTTTATTTCTACTGTTTGTCCTTAAAGATAATACTTTGAACATGAATTCTAATCAGTATTTCACTCAAATATAAGTGCACAATGCCTCATGTTAAATCTTGATGTCAAAATACAAACGGCAGAAACATAATCAACCATTTTCAAACGTGCACAATTTACACTTCCATGTTAGGCTTTTAAATGAAGGTTTGTAAGTCACCTTATGATAACTTCTATCCCACTGATGTATTAGTAAAATGTGATCTCTATCAATGGCATTGGGAATCACATTATGGAATGTTAGCCCATGAATATCAAAAGATAGATTCTTTTAACGTCTATTCAATGATATTACTCTGGAGCAATTTCCTATTTTTGACCATGTACCCACACGGACGACAGTGGTGTAGCGAGCAGAATTTTCCACATATTCTGGTGATGAAAAGTCCAGCTAGTCTATCAATCAATCAGTGACTAATCACCTAGAGGGTCTCAAGGTGCTGTTTGTAGGTGTGCTGCTCAAACGAAGAGCCAGGTCTTGAGGTCCTTCCTGAACTGCTTCAGTGATATGGCCTTCCTGAGTTTAAAAGTTAGCATTCTCTGTGTCCAGGCTGCTGGGTAGGAGAAGGATCTTCCACCTGCTGTGCTTTTCTGGATCTTTGGAACAGCTGCGAGGGTGAGCTGGGAAGACCGGAGATGTTTGTTTGGTACATAGAAGGTGAGGTGGTGTTCGAGGTATGCAAGTCCTATGTTGTGTACTGCCTTTTAGGAGTGGATTAGGAGTTTGTATGTGTTGCGCTTGTTTACTGGGAGCCAGTGTATGTCTCTGAGGTAAGTTAGTAGAGTTACCTCCTGGAGATTGAAGTGCCTCAGTTACAGAAGGTGTGGTCTGTGCTTACATATATGGTCAAAGTGGTGAATTGATTTTAGCTGTACTGATTATGTTGCTTGTGTTACCCAGTCTACTGTATTTATGCCTGCAAGTTGTAAATTGTTGTAAATGCATAGCATTCATTTATTAACCATGCTCAAATGTTATTGTTTTTAGTGGTCATTTTGTACAGTGATTTGTCACTTTTGAATGTAATTTAGTTAAACATTTGTAATTTACCACCTGCCCCAACCAGGAACTACTTTTGGTAGTAATTCTCCTCCTTAAGCATTTGCAGCAGCAACTTGCATAGCGTTTTTCCACACCCAGTATTAACAGGAGGGATTTTTTTATATCCAGAAAAAGTGGGTACTGAAAAAGCACACCTGGTGAGAGCAGGTGGAGAAAAATTGCAAAGTTACAAACTTGTTATTGCATTGACCATATGCATCAATTAAATATATGGGGCAAATCTGCTCCTCACAACTTGTAATGACGACCTATGTGTGAAGTTGGAGCCACAAATTTGCATCATGGATGAAAATCATCCTCTGTCTAATATAAATTAAATCATTTTCAAATTTAAAAGAACCAATGTTCTTCTATAGGTGGAATCGAGAACAGTACATCATCATGTAGGGGTGATGTCAGAATGAACTCTTGGATCAGAAAAATACAGTATAATTTGAAAACTGGCATGCTGAGCCCTCCCCCTATAAAAAAGTTGCATTATGTAAAGCATTATAGGTCACAAAGAAAACAAAAATTAAACGAATATTTAGGTTCAATAGTATAACTCTTTTTAAGAGTTCAGTATGCTGGATTAAGATGTAGGTTTGAGTATATCTGTTTTTTGTGATCACATTACAAAACTCTGTAGTATAGCCACATTGTTTTGAACTACAGTGCATCTGGTACATTTAGTTTAGGCCACCTTGTTTATTTGGAAGTTCTAAAAATACACCATTAACTGTTGAGTCCCAGCTCTGGAGTTTAACTCTGAGTCAGCATTCCATGAGCACTGACTGTCAATAAATATTTATTTTCCTCACTCATTATTATAAATGTAAAGATGTATTTCAATAATGATGCTTATATTTGAATCCTCAATTACCCACTTTAATATAACCCCTATCTGGCCATTTTAAGGGTCCATTTTTAAGCACAACTCTTTTTTAAGTATTGTAATTTCTGCTGTCATTGAAATGTATTGGTCACCAGTGGTGGCTTTCGGGAGGGAAAAGGGGCAGGGCAGCGTGGTACGTGGCGATGGAGAGGGAACAACATATTTGTTTTTTAAATAAAACATTTAAAAGAACCTTTCTCGCTGCACCACTCCGATGAGCTTCTCGGTCCTCCACTGCAAGCACTGGCTCCCAGCCTGCCTTGCGTCCAATCCTAACACTGATTTCATGCTGCTGGCAGCATGAAAGCATCATTAGGTCTAGATGGAGTGCCCAGCCAGGGTGCTCTGAGGCAGAGTGGGAGCCTCTGCCTGCTATCTTCAATCCAACAACGTAGTGCTGGGTTGCAGAGAGCATAGTGCGCATGTGTGTTTTGGCTGGCCCAAGACGGGTGGTCAAACATATAGATGCACTGAGGGGAGTGCACTCCCCCTCCGTCCGTGTCATTGCCTGTGACCCTCCCCTTTTTTGCAAGAAAACGATAATAAACATAGTTTATCATTGTTTTCTTGTAAAAGTTTTGTAGCTGCTACTGCTAGCGGGGGGTGGTGCCTCCTCTGCCATAGCGGAGGAGCCACCCCTGGTGGTCACCATTGTATTCATCCTTCTCTTATCAACTTACAGCCAGTTTAAAAAAGTCAAGTCTGATTCAAACCTTATACTTTGCTGTTTCGGATGTATAATGTTCCTTCCCTAGAAGCCTCTAGGACAGTGAACAAAAAGGGAATGATGAAGAAGAGAGGAATGTTGCATTAAGAATCGTCTCATAAGCCATTGGGATACACATTTCTCATCTAGCGAAATACTCCTATCCACATCTGGCCCCTTATAGTTGCACGCAAATGTACACCCAGAAAGTTCTGGCTTCAAAGTATCAATCTTATTATAGACTAGCACCCCTGTTTGCATTCCCTTTCTTCTATAGCTTGCTAGGTATCAGATATAGAGGATGCAGCCAGGGCAAAATAAGTGAGAGCCCAGCTCCAATCTACTCTTCTGAGATTCCAGGAAACTTTTAAAGAAATTCCCATACATTGGGGTGTCCCTCCACCCAGGAACTACCTTCCCCCTATTTAGATAGAGCTCTCCCTGTCTTTCCTTGCAGATGGACAGTTACAAAGATGTAATACAGACACGTCTTTCCTGTGAGGCACATTCAGGCATGTGAAAGTGTTTGACGTTCACTGACATTCATGATCTCTGTTATTACACAATGCATAGGCCACCTAAAATGACAAGATATAGAACAGATATGGATTTTCACTTTCTGTATATTCGATCATTAACTTAATGGCCAATAAAATGGCCATTACTGTTTCAAAAACAGCGAGGCAAGCTGCCCTAAGTGCTTTTTGCAATCGAATTAACAAAAATATCTAGTTCCATGCTCTCACACAGAATTTGGGAACCATATCTACTCTCTGCCCTCCCCTTTGCAGCACCAATATTTTCAAGGACTGGAGGATCAGGGCCATGCATTTTCCTCTTGTCAGAGGAGAATTACCCGCAGACTCCTTTCAAAGCTTCTGAATCAACAACGCAAGGCACACTCGTTATTAACGAGTATATGTGTTACATGTACACTCCAATAAAGGAGCCTTTTGAGATAAACCGAGATTAGCCCTGCCTTCCAATCCAAAAGCACAAGACAAGATTTCGGTGGACCATGCCACCCGCTATCCAGAGGCAATCCCTCTGAGACCAGTGACTGCACCGGTGGTGACCAGAGCCCTGATGGGAATATTTACCCGTGTGGGATTCCCTAAGGAAGTTGTGTCTGGCAGAGGTACAAACTTCATGTCTGCGTACATGAAGTCCATGTGGGATGAGTGTGGGGTGACCTAACGGTTTACCACCCCTTATCATCCTCAACCCATTGGCTTGTTGAGAGATTCAACAAGACCCTCAAAGGCATGATCACTGGCCTACCTGAGACCATGAGACCTAAGTGGGACATCCTCTTGCCAAGCCTGCTGTTTGCTTATAGGGAGGTGGCCTAGAAAGGGGTGGGGTGCAGCCCCTTTGAGCTTCTCTAGGGTCACCCTCTCAGGGAACCGCTAAGCATTGTGAAAGAGGGGTGAGAGAAAGCTTCCAATACACCTCCCAGGATGTGGTCAGCTACATGCTGGCCTTCTGCAACCAAACCCAACGCTTCCGGAAGCTGGACAAGAGCAACCTTGAGGCCAGTCAAGAGGTGATGAAGGAGTGGAATGGCCGGAAGGCCACTCTGGTCGAGTTCTCACCTGGAGACAAGGTTTGAGCAATGGAGCCAGTAGAGCCCAGAGCTCTCCAGGATTGCTGGTGTGGCCCATTTGAAGTCAAGGAGCGGAAGGGGGAGGCCACTTCCCTAGTGGACCTCAAGACCCCTAGATTCCCCCTATGGGTTCTCCACCATAACCGGCTCATGCCTCATTTTGAGAGGTCTGAAGTCAGAATGCTCCTGGTGACAGATGAGGGCATGGAAGAGGAGAGCGAACCTCTCCCCGAATATATGAGGCCAGCCCCAATGTTAGCCTATGAAGGGAGCAGGCCTCATAGCAGTGTAAAAACGAATTTAGGAGTTTTACACTACCAGGGCATGTAAACTACACAGGTACATGTCCTGCCTTTTGTCTACACAGCACCCTGCCTTATGGGTCACCTAGGGCATACCTTAAGGGTGACTTATATGTAGAAAAAGGGGGGTTTTAGCCTTGCCAAGTACTTTTAAATAACAAGTCAAATTGGCAGTGAAACTGCACACACAGGCCTTGCAATGGCAGCCCGAGACAAGGTTAAGGAGCTACTTAAGTGGGTGGCACAATCAGTGCTGCAGGCCCACTAGTAGCATTTAAGCTACAGGCCCTGGGCACATATAGTGCACTTTACTAGGGACTTATAACTAAATTAAATAATCCAATTGGGTATGATCCAATGTTACCATGTTTAAAGGGAGAGAGCATATGCACTTTAGCACTGGTTAGCAGTGGTAAAGTGCGCACAGTCTTAAAACCAGCAAAAACTGTTTCTAAACAAAATAGAGGGAGGCAGGCAAAAAGTTAGGGGTGACCACCCTAAGGCTGTCAGGTCTAACATGTGTCCCTCCCATCTGAAAGTGGGGAGAGCTACCCAACCTCCCTGGAGCTCTCATCGCTAATGAAGAAGTATCTAGAGAGACCATCAGCGTTGGAGTGTCAATCACCGGGCAATGCTCCACCGTAAAGTCCATCCCCTGTAGGGAAATGGAACACCTCAAGAGTTTAGGATTCTCACCCCTCATCTGCATGAGCCATCTGAGGGGATTGTGATCTGTCTGAACCTGGAAGTGAGTCCCAAACAGGTATGGTCTCAGCTTCTTCAGTGCCCAGACCACAGCAAATGCTTCTCTTTCAATAGCACTCCACCTCTGTTCCCGTGGTAATAGTCTCCTGCTAATAAAGACTACTGCTTGGTCTAGGCTCTCCTCATTTAGCTGTGCTAGAATAGCCCCTATACCATGCTCTGAAGCATCTGTCTGCACACTAAATTCCTGGGAGTAGTCAGAGGCCTTGAGCACGGACCGTGCACATGGCATCCTTCAGGGAGTCAAAGGCTTTCTGACAAGCCTCTGTCCAATTCACCAACCTAGGTTGCTTTTTGTGAAGTAAGTGCTGTCAAGGGTGTCACAATGGAACCATAGCCCTTGACAAACCTACGGTAGTAACCACTGAGGCCTAAGATGGCTCTCACTTCTGTCTGTGTTCTTGGTGTTTGCCAGGCCTTGATAGTTTCAATCTTGGCCTGGAGTGGCTGCACCTTGCCACCACCTACTTGGTGTCCCAAGTACACCACAGAACCTTGCCCAATCTGGCACTTACTAGGCTTGATGGTTAGGCCTGCTGTTTCAGAGCCTGAAGCACCTCCTTGAGTTGGAGCAGGTGTTCCCCCCAGCTCGAACTATAGACTGCAATGTTGTCCAGGTAGGCTGCGCAGAAGGCATCCTTGCCAGCTAGGACCCCGTTAATCAACCGTTGGAAAGAAGCGGGGGCATTTTTCAACCCAAAGCGCATCACCCAGAACTGGTAATGGCCATCAGGTGTTGAAAATGTAGATCTCTCTTTAGCACACTCATCCAAGGTGATCTGCCAGTACCCTGATGTGCGATCAAAAGTACTGAGGAATTTGGCAGCGCCCAGCCTGACTATGAGCTCATCAGCTCTGGGAAGGGGTGAGCGTCAGTCCGTGTGACCCTGGTAGTCCACACAGAACTGGAGTTCTGGCTTGGCACCGGGTGCAGCAAGCTTGGGCACCAGCATCACAGGGCTGTCCCAGGGACTGCTGGACTTCTCAATAACCCCTGGGGCCAACATCTTGGATACCTCCTCCTTGATGCTGGCCTTCACCTTATCTGACAACCTGTAAATGTTGTTCTTTACAGGAGGACTGTCTCCTGTGTCAATATCATGGACACACAGGTGGGTGAGTCCAGGAGTAAGGGAAAACAGGGGAGAAGACTGCCCCAACAACTCATAGCAGTCTTCTCTCTGATCTAGAGTCAGGGAGACAGATAAATTGACACCCTCCACTGACCCATCACCATCTTTGGCCACTTTCAACTCACAGAACTTTAGCAAGGTTGTAACATTCCTGGCTTCTGATATCAACATATGTATGTCCCTAGAAATGTTGGAACACAACAATTGGATCTAACATGCATGTTGTCCACTCTGATGAGCCATCACAAATGTCTATGTACATCCCTCACTTACCAAGGGGTCATACCTTGTAACCGGTGTGAAGATGTTAACCATGTAGGTCATGGGACATGTCAGGTGGACATCACAGCCTCACATGATGCTGTCACATATTAGAAAGCATTAGTAAAATGGTGATGAATAGTATATGCCTGCCCTAATTTGTAAATGAAGAGGAATATTGAGACATTGCAGAGGACAGAGTACAAGGACCTACACACCTTACCACCATTACATTGGGAGGAATTACCTGATGGTGGGAATCTACAATCACCAAAGAAGAACATGCAGTATACTGGGACACATATGACACAGTCATATGTGCACCATTATATGCTGTTGTACTGAGGGAACAATATAGTTGAGTAATATGCCTCTGAATACATTTGTATGTACACACCTGTGTGCCATATATGGCTACAGTACACCAATGTGTACACAGGAAATCTATGACACTTTGCACTTACCACATTGTCACAGCCAACATCCAGTTTCTTCACTCATTCACCTGGTAATGGGTCAAACATGACATAGGTCTTTACTTATCCCTTGGTGGCTGCTGTGGGGCCTTCAAACACGTATCCAACTCAGGGTAGGCTACCGCCAATATGTGGGCCATTAGAGGGTCAGTATCCGACGGGCACCCCGTCCTCATTGGAAGGACATCCCCAGCTGGGCTTCTGTGGTCTTCAAGGCCCACCATCTCAGATCCTCCCACCTCTTCTGACAGTGGGCACTCTGCCGGCTGTGGACCCCAAGGGTTCACACTTTCTTGGTGATGGCACACCAAATCCCCTTTTTCTGATAGGTGTTGACCTACATGGATAACATAGATAAGAAAGTATGTTATGTCCACATGTACCATACTACAAGAGGCGGGGTTCTAACTAGTTGGTATAACAAGCCAAACACAGACTGTCATTAACATCCCCTACACTGATAGATGAGCATATGCAGTCAGGCCAGATGTGCTGTGGAAACAGGCAGATAACATGCATCTCCAGCACCAGCTGTCATGTCAGCACATATGACCAGACAGCAAACACATTTCCAAATATGCAATATCAGGAGGAGTCTAGTATACCAACTCCAAAAACCCTGTGCAGCAGTTACAAGGTGGGACAGGGAACATACATCAAACACTCTCCACAATGTCTCAGGAATCATAATATGCCATCAAAAGCCAGTATATGACTAGGTACTCATTCCATTCTTTCACAACTTTGCCACCCTACAGGCATTCAGTACACATTCAGAAAAGTTGCCCATTAGCCTAGTTTCACAAAGTATACTTGGGCTAAGGAAATATTTGTTCACACGGTGCACTTACCTGCTCCTCTGGTGTATCATAGAGCTGGTCATACAGGGGTAGGACCTCCTCCTTCACCAGCTTATCCAGCTCCTTGGGTAAGGAGGCAGGATGTGGCATGATAGCTCCCAGAGGCAGTACACAGCAGCTCAAGTCGTGGAGGTCTTGCTGGCAGCATTGTCAAGTGAGAGATGAAGTATGAAATGGCAGTCATATCTGCCATGTAGGACCCTGTCAATGCCGGCAGACATCGCCATTAGCCCAAGACCACCAAAGGCAGCAATGTGTTCCAATGACATTTCCCACCGCAGTAGTATCCACCTACCGCCATGACGACTTCTGCCGGTGGATATAGGTCAACTTCTAATGTCCAGTATAGCAGGTCAGGCAGCTGCCATCTTAAGCTCCTTAGATGGTCGGAAATGTCCTAATTAAGATGTGTCACGGGGTCACAAACATATCTACGCCACAGTATTCAGTGCTGGCTGCAAGCAAACATGTATTTAACATCTGATTCAATATATATGTAGTGAGAAACATCATACGTGAGTCATGTATCATAAGTGGCATGCTCTTAACCCTCATGGCAATTGGATAGATGGTATTAGTGTCTATAATTTATGAAACTTGATATGATTGTCATTAACACTGAGACTTTCAGAGACATGTGTACCCATTTACTACTCATAATTGAGGTAAGGGGATGACATTGCAGAAATAAGCTTTCATTCACCTGGGTATGTACTGTGTACAGTGTTTAAATGTGTCATATGGCATGCCCACACATCATTTGTGACATATGTGCATTCACACTTATAATGGACACAATGACTGATCGACATACCTTCTTGTATTCCTTCATCTAGTTACCCTGGAATGAGAAGGTTCAGACAACCTCCAGTGTACCGTCCACTAGCAGACCTGCAGACCATGGACAATCGACATGTCATCCAGATCTACCGACTGGATAGGCAGACAATCATGGATCTGTGTCATCAGATGGAGCCAGATCTGATGCTTGTCATTCATCATTCAAATACAATACCACCTATAGTACAAGTCATGTCAGTGCTGCATTTCCTTGCCTCCAGGTCGTTTCAGAATACCGTACTCCTAACTGCAGGCATGTCCCAGGCTATATTCAGTCTGGTCTTGAATAATGTACTTTCTGCATTGTTAAAACACCTTGACAGCTACATCAGATTTCCATAACGTGAGGATTTGAAACACGTGAATGCATATTTTTTTGCGTTGGTACACATCCCACATGTGGTGGGAGCCATTGATGGAACCCATTTAACCTTGGTTCCTCTAAGTGGCAGTGAACAGGTGTATCAGAATAGGAAGAACTTCCACTCCATAAATGTCCAAGTAGTCTGTTTGGTGGACCGCTACATTTCCCAAGTATGTGCAAAGTACTCAGGTTCAGTTCATGATGCCTTCATCATGCGGAACAGCAATATCCCACAGATGATGACACAACACTACACAGAGCAGAAGCTGGCTGGTTTTTAAGTCATATAGGTGATAAGTATGAGTATCTGATGTCTGCTGCCAAATGTAAGAATGTCCAATATTAATGTCTGCACTCATGTAATGGTTCCTTACAGGGGATTCTGTCTACCCAAACCATCCCTGGTTGTTGACACCAGTAAGGTACCCAACCACGCCAGGGGAAGTTTGCTTCAATGAGGCCCACGGAAGAACAAGGCATGTCATGGAGCGGACTTTAGCGCTCCTAAAGGCAAGATTTTGTCACATTGACAAGTCAGTCGCAGCCCTCCTCTACTCACCTGCCAAAGTCTGTTAAATCATTGTTACCTGCTGCATGCTCCACATCCTCGCCCTGAGACATCAGATCCCATATATACCAGATGTGGGGGGCAGCAGTTCCAGTGGGTGAGAATGCAGAATAACCAAGTGAGGATGACAGTCATGAGGATGAAGGTGAAGATAGCCAAGCAGCTCTTACACACCAGTACTTCATCTGACTGTAGGTTTGTTTTGTTCTGTACAATACTCCACTCAGTGGTTATTTGGGAGGCTTAAAGATGTTTGTGAAGGGTCTTAGTAGGACCATCAGACAGCTCATTAGGTGCTTAGCAGAAGATAGCTCAGGTGTGCATGTAAAATTGTACATGGAGTTGTGCTATCCTGATGATCTCATTTGGTATTGTTTGTGACACTGCACAGTCAGTGTGACAGTTGTATTTGAAACATGCCTTTATGGGTCTACATTACCAGTAGCTGCCTATAACTTTTGTATTACATTTTTACTTTGCAGATTTCTTCACAAGATCATCCTAATGTGGTCGAATCTGAATTGTGTCACAGGCAGATGGGATTTGCAGATCTGACATGTGAAGTGAACATGGAGAGATCCAGGTTCTGTATGGCATCATAATGGTGGTGTCCGAGTTCCATGTCCAGACTGTCAGGACAGTGGGATGGTAGTGTACTGTTCCACACAATAGGCTTGTGTGCCATGTTGTCTGGGTCCACTGGTGTCATATGTGTGGCCGTGTGTCTCTGACATATGTCATCCTGTGTACTCCATCATCTTAACCTTCTCATTAGTTTGATAATTATACTATTTAACTTGTATGTAGCTGTCACTGTGCTTCCTCATTGTAGGCCACTGTGCATGTGTGTCAAGAGTGACATAGGTTAGTAGCATGGCTATAGATACCTGACCATGATAGGTGGAATGTTCCATGACTGGGGACAGTTGTACTGACCTCTGTCAGTAATATGGGGTATGTTCATTTGGGAGATATGGTATGGGAATGTGATAAGGCTTTAGCTGGTGAAACAGTGAACCAATCTCTTTGTCTATTTGGATAGCCCAACATGTACATGCCCCTAACTTCAGTAGTCTGTGGAGTTCTTGTTATTTATACCTATGCAGAAGCATTACATTGTGTGGCTATACTGCCCTGTGTGATATTTGGCATTTTGTCAGCCTATGTGCTGGCAAGTGCACTTAATGGGAGAGGGAGTATGTCCATTTTTACAATTTTACATGTATTAGACCCAGATTCAACTGTACATGTGAGCCTGAACTTTATAGAATGGAAACATATGTGAATATCATGTCTATATACCATTTTTCACAGTTTACTATTCAATATGGCAAAGAAATGAATCTCAGCCAAGATATGTGATTTAGTTGTGTTTATGTACATGTGCACAGGTAGGTGAAAGCAATGGGATGAAATTATTAGTGCAAACAATGAAGGTTTGAGTCATGGTGGATGTAATCATCAGGGTAGTGGCTGCAAAATTTGGAATCTCAAGTCCAGTGTCCTTATACCTTAGGCAAATGGAGAGTGGTGGTAAAACAGTCAACAGAGTGTATCTGCCACTCACAAGGGAAACCAATGTGTAGAGGATTACTTCCTGGCAGTGGTTGAGGTCCTCGCATCTGCTTCTCCTGGATGTTTAGGTGTACATCCACATTTGCAGGGGTGGTTCAGCTACAGGGACAGGGGTGTCTGAGGCATGCCCTTCCCCTTGCAGAGCCTTCATTCCACTGGCTGCCACAGATGTAGAGGGGCCTGATGTAACATGGCCAATGGAAGGGGTCTATTGCGGTAAACATAACCTACTCAGGGTGGTGTTAATGTCTCTCAGCACCCCCATTAGGTAGGCCATGTTGGCATTGTGGGCCTCCCAATTTTGCATGTCTTCTTGGTGGTTGTCCCTCGGCAGCTGCTTTAGATCTCTGCCATCATGACAGGTACCTGGTCCATCAAGCCTTGGGTCTGTTGATAGACTCCCATGACTTGGGAGATGGTGTTGTGGCAAGTTGTATCCCTAGGAGCCTTAATCCACTGGCCCACACCATCCCTCCCACGCACCCTAACCCAACATGCCTATGCCCTTGGCACAGTTTGACCACTCCCACTCGTGCCAGGTCCTTCCTTGTCTGGGTTCTCTAGTGGTGATTCTGATACCTGTACTTGGTGCACATGATGGTATTCACTGTCTTTGGGACACAAATTTGGGAGTGAATGGTTGCCTGGGATATTGAAGCAACAGAGCTGGGAGGAGCAGTTGTGGACAGGATGAGGCTGACAGATGTGGACTGACCAGGTATCCCAGATGGGACCAGAGTAGTCCTCATTGTCCTCCCATCCAGGGGTATTGTCCTCACTGAGGGATTTATTCAGGGGGATGTGTCTGTCTCAGGTGTCTTCTAGATGCTCACAATGGGTAGGTGACCTGTTGGACAGATTGTCATGCAACACATGGTATCATACTTTTACAGGTGGATATGCTTTGAGCCATGCACAGGAAGGATTTCTAGATCCCCTGATATGACAGTGACACCTGTTTTCCAATCTGGGGTACAGCTATATGGGATACAGGGACTTCCTATGTTATTCACCTTGATACAGGATATCAGACTAGCTTACCAGTTGGAGGCCTGTCGATAGATGCATGTCTTGGCAGCTGTAAAGCTTGATGTTGTTCATGGTACCTCCCAGTTAGCAGTAGTTAAGTACTGAGTCACCTTGTCAGTTGCAGAATGTAAAGTGGACACTGACCTGTCCATCAGCTTAGGAGTAACCATTCTACCTGCCCATATATATCAAGTTACACCTGGTACAGCATACTGCAGATATGTGTGTTCCCCCCAGGTGAGTATCTATCAATGGGTGATGGGAGGTAAGAGGGATATTTTAGCAGAGGAGACAGCAGTATCTGTGTGTTGGTGGGTTTGTACTGGCAGATGCCCACAGCATTGCTGTCATTACCCTAGAATGTGAAAATGTGGGTAATTCAGGTGGGTTGAGCCGATTGTGTAGCTGCTATGCAGGGCTATTTTCATTGTACTACACTGTTCTGGTTTTCTTGATGGTAGAACAGTGCCTGTTGAGAGTTGCAGTGCTGTCACTCCCTATTCTACCTACAACATACACAGACACTGTGCCCACAGGTGAGTTTAGTTTACGTGGTATGGCAGGGAGAGGTAATTAGACTGTTGGACACAGGGTGGTCAGTGTGTTGGTTGTTAAGGTGTCAAAAGGTGCTCAATGAGCATGCAAGACAAGACTTTTTGGGTGACATTTTCAGTATTACCCGACTCCCCCAGGTATTCCTATCAAGCCCTCAGGATGCAGGACGTCCAAGACTTTCTCCTCCGATGATGTGAATGTTGGGGAAGGAGGTGGGGGGCCACCACCAGTCCTGTGGACTGCCAGTTGGTGCCTGGCGGCCATGGAATGTTCCTTCCCCCTGAGGTTGTTCCATCTCCTCTCCCTCCCTTGTACATGGGTAGCTGCCTACAGCATTCACCCTGTCAACTATGTTTTGCCACATCTCCATTTTCCTGGCAACTGAGGTTTTTGGACTTGGGCTCCAAAAAGGTGTGGCTCTACCCTGAATTTTGTTTGTGGGGACATGGTAGTGGTGGACACCAGACAAAGGTAAAAAAAAATATCTGGTGATGAGGTGTGGGTGATGCATTGTGACAAGTGTTGTCTGATGTGTGGAAGAAATATTGTATGATATGAATGATGTGTAGGTGTGGGATGAGTCATATTTGGAGTGACAAAGAGTGCCTATTGTATGGATACTAACTTTGGTGTGTGGCCTCTGTCTAGCTGTGTATGGCATTTTTGAAGCAAAGGATTGTGGAGTGTGAAGGGGTGTTTTATAGTGCTGTTTGTAGGTGTGTGGATATGTGTCAGGTGTGTGGAATTAAAAAATTCTAACTATCCAATGTGGTGTCGTATATTACTGTGTAGACCGCCGACCACCGCAGATCGCACCACCATTGGTTTTCCTCTATGGGAGAACTACTATTGTGATTTGAGGATCTTATTGGTTCAGAGGATTTTGGGCTGGCAGTGCCGGTGGTGGAACCGCCTCTTTCCTGCCCTCCAGAGTCCTGGTGGTGTCGGCATTTTGACAGGTTTTCGGCGGTCCTGTATGTATAACTCGTAATACAGCAGTCTGTATGACCTCCAACATGGCAGCCTTTTGGCAGAAGCCACAGCGGCGGTCTTACTGCAAGACAGCCAAACTTGTGATGATGCCCTATGTCTGATGATGGAATTCAAGTGTTAGTAAAAGATGTGAAAGTGAAATCTTTGCTTGGTTGAAGTGCTTACCTTCATAAGTGGATTTGGTCGAGTAAGTTGTGAATATTGTTGTCCACAAATCCTGTACTGACCTTTAGTATACTGTCTCCGTCAAGCGTGTTAGCCTGATGTCACCATCCCCTCCTTTTATTCTGTAGCTTGACAGGTTTTCCGGTCCATATCCAGCCCCGCAAATCCATAATCGCAATTTACTGCGATTGCAAGATCGACCCAAAACATGCCTTTAATTTTGTTCACGTGAATCGGCATTGAGATAAAACGAATCCAAATGAAATTGTTCTACTGAGTGAACCATTATCAGCACGTTGATAGGCATAGAACAATGTTCGGTAACTTAAAAAAAAATTATATATAGATTACACAGCCACATTTTATCGTATGTAGTGTAATTTCAAGGCCTAGCATTATCAATGCTGCCCGAAGCTGGTGCTGCATGAACACACCAGGTGGTCAATAAAGGTATAGAGGGGCTAAACAGATCATTAGCGTAATTAAAAGTATTAGCTTTCAGCACAGAAAAAATGCTAAGCCCAGAGTGCAATGGAGACTGATGAAACTCAGCCTTTCTCAGAGCATGCTACTGAGAAAATATACTGTTAAATTAATACGATGACAGAGACGCGTTATCCCGTTGGTTTTTAAAAACCATTTAATTTGTATTGAACATTTTCATGCGATCTTAAAGAGTACATACAGTAAAACATCCTTTATTGACTAATTTCACGCTAGTTGATTTGTTGGGCAGAAAGCAAGGCAGAAATGGGTAGAAACTGACGAGGTTAAGCTGCGTTTATCAGGAGAATATTAAAATGCATATTCAAAGTATGAAGAATGAATCATTACAGGAAGAAAACCAGAACAGTGTAGCACAATGAAAATAGCCCTGCATAGCAGCTACACAATCGGCTCAACCCACCTGAATTACCCACATTTTCACATTCTAGGGTAATGACAGCAATGCTATGGGCATCTGCCAGTACAAACCCACCAACACACAGATACTGCTGTCTCCTCTGCTAAAATATCCCTCTTACCTCCCATCACCCATTGATAGATACTCACCTGGGGGGAACACACATATATGCAGTATGCTGTACCAGGTGTAACCTGATATATATGGGCAGGTAGAATGGTTACTCCTAAGCTGATGGACAGGTCAGTGTCCACTTTACATTCTGCAACTGACAAGGTGACTCAGTACTTAACTACTGCTAACTGGGAGGTACCATGAACAACATCAAGCTTTACAGCTGCCAAGAAAGGCATCTATCGACAGGCCTCCAACTGGCAAGCTAGTCTGATATCCTGTATCAAGGTGAATAACATAGGAAGTCCCTGTATCCCATATAGCTGTACCCCAGATTGGAAAACAGGTGTCACTGTCATATCAGGGGATCTAGAAATCCTTCCCGTGCATGGCTCAAAGCATATCCACCTGTAAAAGTATGATACCATGTGTTGCATGACAATCTGTCCAACAGGTCACCTACCCATTGTGAGCATCTAGAAGACACCTGAGACAGACACATCCCCCTGAATAAATCCCTCAGTGAGGACAATACCCCTGGATGGGAGGACAATGAGGACTACTCTGGTCCCATCTGGGATACCTGGTCAGTCCACATCTGTCAGCCTCATCCTGTCCACAACTGCTCCTCCCAGCTCTGTTGCTTCAATATCCCAGGCAACCATTCACTCCCAAATTTGTGTCCCAAAGACAGTGAATACCATCATGTGCACCAAGTACAGGTATCAGAATCACCACTAGAGAACCCAGACAAGGAAGGACCTGGCACGAGTGGGAGTGGTCAAACTGTGCCAAGGACATAGGCATGTTGGGTTAGGGTGCGTGGGAGGGATGGTGTGGGCCAGTGGATTAAGGCTCCTAGGGATACAACTTGCCACAACACCATCACCCAAGTCATGGGAGTCTATCAACAGACCCAAGGCTTGATGGACCAGGTACCTGTCATGATGGCAGAGATCTAAAGCAGCTGCCGAGGGACAACCACCAAGAAGACATGCAAAATTGGGAGGCCCACAATGCCAACATGGCCTACCTAATGGGGGTGCTGAGAGACATTAACACCACCCTGAGTAGGTTGTGTTTACCGCAATAGACCCCTTCCATTGGCCATGTTACATCAGGCCCCTCTACATCTGTGGCAGCCAGTGGAATGAAGGCTCTGCAAGGGGAAGGGCATGCCTCAGACACCCCTGTCCCTGTAGCTGAACCACCCCTGCAAATATGGATGTACACCTAAACATCCAGGAGAAGCAGATGCCAGGACCTCAACCACTGCCAGGAAGTAATCCTCTACACATTGGTTTCCCTTGTGTGTGGCAGATACACTCTGTTGACTGTTTTACCACCACTCTCCATTTGCCTAAGGTATAAGGACACTGGACTTGAGATTCCAAATTTTGCAGCCACTACCCTGATGATTACATCCACCATGACTCAAACCTTCATTGTTTGCACTAATAATTTCATCCCATTGCTTTCACCTACCTGTGCACATGTACATAAACACAACTAAATCACATATCTTGGCTGAGATTCATTTCTTTGCCATATTGAATAGTAAACTGTGAAAAATGGTATATAGACATGATATTCACATATGTTTCCATTCTATAAAGTTCAGGCTCACATGTACAGTTGAATCTGGGTCTAATACATGTAAAATTGTAAAAATGGACATACTCCCTCTCCCATTAAGTGCACTTGCCAGCACATAGGCTGACAAAATGCCAAATATCACACAGGGCAGTATAGCCACACAATGTAATGCTTCTGCATAGGTATAAATAACAAGAACTCCACAGACTACTGAAGTTAGGGGCATGTACATGTTGGGCTATCCAAATAGACAAAGAGATTGGTTCACTGTTTCACCAGCTAAAGCCTTATCACATTCCCATACCATATCTCCCAAATGAACATACCCCATATTACTGACAGAGGTCAGTACAACTGTCCCCAGTCATGGAACATTCCACCTATCATGGTCAGGTATCTATAGCCATGCTACTAACCTATGTCACTCTTGACACACATGCACAGTGGCCTACAATGAGGAAACACAGTGACAGCTACATACAAGTTAAATAGTATAATTATCAAACTAATGAGAAGGTTAAGATGATGGAGTACACAGGATGACATATGTCAGAGACACACGGACACACATATGACACCAGTGGACCCAGACAACATGGCACACAGGCCTATTGTGTGGAACAGTACACTACCATCCCACTGTCCTGACAGTCTGGACATGGAACTCGGACACCACCATTATGATGCCATACAGAACCTGGATCTCTCCATGTTCACTTCACATGTCAGATCTGCAAATCCCATCAGCCTGTGACACAATTCAGATTCGACCACATTAGGATGATCTTGTGAAGAAATCTGCAAAGTAAAAATGTAATACAAAAGTTATAGACAGCTACTGGTAATGTAGACCCATAAAGGCATGTTTCAAATACAACTGTCACACTGACTGTGCAGTGTCACAAACAATACCAAATGAGATCATCAGGATAGCACAACTCCATGTACAATTTTACATGCACACCTGAGCTATCTTCTGCTAAGCACCTAATGAGCTGTCTGATGGTCCTACTAAGACCCTTCACAAACATCTTTCAGCCTCCCAAATAACCACTGAGTGGAGTATTGTACAGAACAAAACAAACCTACAGTCAGATGATGTACTGGTGTGTAAGAGCTGCTTGGCTATCTTCACCTTCATCCTCATGACTGTCATCCTCACTTGGTTATTCTGCATTCTCACCCACTGGAACTGCTGCCCCCCACATCTGGTATATATGGGATCTGATGTCTCAGGGCGAGGATGTGGAGCATGCAGCAGGTAACAATGATTTAACAGACTTTGGCAGGTGAGTAGAGGAGGGCTCCGACTGACTTGTCAATTTGACAAAATCTTGCCTTTAGGAGCGCTAAAGTCCGCTCCATGACATGCCTTGTTCTTCCGTGGGCCTCATTGAAGCAAACTTCCCCTGGCGTGGTTGGGTACCTTACTGGTGTCAACAACCAGGGATGGTTTGGGTAGACAGAATCCCCTGTAAGGAACCATTACATGAGTGCAGACATTAATATTGGACATTCTTACATTTGGCAGCAGACATCAGATACTCATACTTATCACCTATATGACTTACCAACCAGCCAGCTCCTGCTCTGTGTAGTGTTGTGTCATCATCTGTGGGATATTGCTGTTCCGCATGATGAAGGCATCATGAACTGAACCTGAGTACTTTGCACATACTTGGGAAATGTAGCGGTCCACCAAACAGACTACTTGGACATTTATGGAGTGGAAGTTCTTCCTATTCTGATACACCTGTTCACTGCCACTTAGAGGAACCAAGGCTAAATGGGTTCCATCAATGGCTCCCACCACATGTGGGATGTGTGCCAACGCAAAAAAATATGCATTCACGTGTTTCAAATCCTCACGTTATGGAAATCTGATGTAGCTGTCAAGGTGTTTTAACAATGCAGAAAGTACATTATTCAAGACCAGACTGAATATAGCCTGGGACATTCCTGCAGTTAGGAGTACGTTATTCTGAAACGACCTGGAGGCAAGGAAATGCAGCACTGACATGACTTGTACTATAGGTGGTATTGTATTTGAATGATGAATGACAAGCATCAGATCTGGCTCCATCTGATGACACAGATCCATGATTGTCTGCCTATCCAGTCGGTAGATCTGGATGACATGTCGATTGTCCATGGTCTGCAGGTCTGCTAGTGGACGGTACACTGGAGGTTGTCTGAACCTTCTCATTCCAGGGTAACTAGATGAAGGAATACAAGAAGGTATGTCGATCAGTCATTGTGTCCATTATAAGTGTGAATGCACATATGTCACAAATGATGTGTGGGCATGCCATATGACACAGTTAAACACTGTACACAGTACATACCCAGGTGAATGAAAGCTTATTTCTGCAATGTCATCCCCTTACCTCAATTATGAGTAGTAAATGGGTTCACATGTCTCTGAGAGTCTCAGTGTTAATGACAATCATATCAAGTTTCATAAATTATAGACACTAATACCATCTATCCAATTGCCATGAGGGTTAAGAGCATGCCACTTATGATACATGACTCACGTATGATGTTTCTCACTACATATATATTGAATCAGATGTTAAATACATGTTTGCTTGCAGCCAGCACTGAATACTGTGGCGTAGATATGTTTGTGACCCCGTGACACATCTTAATTAGGACATTTCCGACCATCTAAGGAGCTTAAGATGGCAGCTGCCTGACCTGCTATACTGGACATTAGAAGTTGACCTATATCCACCGGCAGAAGTCGTCATGGCGGTAGGTGGATACTACTGCGGTGGGAAATGTCATTGGAACACATTGCTGCCTTTGGTGGTCTTGGGCTAATGGCGATGTCTGCCGGCATTGACAGGGTCCTACATGGCAGATATGACTGCCATTTCATACTTCATCTCTCACTTGACAATGCTGCCAGCAAGACCTCCACGACTTGAGCTGCTGTGTACTGCCTCTGGGAGCTATCATGCACATCCTGCCTCCTCACCCAAGGAGCTGGATAAGCTGGTGAAGGAGGAGGTCCTACCCCTGTATGACCAGCTCTATGATGCACCAGAGGAGCAGGTAAGTGCACCGTGTGAACAAATATTTCCTTAGCCCAAGTATACTTTGTGAAACTAGGCTAATGGGCAACTTTTCTGAATGTGTACTGAATGCCTGTAGGGTGGCAAAGTTGTGAAAGAATGGAATGAGTACCTAGTCATATACTGGCTTTTGATGGCATATTATGATTCCTGAGACATTGTGGAGAGTGTTTGATGTATGTTCCCTGACCCACCTTGTAACTGCTGCACAGGGTTTTTGGAGTTGGTATACTAGACTCCTCCTGATATTGCATATTTGGAAATGTGTTTGCTGTCTGGTCATATGTGCTGACATGACAGCTGGTGCTGGAGATGCATGTTATCTGCCTGTTTCCACAGCACATCTGGCCTGACTGCATATGCTCATCTATCAGTGTAGGGGATGTTAATGACAGTCTGTGTTTGGCTTGTTATACCAACTAGTTAGAACCCCGCCTCTTGTAGTATGGTACATGTGGACATAACATACTTTCTTATCTATGTTATCCATGTAGGTCAACACCTATCAGAAAAACGGGATTTGGTGTGCCATCACCAAGAAAGTGTGAACCCTTGGGGTCCACAGCCGGCAGAGTGCCCACTGTCAGAAGAGGTGGGAGGATCTGAGATGGTGGGCCTTGAAGACCACAGAAGCCCAGCTGGGGATGTCCTTCCAATGAGGACGGGGTGCCCGTCGGATACTGACCCTCTAATGGCCCACATATTGGCGGTAGCCTACCCTGAGTTGGATACGTGTTTGAAGGCCCCACAGCAGCCACCAAGGGATAAGTAAAGACCTATGTCATGTTTGACCCATTACCAGGTGAATGAGTGAAGAAACTGGATGTTGGCTGTGACAATGTGGTAAGTGCAAAGTGTCATAGATTTCCTGTGTACACATTGGTGTACTGTAGCCATATATGGCACACAGGAGTGTACATACAAATGTATTCAGAGGCATATTACTCAACTATATTGTTCCCTCAGTACAACAGCATATAATGGTGCACATATGACTGTGTCATATGTGTCCCAGTATACTGTATGTTCTTCTTTGGTGATTGTAGATTCCCACCTTCAGGTAATTCCTCCCAATGTAATGGTGGTAAGGTGTGTAGGTCCTTGTACTCTGTCCTCTGCAATGTCTCAATATTCCTCTTCATTTACAAATTAGGGCAGGCATATACTATTCATCACCATTTTACTAATGCTTTCTAATATGTGACAGCATCATGTGAGGCTGTGATGTCCACCTGACATGTCCCATGACCTACATGGTTAACATCTTCACACTGGTTACAAGGTATGACCCCTTGGTAAGTGAGGGATGTACATAGACATTTGTGATGGCTCATCTGAGTGGACAACATGCATGTTAGATCCAATTGTTGTGTTCCAACATTTCTAGGGACATACATATGTTGATATCAGAAGCCAGGAATGTTACAACCTTGCTAAAGTTCTGTGAGTTGAAAGTGGCCAAAGATGGTGATGGGTCAGTGGAGGGTGTCAATTTATCTGTCTCCCTGACTCTAGATCAGAGAGAAGACTGCTATGAGTTGTTGGGGCAGTCTTCTCCCCTGTTTTCCCTTACTCCTGGACTCACCCACCTGTGTGTCCATGATATTGACACAGGAGACAGTCCTCCTGTAAAGAACAACATTTACAGGTTGTCAGATAAGGTGAAGGCCAGCATCAAGGAGGAGGTATCCAAGATGTTGGCCCCAGGGTTTATTGAGAAGTCCAGCAGTCCCTGGGACAGCCCTGTGATGCTGGTGCCCAAGGTTGCTGCACCCGGTGCCAAGCCAGAACTCCAGTTCTGTGTGGACTACCAGGGTCACACGGACTGACGCTCACCCCTTCCCAGAGCTGATGAGCTCATAGTCAGGCTGGGCGCTGCCAAATTCCTCAGTACTTTTGATCGCACATCAGGGTACTGGCAGATCGCCTTGGATGAGTGTGCTAAAGAGAGATCTACATTTTCAACACCTGATGGCCATTACCAGTTCTGGGTGATGCCCTTTGGGTGGAAAAATGCCCCCGCTTCTTTCCAACGGTTGGTTAACGGGGTCCTAGCTGGCAAGGATGCCTTCTGCGCAGCCTACCTGGACAACATTGCAGTCTATAGTTCGAGCTGGGGGGAACACCTGCTCCAACTCAAGGAGGTGCTTCAGGCTCTGCAACAGCAGGCCTAACCATCAAGCCTAGTAAGTGCCAGATTGGGCAAGGTTCTGTGGTGTACTTGGGACACCAAGTAGGTGGTGGCAAGGTGCAGCCACTCCAGGCCAAGATTGAAACTATCAAGGCCTGGCAAACACCAAGAACACAGACAGAAGTGAGAGCCATCTTAGGCCTCACTGGTTACTTCCGTAGGTTTGTCAAGGGCTATGGTTCCATTGTGACACCCTTGACAGCACTTACTTCACAAAAAGCAACCTAGGTTGGTGAATTGGACAGAGGCTTGTCAGAAAGCCTTTAACTCCCTGAAGGATGCCATGTGCACGGTCCGTGCTCAAGGCCTCTGACTACTCCCAGGAATTTATTGTGCAGACAGATGCTTCAGAGCATGGTATAGGGGCTATTCTAGCACAGCTAAATGAGGAGAGCCTAGACCAAGCAGTAGTTTTTATTAGCAGGAGACTATTACCACGGGAACAGAGGTGGAGTGCTATTGAAAGAGAAGCATTTGCTGTGGTCTGGGCACTGAAGAAGCTGAGACCATACCTGTTTGGGACTCACTTCCAGGTTCAGACAGATCACAATCCCCTCAGATGGCTCATGCAGATGAGGGGTGAGAATCCTAAACTCTTGAGGTGTTCCATTTCCCTACAGGGGATGGACTTTACGGTGGAGCATTGCCCGGTGATTGACACTCCAACGCTGATGGTCTCTCTAGATACTTCTTCATTAGCGATGAGAGCTCCAGGGAGGTTGGGTAGCTCTCCCCACTTTCAGATGGGAGGGACACATGTTAGACCTGACAGCCTTAGGGTGGTCACCCCTAACTTTTTGCCTGCCTCCCTCTATTTTGTTTAGAAACAGTTTTTGCTGGTTTTAAGACTCTGCGCACTTTACCACTGCTAACCAGTGCTAAAGTGCATATGCTCTCTCCCTTTAAACATGGTAACATTGGATCATACCCAATTGGATTATTTAATTTAGTTATAAGTCCCTAGTAAAGTGCACTATATGTGCCCAGGGCCTGTAGCTTAAATGCTACTAGTGGGCCTGCAGCACTGATTTTGCCACCCACTTAAGTAGCTCCTTAACCTTGTCTCGGGCTGCCATTGCAAGGCCTGTGTGTGCAGTTTCACTGCCAATTTGACTTGTTATTTAAAAGTACTTGCCAAGGCTAAAACCCCCCTTTTTCTACATATAAGTCACCCTTAAGGTATGCCCTAGGTGACCCATAAGGCAGGGTGCTGTGTAGACAAAAGGCAGGACATGTACCTGTGTAGTTTACATGCCCTGGTAGTGTAAAACTCCTAAATTTGTTTTTACACTGCTATGAGGCCTGCTCCCTTCATAGGCTAACATTGGGGCTGGCCTCATATATTCGGGGAGAGGTTCGCTCTCCTCTTCCATGCCCTCATCTGTCACCAGGAGCATTCTGACTTCAGACCTCTCAAAATGAGGCATGAGCCGGTTATGGTGGAGAACCCATAGGGGGAATCTAGGGGTCTTGAGGTCCACTAGGTAAGTGGCCTCCCCCTTCCGCTCCTTGACTTCAAATGGGCCACACCAGCAGTCCTGGAGAGCTCTGGGCTCTACTGGCTCCATTGCTCAAACCTTGTCTCCAGGTGAGAACTCGACCAGAGTGGCCTTCCGGCCATTCCACTCCTTCATCACCTCTTGACTGGCCTCAAGGTTGCTCTTGTCCAGCTTCCGGAAGCGTTGGGTTTGGTTGCAGAAGGCCAGCATGTAGCTGACCACATCCTGGGAGGTGTATTGGAAGCTTTCTCTCACCCCTCTTTCACGATGCTTAGCGGTTCACTGAGAGGGTGACCCTAGAGAAGCTCAAAGGGGCTGCACCCCACCCCTTCCTAGGCCACCTCCCTATAAGCAAACAGCAGGCTTGGCAAGAGGATGTCCCACTTAGGTCTCATGGTCTCAGGTAGGCCAGTGATCATGCCTTTGAGGGTCTTGTTGAATCTCTCAACAAGCCCATTGGATTGAGGATGATAAGGGGTGGTAAACCGTTAGGTCACCCCACACTCATCCCACATGGACTTCATGTACGCAGACATGAAGTTTGTGCCTCTGCCAGACACAACTTCCTTAGGGAATCCCACACGGGTAAATATTCCCATCAGGGCTCTGGTCACCACCGGTGCAGTCACTGGTCTCAGAGGGATTGCCTCTGGATAGCGGGTGGCATGGTCCACCGAAATCAGGATAAACCTGTTGCCCAAGGCAGTTTTGCGGTCCAAGAGACCAATGATGTTGATGCCCACCCTTTCAATGGGGGTGCCTACGACGGGGAGTGGGATCAGGGGGGCCGTAAGCCTTTTTCCCTGTCTTCCCACTAGCCTGGCAGGTGGGGCAGGCCCTGCAGAAATTATCTAAGGCTACCCGCATCCTAGGCCATTGGAAGTGGGTGACAAGCCTGGCAAAGGTCTTGTCTTGGCCCAAATGTCCTGCCAGGGGGATGTCGTGAGCCAGACCCAATAGGAAGGCCCGGTAACACTGGGTGACTACCAGCACACGTGCTGCCCCAATGGCCGGAGCCTTAGGCTCACTGTAAAGGAGATAATTCTCCCAGTAGATGTGGTGATCGCCAGAGGCTTCACCAGCTGCTTGGGCTTCGGCCTGTTGCCTCAGACTCTCAAGGGTGGGACATTTCTTCTGCGCTTTGCAGAATTCTGCCCTGGTTGGCCCACCCTCTACTTGCCAGCCAGCAAGTTCAGGTAGGTTGCCCAGGTCAGCAATATCCTCTCCGGTTGACTTATGGGCCTCCTCCTCCTCAGGTACCCCATCCACCACCGTAGGAACATCTGAGGCGGGTCTCCCGCGCGCCTTGCCCTTCCTCTTTGCAGCTGTCTGGGCCATTGCTCCAGGCTCCAGACGCCCTTGATTCCCTTCCCGGGCAGCCATGGGCGTTGTGGTCATGCAGACCCACTCAGGCAATCTTAACATCTCCAGGTGGGATCTGAGCTCTGCCTCCTTCCAGGCAGTATACTCAAGATCATTGCCTAACAGACAATCTACAGGCATGGCAGGTCTCACAGCTACTTTCAGAGTACCAGAAACCCTCCCACTCAAAGGGAACAAGAGCCACCGGTAGGTGACTCTCACAATAGTCAGTGACTATGACCTGGTTGAATGTATTAGGGACTACCTGCTCTGCTGACACCAGCTGACTCTTGACAGTAGTCGTACTGGCTCCTGTGTCACGCAGAGCCTCCACCCTTTGCTCATCAATAGTGACCCACTGCCTTTACATGGAAGTATTGGCAGGCAAGTGGGCTTTAGGCACCATCTCCTTATCTCTCAGGGATACCAGGCACACCTCTGTCTGCCCTCCAAAGCTAACTGGGACTATCTCTTCCCAGAGCGCTACACTAACCAACCCAGGTGTCTGCCCTCCAGTGGTGGGCTGTGCTCTCTTGGAACACTGGGAGTCACCCTTTGAGTGTTCATGCTGGTAGCACTAAGCATTTGGGGATGAACTTCCCTAACTTCTTGTTGAAGTACCCTGGTTTCTTCCCAAACCTAGAAGAGTGATGGTTACCATCCCCCCTTTGGGAATTGTTTTGGGGGCCTTTTGAGAGTTCCTTATCTTTAAGTTTTTCTCCTCGCTCTTTCTTCTATTGGGAACCCTGACCACATTTGTGGGTGTCCCCCCAGATACCTTTTTGGACACTCTGGTGCTAACCCAGAGGTCCACCTCCTCAGCAAGCTTCCTGGGATCAGCCAGCTTACTATCTACTAAGTGCTGGCACAACCGTGTAAAAGAAATACTGAGTGATAGACTTTTCACCCTTGGCGTGGTCTCCCTTACATTTTTGCCTCTGTTTCCCAGGTTGTTGATGTGCGCTGGACTTTGTTTTTGCTGTTTTTGTTACTCTGGGCACTTTACCACTGCTAACCAGTGCTAAAGTGCAAAGTGCTCCTATACAAAATGTTTATGTAATTACTTCATCCATGATAGGCATATTTGATTTACTAGTAAGTCCCTAGTACAGTGCACTAGGGGTGCCCAGGGCCTATAAATCAAATGCTACTAGTGGGCCTGCAGCACTGGTTGTGCCACCCACATTGATAGCCCTGTAATCATGTCTCAGGCCTGCCACTGCAGTGTCTGTACGTGCAGTTTTAAGCTGTAAATTCGACTTGGCAATTGTTCCCCCAGGCCTATACCTTCCCTTTTCTTAAATATAAGACACCCCTAAGGAAGGCCCTTGGTAGCCCCAAAAGCAGGGTGCAGTGTATGGTTAAGGTAGGACATATAGTAATGTGTTTTATATGTCATGACAGTGAAATACTGCAAAATTTGTTTTTCACTGTTGCAAGACCTGTCCCTCTCATAGGTTAACATGGGAGCTAATCGACGCTCGTCTGCAACTAACCGGAAGATCAACTCCCATGGCTTGAGAAACGACTTGAAGCATCGCTGACGAAGGCTGGTGAGATCACAACCTGCGCTGCATGGTTTTCAGATCATCGTGGAGCTGCATTTCTGAAGCTAACACTCCTGGGTGTGTAAAAATGACGCAAGGCCTGCCTGGACCTGAGAGTGCTGACCGGATCGACGCATCACTCTCCTGCAGAGAGAAGAAACAACGCACACCAACACGACTGAAGGAGAAGCGACGAAAGGCCTCGCTCCTGAGTGATATCTACGCATCGCAAGCCCTTTTTGATGCACACGTGCCCAAGGTACATTTTCACGCTAACAGCGTTAGCGTTAGCTTTGTGTTTAAAATTACATGAAGACTCTTTTTGCATTTTTATTGATAACTTGATTTGTGTATTATGGATTTTTGTCATTTTGGTCTTGTTTTGTTTAGATAAATATTGTCTATTTTTCCAAACTTGTTTTGTGTCATTTTGTAGTGTTTTTATTAAGTCATGGTGTGTGCTGGTACAAATACTTTACACCTAGCACTCTGAAGTTAAGCCTACTTCTAGTGCCAAGCTTTCCAAGGGGGTGAGCAGGGTTAGCTGAGGGTGATTCTCTTTTACCCTGACTAGAGTGAGGGTCCTTGCTTGTACAGGGAGTAACCTGACTGCCAAACAAAGATCCCATTTCTAGCATTGGTGATCAGCGGTTGGGATAGGACTTGTATTTGTACTTGACATACAGTGATTAAGTTTATAGTACTGTTTTGAGTTCAGACCAGTACATGACCACATATTACTTGTCTTGTGATTTTGGCTTTTCTCTTTGGGACTTCTTTTTGTTCTACTTCTTGCTGATCTCTTGATTGACTTTTTTTTAAAACTTCATTTGGGAACTTTTTCAGTTTTTGGCACTTTGCACTTTTTTAAATCGTCATCATGTCTCAATCTGGAGATGCATCATCTGGACTTACTTTTGACATAGAGAAAGTGGAGAGCTACACAGTGGCTCAGTGGAAGCAATTCTGCAAAGATTTTGCCTGTCCAATTAAGTGCTCATCCAAGAAGTAGGAGCTGCAAAAGGCGCTGAGGGCCTGGGTGACAGCCAAAGAATCTGAGGGGCACACAGAAGTTGAGCAGGAAGGGGAGGAAGAGGTGCAAGTCACTCTCAATTATGTAGTGGGTGGGCCTGGTATGTCTAGGGAGAGAGTCTCCAAGGCAGGTAGCAGTGTGTCCTCCAAGGGTCTGACACCTGAAGAGTTACAGGACAGACATGCAGAGAGAGAATACCAGTTGGAGCAAAAGAAGCTCAGTCTAGAGATGGAAGAGAGACGGATGGCCTTTGAGGAAAGGAAGATACTGCTGGCTCATGAGCTTAGCTTAAAGGAGTTAGATCATAGGAGCCAAACCAGTAGAGATGGTGGCAGCAACAGCACAGTGCAGCCTGAAAGAAGTACACATCCCAAAAGACCTAGTGAAGGATTACTATAGGGAGGATGACATATACTTGTGGTTCAAGGGGTATGAGTCTGCTCTTCACATGAATCTGATACGTGAAGCTCATTGGAGGCGGGTCTGTGGAGCACTGTGAGGTAGAGGGGAGGGATACACAGACAGCCTTAGGGGATGCTCAGAATCTCACCTACACTATAATGAAGGATGCCCTACTCACAAGAGATGGTCTCACCCCTGAGCAGTATAAGGATAAGTTAAGGTCCTGTAAGAAGAAGGAATCCCAAACATGGTTGAAAAGTGTTGATTCTTACTGCAGGTCACTGGATGGTTGGGTGAAGGGCATTAAGGTAACTGCATATGAGGGGCTTTACAATCTGATTGCTTGGGAGTACTAATACAGTTTATGTTTTCCAGAGCTGCACCAGCACCTGATTGACAGCAAGCTGACTGATCCCAGGAAGCTTGCGCAGGAAGTGGACCGCTGAGAGAGCACCAGGGTCGAAAAGAGGTAAGGGGGAGACCACACCAAGGGTGGTCAGGGACCTTCTCAGAAGAAAGGGGGGTAAGGGTAAACAGGGGAAGTTCTCTAAAGGGCCCACAACTGATTCCCAGAGTAAAGATTCCCAACCCCCAGTGAGAAGAAGCCAGGGTTCTCCAAAGGGATGCCAGTGGCAGGGGGACTCCCACGTAAGTGTTATGCATGTGACCAGGTGGGTCATGTGAGGGGGAACCCCAAATGCCCCAAGAGTACACCGGCACCCACTGGTGCGCCATCCCAGGGATTGGATAGTGTAGCGCTTGGGGAGATGTTGGTTCCAGGTGGGTGGGAGCCAGCTGAGATGACCCTTGTCTCACTGGGGAACAGGGAGATGGTACAGAGAACCATTGTGCCTGAGAACACTAAAATATACAGGCAGTGGGTGACCATCAATGGACAGAGGGTGTAGGCTCTGAGAGACCCAGGAGCCAGTGTGACTAGAGTGAGGAGTCAACTGGTGTCTGAAGAGCAGATTGATCCCCGGGTACTTCACCAAGTAGTTGCACTGGACAAATCAGAGCGCCTGTGCAGAGTGGCGCTGGGGGGGTCTCAGGTTCCTTGAAGGTAGCTGTGAGTCCAACCATGCCTGTAGATTGTTTGCTAGGCAATGACCTGGAGGATTCCCCTTGGAAAGAGGTGGAACACAGGTCTCACTTGGAGATGTTGGGTGTGACTGGGTGGGTATGCGTATCCACCAGGTCAATGGCAGCCCGTCAGGGTGATCAAGAGCCCCTGGAGCCTGAAACAGTGGCCGAGGGGACCACCAAAAAGAGGAAGGGGGGGGGTGCGGGAAACTGGCCCCAGAAGTTCCCACGGTCCGAGAGGAGGCAGAGCCTGACGGTGACTACCTGAAGCCTACAGGGGAACAGGTAGCTGAACTGGGTGAGGTCCCTGAGCTGTCACAGTGGCAGCAGGAAGGGGGGCCCACCAGTGAAGCATTCTGTGCAGCACAGAGGACATGCCCTACTCTGGAGGGTTTGCAGCAGCAGGCTTCAGACCAGGCGTCTGTCAAGGAGCCAGGATCGCACCTAATCTATTGGGAGGATGACCTCATGTATAGTGAGCCTAAGGTTCCTAAGCCTGGGTCAGTCCAGGTGCTGGTGGTACCCCAGTGCTTCAGGGCCTTCCAACTGGAGTTGGCTCATGATGTGCCTTTGGCTGGACATTTGGGGCAGGGCAAGACCTTTGAGAGGCTTTTCACCCACTTTTACTGGCCCCTAATATGCAGGCACTTGGATGCACATTGCAGGTCTTGCCAGACTCGTCACTTAAGTGGCAAGAGTGGGGGGAAATATAAGGCTCCCCTCCAACCATTACTTGTTGTCAGTACTCCCTTTGAGAGGGTGGGGATTGACATTGTGGGGCCTCTGGATCCCAAGACAGCTATGAACAACAGGTTCATCCTGGTTGTAGGAAAGTCCTCCTTTGTGCCCTGGTCACCCCCAAACCTTTTGGACAGGTACTGGTGGTTACTGACTCTTGGCCGTGCCCTGGGTACTGCTTACCAATCCCAGGGTCAGTGCTCTGTGTAAAGTGGATATGCAAATTAGGCTAATTATAATTGGCAAAATTAACCTACCTATAGGTTCCTAGGATATGGTAGGGCATGGAGGTTTAGTGACCCTACCATAGGTAGTGCCCCCTTAGGTGCACTGCTGATGTACCCAGTGTCATTTTAAAGGTAGGCCTGCCTTGCTGGCTGCTTTTAAATGAAAGTTACATGCAAATTCGACTTTGGAATTAAAAGTAGTTCCAAAGTCTTAAACTACCTTATTTTTACATATAAGTACCCCTAAGGTGTGCCCTATGTGCCCCTAGGGTTGGGTGCCATGGAACTATAAGCAGGGACCTTATAAAAATAGTTTTGTAAGCCCTGGTGAGGTAAAACAGCCACATTTGTTTTCCCTTCATTGTAGTAAATGGCCTCCATAGGCTAGAATGGGGAGACTTTATTTTAATTTTAAACATCTCCTTAAGTAGCAGATACCAGAGGTTTGGTATCAAATTAATTGTTATAATAAATCCCACAACTTCCAGTTGTTGTATTTAATATAACTTGTTCAGGTAAAGAGTTTTAAACTTTACCTGAAAAGTTGCCAACTTCAGCCCTGCAGTGCTTTTGCTGCTGTGCTCTGATTGGGCAGCCTCTGGCCTTGATGAGGTGTGAAGTGGCCTGGCTCAGCACAAAGAGATCTGCCTGGGGGAGGAGATCTCCCTTCAGCAGATGGTGAAGCAGGAAGGGGGAGGGCTTCCAAACTGGTCTTCAAAGGCAGAGAAGGACATTTGGAGCAACCCAGCAATACCCTCACATCCTGCAAACCCAGACAATTAGGTGCCCCCTTGAGTAGATTGGGAGTGGGCAGGAGAGGGGTGTATTTAGGATTTTTAGCCACACCAGTGGGTGGGCTCAGCCTGATGTTACCTCCAAAAATCACTTTCAGCCATGATAGATTTTTGCCACACTTCAAAGAAAGTGGTCATCACAGGGGGAAGGACCCTGCCCCTGATTGGAGAACCAGGACCCCCTGTTTTCGCGCAGGAGCAAGGATAAAACTGTCAGACCTGCACCCACACCTCAGATCCCCATCAGATTCCAACAAGGAAGAACGACAGGAGAAGAAGTACTACCTGCTGGACCCTGACCTGCACCTGGACCCTGCACTCAGAAGGACTGCACCAGCTGCACACTTGGGCTTCACCAGAAGAAGGACTTTGCCTGGCTTCAACTGGTTTAAGGAGGGACTCCCTGTTTGCTACAGGTGAAAAATTGCTAACCAGAGTCCCCTGCACCAACTCCTGAAAAAACCAACCAGCTGACCACTGTCCAGTGGCCAAAAAGGAGTTTGTGCCAGGTGCATTCTGGGAGTTGTCCACACCCCCAAGGAGCATCTCAGAGCTTCTCCAAAACTTGGGGTGAACTGTGGACCTTAAAAGAACCTTTAAAGAACATCTGGAAGAAGATCCAGAAGTTTGGAGAACTTTGGAGAACTTTTTGGAAAAAGCTCCATAGAGGGACCGACCCGCTGTGGCAACTCTAGCCGGCTTGCCTCAACCGTGACCTGGCCTGACTTGCAGTTTAGTCCTGGTAAAGAAAATCTCCAAAAAAGAGACTAAGTCTGAACGTAGGAAGTTGACCGGGACCTCCCAGCCAGCATATCCGAGGGGGGCTCCAAGGACGTCGGATCAAGATCCAGGTTTGCCCCGGTCAAAGGATTTTCACCTTGAGAAAATGACCAAGTCCGAAAGTAAAAATCTCCACCCAGGGCTCCCGCAACGCGTATCCGAGGAAGAGTTCCAGGAGGTCGGATTGGACTGGCAGGTTCGTCCCGCTGAAGAAAATCTTCAGAAAAACGACTAAGTCCTAAGGTAAACTTTTGACCGAGGCCTCCCGCGGGCTGTAGCCGAGCCGGGCTCCATCGCAGTTGACCTTAAACTTTGACTTTGCCCCGGTCGAGGTGCGACCAGATGACCAGATTGGCGCTTTCTCTTTCTATGCGCTAGAAAACAATAATTCTTTAAAAATTCATATCTCCAGTTCCCCTTAGCCGATTTTATTTGTTTTGGTGTCATTTTAAAGCTAAACCTATTTCCTAATTTTATAAATTGATTTTGGATTTTTAAACTGTTTCCTGTGCTTTATTTAATTACTGTTTTGTGATATTTGAATGTTTTACGCTTTGTCTCCTAAGTTAAGTCTTGTCGCTCGTTGCCAGGCTACCAAGGATTGAGCTAGGTTTAATTTACTGAGACCTGACTGGACCTAAGTGGAGGTTAGTGGCCTATTGCTAAGTGTAGGTACATACCTGTCCTTACCAATAACCCATTTTCCAAAATTTTGGTGCGCAGTGGTGGGATCCTGTACTTGTGTTCAGTATCACATTACAGTTTCAGGTAAAACAAATAAAAAATCCTTTAAATTGTCATAGTGCAAAAATTTATTTCAATTATTGATTTTTTGTGATTTTTCTAAATTCTTGTTTCCAATTTTTACAAAACGTTTTTGTTGACACAAAACTAGTGAACCATGGAGATTGATCTGGCTAGCCTACCCACACTGACAGTAGTCTAGCTTAGGGGGTTGTGTACTGCAAGGGGGTTGCCTACAACCACTGACCTCAGGAAGCATGTCCTGATTAAATCCCTGACAGCATGGGCTGAGGCTCAAGAAGTAGGCTCAGAGGAAGCTCCAGAGGAGGAAGAAGCAGGGGAGGATGCTAGCTCCAACCACTCACAGGAGGGAGGGCATATGAGCCTAAGGGAGGAGGAGGAAGACCGGTCCTCACTGCAGACAGTCACTAGGGGCATACCCAAAGCTAGTTGGGGGAATGGGGTCCCTTTAGGAGGAGAGAACCTGTCCGTCAGGGAAGGAGAACTGGAGGCCCAGCTAGCATTTATAGCTTTGGAGGCACAGAAGCTGTCCCTAGAAGTGAAAAAGTGGGCAAGGGAAGAGAAAAGAGATGGTGGCAGAGACAGAGAATGAGGTGTCCCTGGGTGGGCTTTTTTGCCCCAGATTACCCAAGGGGGTGGTTCCTGCCTATGTACAGGGGGATGACATAGATAAGTGGCTGGGGGCCTTTGAGAGGGCCCTCCAGATGAGGAGAGTTAAGCCTCAGTACTGGGGTTCACTTCTTTGGGAGTTGGTCCCCAACTCTGGGAGGGATAGGCTCCTAACCGTGAGGGGGAAGGAGGCAGATTCATACCCCAGTATGAAGAGATGCTTAACTAAAAGGTTTGGTCTGACCCAGAGCAGTATAGGCTCAAGTTTAGGGACACCCAAAAGGCAAGTACCCAGTCCTGGGTGGACTTTGTAGACATCTCAGTTAAAGCACTTGAGGGCTGGATACAGGGCAACAAGGTAAGTACCTTTGAGGGGCTGTACAATTTGATTATGAGGGAGCACCTTCTAACCAATTGTGTCCAAGAGAAGCTCCACCAGTATCTAGTTGATTCTAAGTTGACCAACCCCAAAGAGCTGGGGGAGGCAGCAGATGACTGGTTAAGAACTAGGGTTAACCAGAAACCCCTAGGGGTTATCAGAAAAAGGGAGGACATGATTCTTCTCAGGGGAAGAACCAAGGGAAAGATGATAAAAAGCCCAAGGAGTCCTCACAAGAGTCCCCAAAAACTTCTCAGAGTGGGGGAGCCCCAAGCCATTCCACTTCTAAGGGGAAAGGGTATCGGGGAAGCATTATGATCCTGTTAAGGCAGGAAAGTTTCAGGAGCTTGCTAAGGCCGGCAAGTGCTTTGAGTGTCATCAACCTGGACACAAAAGAGGAGATGCTATCTGCTCCAAGAAGCCCCCCACTGGATTGCTAGTGTAAGGATGGGGATGGAAGTTGGCCCAGGGCTGGGATCAGGGTACACAGAGGTCACCTTAGTATCCGTGGGTGGGGTGGACATTGCAACTATGGCCACCCTACCTCCCAGCATGGAGAGGTATAGGTGTAAGGAAATGCCTCCTTGGCATGGTTACCCTCTGACTTTTTGCCTTTGCTAATGCTAAGTTATGATTTTAAAGTGTGCTGCAACCCTGCTAACCAGGCCCAAGCACCAGTGTTCGTTCCCTAAACTGTACCTTTGTCTCCACAATTGGCACAACCATGGCACTCAAGTAAGTCCCTTGTAACTGGTACCTCTGGTACCAAGGGCCCTGATGCCAGGGAAGGTCTCTAAGGGCTGCAGCATGTCTTATGCCACCCCGTGGACCTCTCACTCAGCACATGCACACTGCCTCACAGCTTGTGTGTGCTGGTGGGGAGAAAATGACTAAGTCGACATGGCACTCCCCTCAGAGTGCCATGCCAACTTCACACTGCCTGTGGCATAGATAAGTCACCCCTCTAGCAGGCCTTACAGCCCTAAGGCAGGGTGCACTATACCACAGGTGAGGGCATATGTGCATGAGCACTATGCCCCTACAGTGTCTAAGCAAAACCTTAGACATTGTAAGTGCAGGGTAGCCATAAGAGTATATGGTCTGGGAGTTTGTCAAACACGAACTCCACATTTTCATAATGGCTACACTGAAAACTGGGACGTTTGGTAACAAACTTCTCAGCACAGTAAATGCACACTGATGCCAGTGTGCAATTTATTGTGAAAATACACCCAGAGGGCATCTTAGAGATGCCCCCTGAAAACAAACCCGACGTCCAGTGTAGGCTAACCAGTTCCTGCCAGCCTGCCACACACCAGACATGTTGCTGGCTACATGGGGACAGTGCCTTTGTCACTCTGTGGCCAGGAACAAAGCCTGTACTGGGTGGAGGTGCTTCTCACCTCCCCCTGCAGGAACTGTAACACCTGGCGGTGAGCCTCAAAGGTTCACCCCTTTTGTTACAGCGCCACAGGGCATCCCAGCTAGTGGAGATGCCTGCCCCTTCGGCCACTGCCCCCACTTTTGGCGAAAAGGCTGGAGGAGATAATGAGAAAAACAAGGAGGAGTCACCCACCAGTCAGGACAGCCCCTAAGGTGTCCTGAGCTGAAGTGACCCCTGCCTTGAGAAATCCTCCATCTTGAGTTTAGAGGATTCCCCCAATAGGATTAGGGATGTGTCCCCCTCCCCACAGGGAGGAGGCACAAAGAGGGTATAGCCACCCTCAAGGACCTAAACACAGTGCTAAATTCAGTATTTAGGGGCACCCCAGAACCTAGGAAATCAGATTCCTACAACCTTAAAAAGAAGAAGGACTGCTGACCTGAAGCCCTGCAGTGAAGACAGAGACGACAACTGCTTTGGCCCCAGCCCTACCGGCCTGTCTCCCAACTTAGAAGAAAACTGCAACAGCAACGCATCCAACAGGGACCAGCGACCTCTGAAGCCTCAGAGGACTGCCCTGCACCCAAGGACCAAGAAACTCCTGTGAACAGCGGCCCTGTTAAAAAACCTGCAACCTGCTTGCAACAAAGAAACATCTTTAAAGACTTCACGTTTCCCGCCGGAAGCGTGAGACTTTCCACTCTGCACACGATGCCCCCGGCTCGACCTGCGGAAAACCAACACTTCAGGGAGGACTCCCCTGTGACTGCGAGCCCGTGAGTAGCCAGGGACGACCCCCCTAAGCCCCCACAGCGACGCCTGCAGAGGGAATCCAGAGGCCCCCCCTCACCGTGACTGCCTGTAACAAGGGACCCGACACCTGGAACCAACACTGCACCCGCAGCCCCCAGGACCTGAAGGAACCGAACTCCAGTGCAGGAGCGACCCCCAGGCGATCCTCTGCCTAGCCCAGGTGGTGGCTACCCCAAGGAGCCCGCTGTGCCTGCCTGCATCGTTGAAGTGACCCCTGGGTCCCTCCATTACTTCCTATCTAAAACCCGATGCCTGTTTGCACACTGCACCTGGCTGCCCCTGTGCCGCTGAGGGTGTACCTTCTGTGCCTTCTTGTGTCCCCCCAGTGTCCTACAAAACCCCCCTGGTCTGCCCTCCCGAGGACGCGGGTACTTACCTGCTGATAGACTGGACCTGGGGCACCCCTGTTCTCCATTGAAACCTATATGTTTTGGGCACCTCTTTGACCTCTGCACCTGACCGGCTCTGAGCTACTGATGTGGTAACTTTGGGGTTGCCTTGAACCCCCAACGGTGGGCTACCTCTTCCCCTCCCTGACTGAGGAGCACCAGAGTGACTGTCGCCACGTGTTGGGACAGTTCGCCTCACTATTTTCCCTGATCCCAAGGAGCCCGCTGTGCCTGCCTGCATCATTGAAGTGACCCCTGGGTCCCTCCATTACTTCCTATCTAAAACACAATGCCTGTTTGCACACTGCACCTGGCCGCCCCTGTGCCGCTGAGGGTGTACCTTCTGTGCCTTCTTGTGTCCCCCCCGGTGTCCTACAAAACACCCCTGGTCTGCCCCCCGAGGACGCAGGTACTTACCTGCTGGTAGACTGGAACCGGGGCACCCCTGTTCTCCATCGAAACCTATGTGTTTTGGGCAACTCTTTGACCTCTACACATGATCGGCCCTGAGCTACTGGTGTGGTAACTTTGGGGTTGCCTTTAACCCCCAACGGTGGGCTACCTATGCCCCAACTTTGAGACTTGTAAGTGTTTTAGTTATCTGTAAAACTAACCTTTACTTACCTCCCCCAGGAACTGTTGATTTTTGCACTGTGTCCACTTTTAAAATAGCTTATTGCCATTTTTACAAAGACTGTACATGATATTGCTTTTATTCAAAGTTCCTAAAGTATCTAAGTGAAGTATCTTACATTTAAAGTATTCCTTGCAAATCTTGAACCTGTGGTTCTCAAAATAAACTAAGAAAATATATTTTTCAATATAAAATCCTATTGGCCTGGAGTAAGTCTTTGAGTGTGTGTTCCTCATTTATTGCCTGTGTGTGTACAACAAATGCTTAACACTACCCTCTGATAAACCTACTGCTCGACCACACTACCACAAAATAGAGCATTTGAATTATCTCTTTTTTTCTAAATTTCTAAAAGTCCTGTTAGGGCCTTGTGTTAGTCCCTGTTAGCATTTCTTTTAGAGTTTAAAAGTTTTGTAAAAGTTTGGAATAAGTTCTAGAGATAGTTTTAGATTCTTAAAAAGTATCCCAACTTTTAGAGAAATAATGTCTAGCACAGATGCAATGGTGGTGGAACTCAACCTCACCCCTTACCTGCATCTTAGGATGTCGGAGTTAAGGACTCTCTGTAAAATAAAAAATATAAAAACTGGATCAAACCCTACCAAAGTACAGTTCCAGGAGCTTTTGGCAGAGTTTGCTAGAGTCCATCCCTCTGAAGACAATCTTACAGAGGGGGAAACTAGTGACCTGGAGGAGAATTTCCCCCCTCCTGTCCTAGTTAGGGAGCCCAGGCTTCCTCAAACCCTGACTCCACAAGTGATAGTCAGAGATGCTGCTTCTCCCACAGGGGAGTCCAGCAACTCTGGAAACATTGAGGGCAGCCTCAATGAAGATGACCTCCTGCTAGCCAGGATGGCCAAAAGATTGGCTTTGGAGAGACCGCTCCTAGCCATAGAAAGGGAAAGACAAGAGATGGGTTTAGCTCCCATCAATGGTGGCAGCAACTTAAATGGGGTCAGAGAGAATACTGACATGCTAACAATCCCTAAAGGGATTGCAACAAAATATGAAGATGGTGATGACATCACCAAATGGTTCACAGCTTTTGAGCGGCCTTGTCTAACCAGAAAAGTAAGCAGATCTCACTGGGGTGCTCTCCTTTGGGAAATGTTCACTGGAAAGTGTAGGGATAAACTCCTCACACTCTCTGTAAAAGATACAGAATCCTATGACCTCATGAAGGCTACCCTGATTGAGGGCTTTGGGTCCTCAACTGAGGAGTACAGGATTAGGTTCAGGGGGGCTCAAAAATCCTTGAGACAGACCTGGGTTGATTTTGTTGACTTCTCAGTCAAAACACTGGATGGTTGGATTAATGGAAGTGGTGTAAATGATTATGAAGGGCTGTATAATTTGTTTATGAAGGAACACCTTTTAAGTAAATGTTTCAATGATAAACTGCATCAGCATGTGGTAGACCTAGGTCCAATTTCTCCCCAAGAATTGGGAAAGAAGGCAGACCACTGGGTCAAGACAAGGGTGACCAAAACTTCCACAGGGGGTGACCAAGAGAAAGGGGTCACAGAGCCTCCGCAGGGGAAGAGTGTTGAGACATCCAAGGGAAAAAGTACAGAGTCTTCTACAGGGCCCCAAAAACCTGCACAGGAGGGTGGGTCCAAAGCCTCTTCACAATCCTCATTTGGGTACAAGGGTAAAAACTTTGATCCCAAAAAGGTCTGGTGTCGCAGCTGTAGTCAGCATGGACACCAAACTGGAGACAAGGCCTGTCCCAAGAAAGGTTCCACTTCAACTACTACTCCAGTTAGCACTGAAATAGCCAGTCTCCAGGTGGGATCAACAATGTGCCCAGAGCAAATCAGGGTTCATACTGAAGCTACATTAGTCTCTGAGGGTGGGGTGGACTGGACTTAGCCACACTAGCTGCCTGGCCGCCTAACATGCAAAAATACAGGCAGCAGCTCTTTATTAATGGGACTAGAGTAGAGGCCCTGGGGGATGCAGGTGCCAGTGTCACTATGGTGACAAACTGGTTTCCCCAGGACAATACCTGACTGGACAAACTTATCCAGTCACCAACGCTGACAATCAGACTAAAGTACTTCCCATGGCTATGGTAACTATAGAATGGGGAGGGGTCGCTGGCCTGAAACAGGTGGAAGTCTCTTCTGCTATACCAGTTGAATGTCTGCTTGGAAATGATCTGGAGTCCTGAGCATGGGCTGAGGTAAAACTCAAAACCCATGCAGCGATGCTGTGTATCCCTGAACTGGTATGTGTCAAGACTAGGGCATAGTGCAGAGCTCAAGCTGAAAAAGAGGTGTTGGAGTCTGGAGTAATGGCCCAACCCTCCAAGAGAAAAGGAAATAAGACTGGGGAACCAGCTTCAGCACAGAAAAATAAGAAGAACCTCTCTTCTCAGGAAGAAGTTCTATTTCCTGAGGAAACTGAGCCTATTGAGTTAGAACCTTATCAGGTTGAGCTCTTGGGCCCAGGGGGACCATCAAGGGAACAGCTGTGCAAGGGGCAAGAAACCTGTCCCTCTCTTGAAGGCCTAAGGCATCAAGCTGCTGAGGAAACCAAAGGAAATGTCAGTGGAACCCACAGGGTCTATTGGGAAGATGGACTCCTTTCCACTGAGGCAAGAGATCCAAACCTGGTGCCACCAGGAGAGTGGTAGTGCCTCAGGAGTTTAGGGAGTTCATTCTGACCTTAGCCCATGACAATCCCCTTGCTGAGCATTCGGGACAAACCAAGACTTGGGAGTGGTTAGTCAACCATTTCTATTGGCCCAATATGTCCCAGAAGGTGAAGGAGGTTTGTGCCTCCTGTGCCACCTGTCAAGCCAGTGGTAAGACAGGTGGCCATCCAAAGGACCCCCACATTCCACTTCCAGTGGTTGGGGTCCCCTTTGAAAGAGTGGGAGTGGATATAGTGGGTCCACTTGAACCTCCCACAGCATCAGGGAATCAGTATATCCTAGTAGTAGTGGATCATGCTACTAGGTACCCTGAAGCAATTCCCCTTAGGTCCACTACTGCCCCTGCAGTAGCCAAAGCACTCATTTGTATTTTTACCACAGTGGGATTTCCTAAGGAGGTGGCTTCTGACAGAGGTACCAACTTCATATCAGCTTACCTAAAACACATGTGGAATGAGTGTGGGGTGACTTACAAATTCACTACGCCATACCATCCACAAACCAATGGTCTTGTTGAGAGATTTAACAAGACATTGAAGGGCATGATCATGGGGCTCCATGAAAAACTCAAAAGGAGATGGGATGTCCTCTTGTCATGCCTGCTTTTCGCCTACAGAGAGGTGCCTCAGAAGGTAGTTGGGTTTTCCCCCTTTGAACTTCTGTTTGGCCATCCTGTTAGGGGACCACTAGCTCTTGTGAAAGAAGGCTGGGAGAGACCTCTTCATGAGCCTAAGCAAGATATAGTGGACTATGTACTAGGCCTATGTTCCAGGATGGCAGAGTACATGGGAAAGGCAAGTAAAAACCTTGAAGCCAGCCAACAACTTCAGAAGATGTGGTATGACCAAAAGGCTGCTATGGTTGAGTTTCAGCCAGGGCAGAAAGTCTGGGTTCTGGAGCCTGTGGCTCCCAGAGCACTTCAGGACAAATGGAGTGGCCCTTACCCAGTGCTAGAGAAGAAGAGTGAGGTCACCTACCTGGTGGACCTAGGCACTAGCAGGACCCCCAAGAGGGTGATCCATGTTAACCACCTAAAGCTCTTCCATGACAGGGCAGATGTAAACCTGTTAATGGTTACAGATGAGGACCAGGAATCAGAGAGTGAACCTCTCCCTGATCTCCTCTTCACTGACCCTAAAGATGGCACAGCAGATGGAGTGATCTACTCAGACACCCTCTCTGGCCAACAGCAAGCTGACTGCAGGCAAGTCCTCCAGCAGTTTGCTGAGCTCTTTTCCCTAACCCCTGGTCAGACACACCTGTGTACCCATGATGTGGACACAAGAGACAGCATGCCTGTCAAAAACTAAGGGGCATATTTATACTCTGTTTGCGCCGGAATTGCGTCGTTTTTTTTAACGCAATTCCGACGCAAAACTAACTCCATATTTATACTTTGGCGTTAGACGCGTCTAGCGCCAAAGTCCATGGAGTTTGCGTCATTTTTTAGCGTGGACACCTACTTTGCGTTAATGAGATGCAAGGTAGGCGTTCCCGCCTAAAAAATTGACTCCGAGGCATGTGCGCCGTATTTACACTCCCGGGCAAAATTCACGCCCGGGAGTGGGCGGGTCAAAAAAAATGACGTACGGCCGCTTTTGCGCCGTTTTTTAGCGCCTGGAAAAGGCAGGCGTTAAGGGACCTATGGGCTCTGAAGGAGCCCAGAGGTGCCCTCCCATGCCCCCAGGGACACCCCCTGTCACCCTTGCCCACCCCAGGAGGACACCCAAGGCTGGAGGGACCCATCCCAGGGACATTAAGGTAAGTTCAGGTAGGTTTTTTTTTTTTTTTCTTTTTGCATAGGGGGGCCTGATTTGTGCCCCCCTACATGCCACTATGCCCAATGACCATGCCCAGGGGACAGAAGTCCCCTGGGCATGGCCATTGGGCAAGGGGGCATGACTCCTGTCTTTGCTAAGACAGGAGTCATTTCTATGGGGGTTGGGAGTCGAAAAAAATGGCGCAAATCTGGTTGAGGCGAAAAATTTGCCTCAGCCTGACTTGCCCCATTTTTTGGCGCCCAAGCTCCATATCCCCCTAAGCCGGCGCTGCCTGGTGTACGTCGTTTTTTTCCACGCACACCAGGCAGCGCCGGCAGCTAACGCCGGCTAACGTCATTGATTAAATACGGCGCCCGCTTGGTGCTTCAGAATGGCGTTAGCCAGCGCTAATTTTTTTGACGCAAAACTGCGTTAGCGCAGTTTTGCGTCAAAACGTATAAATATGTCCCTAAATATTCAGACAGTTTGACCAAGTTAAGGAAAGCATCAAAGTGGAAGTCCACAAGATGCTGGAGTTGGGAGTGATTGAGCACTCTGACAGTCCCTGGGCTAGCCCATTGGTCTTGGTCCCCAAACCTCACACAAAAGATGGCAAGAGAGAGATGAGGTTCTGTGTGGACTACAGAGGGCTTAATTCTGTCACTAAGACAGATGCTCATCCCATTGCAAGGGCAGATGAGCTGATTGAGAAATTGGGTGCTGCCGACTTGACAGCAGGGTACTGGCAAATAAGAATGGCACCAGGAGCAAAAGAGAAAACAGCATTCTCTACACCTGATGGGCACTACCAGTTTACTGTGATGCCCTTTGGCTTAAAGAATGCCCCTGCCACCTTTCAAAGGTTGGTGAATCAAGTCCTTTCTGGCTTGGAGTCCTTTAGTGCAGCTTATCTTGATGATATTGCTGTCTTTAGCTCCAACTGGCGGGATCACCTGGTCCACCTGAAGAAGGTTTTGCAGGCCCTGCAAGCAGCAGGCCTTTCTATCAAGGCATCTAAACGTCAGATAGGGCAGGGTACTGTGGTTTACTTGGGACACCTTGTTGGTGGAGGTCAAGTTCAGCCACTCCAACCCAAGATCCAGACTATTCTGGACTGGGTAGCTCCAAAAACTCAGACTCAAGTCAGGGCATTCCTTGGCTTGACTGGGTACTATAGGAGGTTTGTGAAGGGATATGGATCAATAGTGACACCCCTCACAGAACTTACCTCCAAGAAAATGCCCAAGAAAGTTAACTGGACCGTGGAATATCAACAGGCCTTTGACACCCTGAAACAAGCTATGTGCACAGCACCAGTTCTAAAAGCTCCAGATTACTCTAAGCAGTTCATTGTGCAGACAGATGCCTCTGAACATGGGATAGGAGCAGTCCTATCCCAAACAAATGATGATGGCCTTGACCAGCCTGTTGCTTTCATTAGCAGGAGGTTACTCCTCAGGGAGCAGTGTTGGAGTGCCATTGAGAGGGAGGCCTTTGATGTGGTCTGGTCGCTGAAGAAGTTGAGACCATACCTTTTTAGTACTCACTTCAAAGTTCAAACTGACCACAGACCTCTCAGATGGCTCATGAAAATGAATGGAGAAAACCCTAAACTGTGGAGGTGGTCCATATCCCTACAGGGAATTGACTTTATAGTGGAACACAGACCTGGGACTGCCCATGCCAATGCAGATGGCCTTTCCAGGTTCTTCCACTTAGAAAATGAAGACTCTCTTGGGAAAGATTAGTCTCATCCTCTTTCGTTTGGAGGGTTGTGTAAGGAAATGCCTCCTTGGCATGGTTACCCCCTGACTTTTGGCCTTTGCTGATGCTAAGTTATGATTTGAAAGTGTGCTGGGACCTTGCTAACCAGACCCCAGCACCAGTGTTCTTTCCCTAAACTGTGCCTTTGTCTCCAAAATTGGCACAACCCTGGCACTCAGGTAAGTCCCTTGTAACTGGTACCTTTGGTACCAAGGGCCCTGATGCCATGGAAGGTCTCTAAGGGCTGCAGCATGTCTTATGCCACCCCGGGGACCTCTCACTCAGCACATGCACACTGCCTCACAGCTTGTGTGTGCTGGTGGGGAGAAAATGACTAAGTCAACATGACACTCCCCTCAGAGTGCCATGCCAACCTTACACTGCCTGTGGCATAGGTAAGTCACTCCTCTAGCAGGCCTTACAGCCCTAAGGCAGGGTGCACTATACCACAGGTGAGGGCATATGTGCATTAGCACTATGCCCCTACAGTGTCTAAGCAAAACTGTAGACATTGTAAGTGCAGGGTAGCCATAAGAGTATATGGTCTGGGAGTTTGTCAAACACAAACTCCCCATTTACATAATGGCTACACTGAAAACTGGGAAGTTTGGTATCAAACTTCTCAGCACAGTAAATGCACACTGATGCCTTTGTGCAATTTATTGTGAAAATACACCCAGAGGGTATCTTAGAGATGCCCCCTGAAAACAAACCCGACTTCCAGTGCTGGCTGACCAGTTCCTGCCAGCCTGCCACACACCAGACATGTTGCTGGCCACATGGGGAGAGTGCCTTTGTCACTCTGTGGCCAGGAACAAAGCCTGTACTGGGTGGAGGTGCTTCTCACCTCCCCCTGCAGGAACTGTAACACCTGACGGTGAGCCTCAAAGGCTCACCCCTTTTGTTACAGCGCCCCAGGGCATCCCAGCTAGTGGAGATGCCCGCCCCTATGGCCACTGCCCCCACTTTTGGCGGCAAGGCTGGAGGAGATAATGAGAAAAACAAGGAGGAGTCACACACCAGTCAGGACAGCCCCTAAGGTGTCCTGAGCTGAGTGGACCCCTGCCTTGAGAAATCCTCCATCTTGAGTTTGGAGGATTCCCCCAATAGGATTAGGGATGTGCCCCCCTCCCCACAGGGAGGAGGCACAAAGAGGGTGTAGCCACCCTCAAGGACATTAGCCATTGGCTACTGCCCTCCCAGACCTAAACACACCCCTAAATTCAGTATTTAGGGGCACCCCAGAACCTAGTAAATCAGATTCCTGCAACCTTAACAAGAAGAAGGGCTGCTGACCTGAAGCCCTGCAGTGAAGACGGAGACGTCAACTGCTTTGGCCCCAGCCCTACCGGCCTGTCTCCCAACTTTGAAGAAAACTGCAACAGCAACACATCCAACAAGGACCAGCGACCTCTGAAGCCTCAGAGGACTGCCCTGCACCCAAGGACCAAGAGACTCCCGTGATCAGCGGCCCTGTTCAAAAACCTGCAACCTGCTTGCAACAAAGAAACAACTTTAAAGACTTCACGTTTCCCGCCAGAAGTGTGAGACTTTCCACTCTGCACCCGACAGCCCCGGCTCGACCTGCGGAAAACCAACACTTCGGGGAGGACTCCCCTGCGACTGTGAGCCCGTGAGTAGCCAGAGACGACCGCCCTGAGCCCCCACAGCGACGCCTGCAGAGGGAATCCAGAGGCTCCCCCTGACCGCGACTGCCTGTAACAAGGGACCCGATGCCTGGAACCAACACTGCACCCGCAGCCCCCAGGACCTGAAGGAACCGAACTCCAGTGCAGGAGCGACCCCCAGGTGACCCTCTGCCTAGCCCAGTTGGTGGCTACCCCGAGGAGCCTCCCCTGTGCCTGCCTGCATCGTTGAAGTGACCCCCGGGTCCCTCCATTACTTCTTATCTAAAACCCTGTTTGCACACTGCACCTGGCCGCCCCTGTGACGCTGAGGTTGTACCTTCTGTGCCTTCTTGTGTCCCCCCCGGTGCCCTACAAAACACCCCTGGTCTGCCCCCCGAGGACGCAGGTACTTACCTGCTGGTAGACTGGAACTGGGGCACCCCTCTTCTCCATTGAAATCTATATGTTTTGGGCACCTCTTTGACCTCTGCACCCGACCGACCCTGAGCTACTCGTGTGGTAGCTTTGGGGTTGCCTTGAACCCCCAACAGTGGGCTACCTCTCCCCCTCCCTGACTGAGGAGCAGGAGAGTGACTGTCGCCACGTGTTGGGACAGTTCGCCTCACTGTTTTCCCTGATCCCAGGGGTCACACACTTGTGCACACATGATGTGGACACTGGGGGCAGTCCACCCATTAAACAGAAGGTTTACAGGGTGACTGACAGGGTCAGGGCTTGCATTAAGAATGAAGTATCCAAAATGTTAACCATAGGGGTTATTGAGCATTCCAGCAGTCCTTGGGCCAGCCCAGTGGTATTGGTCCCAAAGGCTGCTGCATCTGGTGCCACTCCAGAAGTCAGTTTCTGTGTGGACTACTGAGGAGATGGGGTGTGCAAGACTGACGCACACCCCATCTCCCGAGCTGATGAGCTCATAGACCGGTTGGGAGCTGCCAAGTACCTCAGCATGTTTGACTTAACATCTGGGTACTGGCAGATTGCCTTAACTGAGGGGGGCAAGGAGAGGTCAGCACTTTCTACCCCAGATGGACACTTTCAATTCAAAGTGATGCCATTTGGGATGAAGAATGCCCCTGCCACCTTTCAGAGGTTGGTCAACCAGGTGTTGGCTGGGCTGGATGAGTTCAGTGCCGCCTACCTGGATGACATTGCTGTGTTTAGTTCCACATGGGAGGGACATCTGCAACACCTCTGGAGGGTTCTAGAGGCCCTGCAGAAGGCAGGCCTCACTATTAAGGCAAGCAAGTGCCAAATAGGTCAGGGTTCTGTGGTGTACTTGGGACACCAGGTGGGGAGTGGCCAGGTGACACCCCTACAGCCAAAGATTGATACCATTCTGGCTAGCGAGCCTCCCAAAACCCAGACTGAAGTGAGAGCCTTCTTAGGTCTCACAGGATACTACAGGAGGTTTGTCAAGGGATATGGTACCATTGTTACCCCCGTAACTGAGTTGACTTCTAAGAAGCAACCCAGGAAAGTGATCTGGACAGAGGCTTGTCAGACCGCTTTTCATGCCCTGAAGGCTACCATGTGCACAGCAGCTGTGTTGAAGGCACCTGACTACTCCAAGGAGTTTGTTGTGCAAACAGACGCCTCAAAGCATGGTGTTGGAGCAGTACCATCACAGCTTAATAAAGAGGGCCTAGATCAACCTGTAGCCTTCATTAGCAGGAGGTTACTTCCCAGGGAACGTAGGTGGAGTGCCATAGAATGTGAAGCATTTGCTGTGGTCTGGGCACTGAAGAAGCTAAGACCCTACTTGTTTGGGATTCACTTCCACGTTTAGACCGACCACAGGCCCCTCAGAGGGTTAATGCAAATGAGGGGTGAGAATCCAAAACTGTTGAGGTGGTCCATTTCCCTACAGGGGATGGACTTTACGGTGGAACACTGTCCTGGTACAGAACACGCTAATGCTGATGGTCTGTCCAGGTTCTTGATGAGAACTCCCATGAGTTTGGGTAATTGCTCCCCACTTTCAGCTGGGGGGACACGTGTTAGACTTTTCATCCTTGGCGTGTTCTCCCTTAACTTTTTGCCTCTGTTTCCCAGGTTGTTGATATGTGCTGGAGTCTGTTTCTGCTGTTCTTGTTACTCTGGGCACTTTACTACAGCTAACCAGTGCTAAAGTGCAAGTGCTCCTATACAAAATTTGTATGTAATTGGTTCATCCATGATTGGCATATTTGATTTACTAGTAAGTCCCTAGTACAGTGCACGAGAGGTGCCCAGGGCCTGTAAATCAAATGCTACTAGTGGGCCTGCAGCACTGGTTGTGCGACTCGCATTAGTAGAACTGTAATCATGTCTCAGACCTGCTACTGCAGTGTCTGTGTGTGCAGTTTTAAACTGTAAATTCGACTTGGCCACTTTACCCACTTGCTAGGCCTAAACATTCCCTTTTCTTACATGTAAGACACCCTAAAATAGGCCCTAGGTAGCCCCAAGGGCAGGGTGCAGTGTATGGTTAAGGTAGGACATATCGGCCCTCATTTTGACATTGGTGGTATATCCCACTTTCCGCCATGCCGACTGCCACCAGCATAACGCTGCTGCGGCGGATAACCGGCAAGCATATTATGACACACACATACCAATCCATCACTATACAGCCACACACACAAGTCCGCCCGCACAAAGGTCAGTGATAAACTGGCGGTATCCAAACCCACACCGCTATGCCAACAGAACTACGCCCACAACATTATGACCCACGATTCACCATGGCGGACATTCAATGGCGCTAAACCATTGGCAGTACATACTGCTGAGCTCAAAATACACACACTAAAAAAACACTACACCACATTGGACAATTTAAACTACACACACCTGACACACATACACATACCACACCCACACCAGTATAAAACACACACCCACATTATCCACAACCCTTTACAACTAAAAAGAATTGCCACCAGAGAGACATACAGCAAGAGTACCCACACAACCAGGGCCACATAACATCATCACTTATACACCATCCACGCACCTTACATCACACACCCCAACACATCACCCCACACACCCTCACCCACACCACTCACACTACACCCATGGCACCACAACGACACCCCAGGTTCTCTGAAGAGGAGCTAAGGGTCATGGTGGTGGAAATCATCAGGGAAGAGACACACCTATTTGGATCACAGGTGCAGCAGCCACCCATTGTTATGAAGATGGAGCTATGGTGGAGAATCGTAGACAGTGTCAACACCGTGGGGCAGCACCCCAGAACAAGGGATGACATCAGGAAGAGGTAGAACGACCTACAGGGGAAGGTGCGTTCCATGGCAGCAAAACACCAACTAGCTGAACAGAGGACTGGCGGTGGACCCCCACCTCCTCCCCCACAACTAACAACATGGGAGGACAAGTCTTAGCAATCATGCATCCTTAGGGCCTGACAGGAGTAGGAGGAGAACTGGACTCTGGTAAGTCAAATCTCTATTAGTATCACCCCCCCACCTGCATGCCATCACAAACCCCCACCCTCACCCTCACCCTCACTTCCATCACTTCACCACCTCCCACATACCCCACCATCACAACCCACTCATCCCAATACCAAGCCCTGCATGCAACACCAATGCATGTACACCCCTCATAGACCTGCATGGACACCTATCACCACTGCATGCACACTGGAGAAAATCACCTAGCCCACCAAATAGCAACTCACAGAAAGGCAAATCCGCCAGGGCAACAACAACCATAGACGGCAACACACCCATGCACAATATGTCACACTCAGAAACAATAACACTGCATTCACATCCCCACAGGTACGCCAGCCAATGTCACCGGATAAGAGGTGCCAGCAACATCCAATCCCCCCACAGAAGAGGCCCGCAGTGATGACAGCAGCTCAGTTGCCTGGATCTGGATGACCAACATGGCCCATCAGGGATCCCCGGACAATCGGTTGCCCAGGCACAGTCACACACCACCACAGAGCCTCCCCCTCAGGAAACACCACCACAACACCCACCCAGCGGGCCCATACACCTGTCCCCAGGACACGTCAATCAGCAGTGTGTCCACCTCTACAGGGAGCCCAGGCCACCCCACAAACACAGGACAATCAGGGACATGGGGTCAGTGGCAGTGGGCACACGGTTCAGGGGACAGAGGCACAGAACAACAGGGAAGCTGGTAGGACTGCTGTGCGACAGGGGGAGGACCGGCCCAGGGATCCGACTCTCCAGGAGGCACTCACTGTGATCCCGGGAGCATACCAACATTTCCAGGAGACGATGGGCCAGATACTGGACAAGTTGCAGGAGAACATGCGGCTGCAGGAGGGACAGTACCTGGGGATCATGGAGGACTTGAAGGACATCAACACCACCCTGGTCTCCATTGCAGGGGTGCTGGCAGACATGGCCAACACTATGAGGGAGGCAGTGGCACACCACCAGCACCCTGACACTAGCCAAACCGATGAACAGGACTCCACCTCCGTTGCCACGAGTGGACAGGAGGCCCTGCCACAGGGCCAACAAGCCACCAGCACCCCTCCCACTGCAGAAGGAGAACCACCCGGCAACCGTTCCCTGTGATCCAGGCAGAAGCCAGAGACAATTGCCAAGACCCCAACCAGGAAATACGACTCTCCTGATTGTCACCCTTGTGTCCCACTCTGTCACCCTGTCCACCTTGAACTGACATTGCTCCCCTTCCTATGCCCCCTTGGACAATGCATCTGTGATACAAAAAGACTGGACTCTATCCTGGACTTTCCTCCACCACTCCACTACCCCCTCTACTTCTTAGCACTTAAATAAACACTCTTTGAAAAAATACAAGTATGGAGTATGTCAAATGATTTAACTATGTATTTGTTTAACAAGGTTTAAACATTGCAATTCAACTGTACAGTAATGTATACATACGAAAGACCAGCAGTTGGCTGCAGTCAACACACCAGGAGCGATAGTGGGGCACAAATATCTGCAAATAGAGATGCCAAAGGGTACAGTGAGTGGCCATAGAAGTGGGAAAAACAGCCTGCCAGTGATAATGTCAAACACAAAACTGTCAATTAAATGTGAATTTACACTTTTTTTTACCTGTGTGTCACTGGAAGTATTGACGAATTATTGCACTTCTATTGTTCTCATACTCCACCAATGCCTCCTCGCCTTCACTATCCACAGGGTCCACTACTGCCACACGGCCTTCTCTAGCCTCCTCCTGCAGAAAAGGCACCTGGCAACGCAAGGCAAGATTGTGCAACATACAGCATGCCACGATGATCTGGCAGACCTTCCGAGTAGCACAGGGATCCACCTGTTAGATGGAGGCAACGAAAAACCTGGCCTTCAGGAGGCCAAATGTCCTCTCTACAATTCTTCTTGTTCGCCCATGTGCCTCACTGTAGCATTCCTCTGCCCTTGTCCTGGGATTCTTCACAGGGGTCAGGAGCCATGAGACGTTGGGATAACCAGGGTCACTTGCAAATATCGAGGGACAACTGTTCGCAACACACTAACCCTTAGGTCCCACACCACATACAAACACCAACATATACTTGGTGGGAACTAGAGCACACCTATTAGCCACACCCTGTGCCTCTGGAGTTGAGCCATCACATTTGGGATGCTGCTATTCCTCAGGATAAAGGCATCATGCATAGACCCAGGATATTTTGCATTGACGTGGCAGATGTACTGGTCCTCCAGGCATACCATCTGCACATTCATAAAGTGAAAGCTCTTTCGATTTCTGAACACCTGTTCATTTCGATGGGGGGAGACAAATGCAATATGTGTTCCATCAATTGCCCCAATAATGTTGGGGATATGTCCCATTGCATAGAAATCAGCTTTCACTGTGGCCAAATCCTCCATCTGGGGGAAAATGATGTACCTGCACATGTGTTTAATCATGGCAGACAACACTCTGGTCAGCACGTTTGAGAACCTTGGCTGAGACATTCCTTCTACCAAGCCCACTGTCACTTGGAAAGAGCCAGTGTCCAGGAAATGGAGCTCTGATAGCACTTGCACAACAGGGGGGATCCCAGAGGGGTGGCGGATAGCAGATATTAGGTCAGGCTCCAATTGGACACACAGCTCCGTGATTGTGGCCCTGTCAAATCTATAGGTGAGGATGATGTGTCTGTCCTCCATTGTTGCCAAGTCCACCAAGGGTCTGTACACGGGTGGATGTCTCCATCTCGTATTCGTCCGCAGCGGTTGCAATCTAGGGGGAAAAATGGTGAGCAGCTGGGCATTATCTCTTAATTTCAACCACTACAGTTCATTGCATGTTGTGATTGTAAAGTTATTTTATTGGAGATGTCCAAATGGTGCATTTGTGTACTGTGACACAGTTAGGATCCATGGCCTGTCCCCCCTGAAATTGCGTCCGCCTGTCCTGTATGGAGGGACAGGTGAATATTAGGTAATTGCCGACGTTGTGTGCCGTTGCGGGAGACGGATGAAAACCGCTGTGCAACTCCTCATTGGTTAACATTGGGCCCTATGGGGTACAGTCACCAATGGTGATGTACGCCAGTGGTGACAGTATGCACCGCCCGGGACGTCATCGCCATTTTCTATCTGTTCACCCACTTGCTACCTGACCTTCAACAGGAGAGGGCCTACACTGCATGTGCTGCTGTGACCTGTGTCTGGAACTGACTATGGCTCGTGTAACTGGGGAAAGGTCCCCTGCCTTCATCTCAGTGGAGTTGGATAGACTGGTGGATGGGGTCCTACCCCAGTACCGAATGCTGTATGGGCCTACAGACCAACAGGTGAGTACACCGTGAGTACGAAGCATGGTGCGTGAATGCTTGAGGTGCTGTGCGTGAAGGTCTCATGTAGGGGGTGGGTGGTGGATGGGCCCTGGGCAGCATGCAGCATCTATGGGGGGCCATGTCTGTGCTACTGGGGATGGGAAGGGGCATGGTGGGCCATGAGTGTAACAGGCAGGACAGTCTAACTAATACCTTTCCCTGTATCCATTTCCATGCAGGTCAGCGCCCATTAAAAAAAGGGATGATGGCGTGCCATCGCCAAGGACGTGCGGACCCTGGGGATCTACGGCAGGCAGAGCACCCACTGTCAGAAACAGTGGGAGGACCAGAGATGCTGGGCACCGAAGACGGCGGTGGCCCAGCTGGGGATGGTCTCCCAACGAGGAAGGGGTGCCCGTCGAACCCTGACCCCCCTGATGGCCTGCATACTGGCGGTGGCCTATCCAGAGCTGGATGGGTGCTTGGGTGCATCACAGCAGCCACAAGGGGGTGAGTACAATGCCCCAATATACAACTTTCACATGGTGGGGTGGGATCCGGGTGGGGGTGTGGGCTCTGTGGGTGCCCCTAGACCAGGCCTGGTATAGCATGGTTGGTCCCATGTTGGGCAGGGTTCTGATGTGAAAGTACTCCAACCAAGCTAGTAGGGCATCCACTACTGGGCAGAGATCTGTGGGTCTCAGGCATGCGGCAATTGGCGTTAGGTGTCACTATCCATGGCCTGGTGACTAGCATTGTGACTGGTAGTGCATTGCCTAGTGTGTAGGGCTGTTCCCTGTGTGTGAGTGTGTCGTGTATGCCAACGGTGGTGTTGTTGGCACCATTGACCGAGTGTCTCCTTTGTGATTTCCCCCCCCCCCTTTTTGTTTTGTCACCTTGTCTTTCTGTGCATTAGCATCATCTGGCGGAGGAGCAGAGGCACCGGCGATGGAGGGAGTTGCATCCCAGAGGACCCAGGAGGCCAAATCCACCGATGGTGAGGCACCAGTGGGACGGAAGGCGAGGGGAGCACCACAGCGGAAATAGGAGGGGACAGTTCGGAAACGGATTTCTCCTCCAATGGAAGCTCCCTGGTGGTGGCAGAAACCCCTTTGCCCACCCCATCTACAGGTACAGCTGCCACCCCTGTACCAGCACTGCCCTCCCAGCAGCCCCTTCGCGAGTTTCCCGTGCCAGCTCACCCAGGATGGTGGGCATCTCCTTTGCCCCAGGCACCTCAGGCCCTGCCCCAGTTAGCCCTGCTGCCCTAAGTGAGGAGGCTATTGACCTCCTGCGATCCATCTCTGTTGGGCAGTCAACCATAGTGAATGCCATCCAGGGGCTGGCAGCCCAAATACAACAGACAAATGCATACCTGGAGGGCGTTAACACTGGCATGGCGGCCCAACATAGATCAATCCAGGCTCTGGCCTCCTCTCTGATGGCAGCCATTGTCCCTGTTTCTAGCCTCCCCCCTCCAACTTCCTCTTTCCAATCCCATTCCCCTTAACCCTAACCTATCCAAAGCACACAGTCAGATGAGCATGCACCCAGGACAATACACAAGAGTGGAAATGGCAAACACAAGCACCACACTTCATCCCACAGGCACTCACACAAACACCATCCAGAATCAGACATACCAACATCCACTGCTTCCACTGTGGCCCCCTCCTCCTCCTCGTCCACCTCTCTCCCAGTTGCGTATCCACTCACACCTGCATGCATTACATCCCCATTACCAGCACACCTAACAGCACATGCTCCTTACTGGCAGTCACCACCCCCACTTCAATGCATACGTCTGCTGTGTCCTCTCCCACTGTGTCTGTGCTCCCAAAGTACACAAATGCAAGCACTCAGACACCCAACAGCCATCCACCTCACAACAGCATCCGGCCCATGCACCTGCACCCAAATACAGCAGACACCTCCTACCACCACTCCCTCTTGCTCCACTCCCAAACCATCTCCCTCTTCCCACCCCAATGTCCCTAAGAAGCCTTTCCTCTCCACCATTGACCTCTTCCCTACCCCACCCCACCACGTCCCTCATGTCAGGCCAGGGCGGTCAAAACCCAGGCAAGCACCTCAACCACCCAGTCCACGGGCACAGTAGTGTCCACAGCTACTCCAGGTGGGAGAGGATCCCGGGCACCAGGCAGCCACACTGAAAGGGTGCCTGTGCCAAGTGCTGCAAGGAAGGCCAAGAAGGCACCCTAGCTGCTAAAAGGAAGGGCAAGGAGGCACTCCCAGCTGCTGAAAGGAAAGGCAAGGAGGCACTCCCAGCTGCTACACAGGAGGGCAAGGAGGCACCCCATTTGCTAAACAGAAGAGGAAGGAGCAAACCCTGGCTGTTGAAAGGAAGGCCAAGGGGCTGGCACCAGCAGGCAAAAAGGACAAGAGGCCTGGTGCTGGTACTCAGTCGGAGCCCCCACCACCAACCATGGTGGTTCAGCCGTCCGAGGCTGCAGGGGAAGGGATGGAGCCCCCCACCACAGCCAGCACCGCCACCAGCACTGCCACCAGCACCACTGCCACCAGCAGCAGCCTCAGTGGGAAGCCGTCCGAGGCTGCAGGGGAAGGGCTGGAGCCTCCCCCCACCATTGCCAGCACCGCCACCAGCACCACTGCCAGCAGCAGCAGCCCCAGTGGGCAGCCAACCGAGGATGCAGTGGAAGGGTGGGGGCCGCCCCCCACTACTGCCATCACCGCCACCAGCACCACTGCCAGCAGCAGCAGCCCCAGTGGGCAGCGGTCCAAGGCTGCAGGGGAAGGGTTGGAGCCTCCCCCCACAACTGCCAGCACCGCCACCAGCATCGCCACCTGCACCGCCACCACTGCCAGCAGCCCCAGTGGGAAGCCGTCCGAGGCTGCAGGGGAAGGGCGGGAGCCTCCCCCTTCCACTGCCAGCTCCACCAGCAGACCACCACTGCCACCACTGAGCAGCAGTCACCGCCGGTGGACAGTGTGTAGTCCTGCCTCCATGGGCTGTTGTGCGGCCTGGCCCCAGCAAATCCTGTGGGTCAGACACCCAGGTGTGAGACTGTGACCTTGTACTCCCCAAGATCTGCATCACAGGGCACAATGCCCCCTCCAGAACCAGTAGAAGAAGCTATCCACTCAACCCATCCTCCACAGGAAGAAGCTCACTGGGCACAATGCCCCCTCTAGAACAAGTGGAAGAAGCCATCCACTCTCCCCATCCTCCACAGGAAGAAGCTCACTGGGCACAATGCCCCCTCCTGAACCAGTGGAAGAAGCCATCCAATGACCCCATCCTCCAAAGGAAGAAGCTCACTGGGCACAATGCCCCCCCCAAACCAGTGGAAGAAGCCACCAACTCTCCCCATCCTCCACAGGAAGAAGCTCAATGGACACAATGCCCCCTCCAGAACCAGTGGAAGAAGTCACCCACTTGAGAGACTGTGGCGTTGCACTCCCCAGGAACAGACAGTGGGCAAATCACTCACTTGAGAGACAGTGGCCTTGCACTCCCCAGGACAAGGCAGTGGGCAAATCACCCACTTGAGAGACTGTGGCTTTGCACTCCCCATGACCAGGCAGTGGTCAAATCACCCACTTGAGAGACTGTGGCCTTGCACTCCCCAGGACCAAGCACAGGGCATGTTGGTCCCACCAGGACCAGTGGCTTTGTACCATCTTCCGGCTGAGGTGCCCCCCCATTCCCCATCCCCCTGAGGTGCCTGTCTATTTTCGACCTGATGCTGCTGCAGTGTTCTTTCCGTGTTGTTGCAGGAGTGAGGTTGGGCCTTGGACTATGTGATGTGGCCGTGTGGCTCACGGACATTGAGGCCTGGGCGGTGTCCCTACATTTGTAAATATGTATATACTTCTTGATTTTGATGCACGTATTTACAGTATTTTATCTTATTACACTCTTTTTACTCTACAGTAGTTGTCCTTGCATTATTCCTTGCATACATAATATGTTACGTTACTGCATCTGCTTGAGTGTATGGTGTTGGGGGTGGGGGTGTTGCATGTTGCGTGTGTGTTTCACTCTCTTGTTCCTCCCCCCTCCCCTGTGTGCTAGGTGGCAGTACTCTCCGTGGTTGTCTTCACCGGCGTTGGTGTTTGTAATGGAGCAGAAGGTAGAAGATCATGGGGAACACATGCAACTCAGGCTCCATGGCGGCGTGGTTCTTCCTTGAGTGTCCAGAGGTGAGTCCTTTGACTTCTGAAATCTGTTTCCACCAGGCTTTTGATGTTGTTGGTACCTCCCCGGAAAAGCTGGCGGATTGGTGTCTCATAATTCAGTGGGCGGAACATTGTCTTCTGATTGGCTGTGTGCGGTTACCGCCGTGGTGCCTGTTGATTTTGCCCTGGCGGTCGGTGTGTTATAGTGGCTGTCTGTCTGAGAGGTTTCCGCCGTGGTCATATTTTCATATTTAATACCGCCAGCCTGTTGGAGGTATTATCGCTGCTTTATCACCAACCGCCAGGGTTGTAATGAGGCCCATAGTAATGTGTTTTATATGCCCTGACAGGAAATACTGGTAAATTCGTTTTTCACTGTTGCAAGTCCTGTCCCTCTCATAGGCTAACATGGGGGCTACCTTTAAATATGCTTTAAATGTAGATTCCCTTTGGGAGCGGATAGACATGTGGAGTTTGGGGTCTCTGAGCTCACAATTGAAAAATACATCTTTTAGTAAAGTTGATCTTGAGATTGTGTGTTTGAAAAAGCCACTTTTAGAAAGTGAGCATTTTCTTGATTAAACCATTTCTGTGACTCTGCCTGTTTGTGAATTCCTTGTCTGGGTCAGTTTGGCAGTTCGGCTGGTTGCACCTCTCACTAGACTGTGACACAAAGGTAGCTGGGGTGTAGTCTGCATTTCCTGATGAGCCATCTGTGCTAGAAGGGAGGGGAGGAGTGGTCACTCACACTTGAAAGGGCTTTGCCTGCCCTCACACAATGCGTTCTCCAACCCCCTGGAGTGTGTCTGGAGCCTGGCCTGGGCAAGGCAGGATTATTCATAAACAAGGGAGACTTTTTTTTTTAAGTAGGCCTACTTCAAAGGGCAAAATGGTTATAAAAAGGGCACCCAAAACCACAGACTTTAGAACACTTCTGGAAACCAAGAGGAACCTCTGCCTGGAGAAGAGCTGAAGAGCTGAGGAAGAGGAGCTGCCCTGCCTATGACTGTGCTTTGTGGAGCTATCCTGCAGTTGCTGCTTCTGCCTGTGCTAGAGGACAAAGACTGGACTTTGCGTTGTCTTCCTTGTTGTGAAGAACTCTCCAAGGGCTTGATTTAGAGCTTGCCTCCTGTTGTTTGAAGTCTCAGGTTCAGCAAAGACTTCTCTCTGCCAGCACCTGAAGCCTCGGCTAAAACTCCTACCCTGCTAAGTGGTGCCCATCCAGTTCCTGGGACCCTAAAAGGGGGAGCTGGAAGCCCAAGAGTGAGAAATCCACGCATTGACCGCCGTGGGGGTACTATGATCTGCGGCTGAAAAATCGATGCCCCTCCAGCCTCGCGGCTGAAAATCGACGCTCGCCTGCAACCTGACTGCAAGATCGACGCCTGTGGCTGGAGAAACAACACGCAGCATCACTGACGGAGGCTGGTGAGATCGCAACCTGTGCTGGCTGGTTTTCGGATCATTGTGCGGCTGGATTTCTGACGCAAACACCGCTGGGCGTATATAAACAATGCAAGGCCTGCCTGGGCCTGAGAGTGCTGACTGGATCCACGCATCGCTCTCCTGTGGAGAGAAGAAATGACACACGCCGACCCAACTGAAGGAGAAACAACGCAAGGTCTCGCTCGTGAATGATAATGACGCATCGCAAGCTCTTTTTGACGCACACTTGCCCACGCAGAGTTATTTTTGACGTGCCCAAGGTACATTTTCATGCTAACATCGTTAGCGTTGTGTTTAAAATTACATGAAGACTCTTTTTGCATTTGTATTGATAACTTGACTTGTGCATTGTGGATTTTTATAGTTTTGGTCTTGTTTTGTCTAGATAAATATTTTCAATTTTTCTAAACCTGTGTTATGTCATTTTGTAGTGTTTTCATTAAGTTACTGTGTGTGTTGGTACAAATACTTTACACCTAGCACTCTGAAGTTAAGCCTACTGCTCGTGCCAAGCTACCAAGGGGATGAGCGGGGGTTAGCTGAGGGTGATTCTCTTTTACCCTGACTAGAGGACTAGAGTGAGGGTCCTTACTTGGACGGGGGTAATCTGACTGCCAACCAAAGACCCCATTTCTAACAATGAGCATATGCTCTCTCAGAATCAAATCATATAACCCTTTGTAATCATTTACTTTGCTGCCCTGCACCTACCCATTCAGTGCCTTATTGGAGAAATCAAAACAATCTACCCAAGTCTGTGTGGAAAGTTTGGTGCTGTCCCTAAACCTCTGACGGTATTTTTCAGGGATCAGCCCAAACTTGGCCAGTAAAGCGGCTTTCATGGGAGCATAGACCTTCTGATCATGTGGATCTAGTGTAAGGAGTGTGTCCCTCCCCACTGCCTGGCACATAAAACCACAAGGCCACCCCCCCATTGCTCCTCAGAAGTCCCATGAGCCCTTAGTGCAACGTCATAGGAGCCCAACCACTTGTCCATCTCATCTCCCACCACATAACTTGGCACTACATTCTTGGGAATACAAACCTTTTTCTCCCCAACAGGTCCTGCATGTATGCTGCCACCATCACTGCTGGACTCAGACTGTCTCGCCTTGATCTCCAGGTTCTTGAGACTCAGTTCATGAGCTAACAAAAGTTTCTTCTCAGCCAATGCTCTCTCAGCTACAACCTCAGCTCTCTCAGCTCCAGCCTGTTTGGCTTCTCTCTCTGCCCTCCTTTCCTCATGTTGAGTTTAAAATGTTAACCTTGCCATTTGCAATTGAAATTCCCTCTCCTCTCTCCTTTCCTCTGCGGTCAGGCCCTGATCAAAGACACTGCTCCCTGGTTTGTCAGGGAGCACAATTGCAATGGTAACATCATCCACTGATGGCAAGAAAAATCCTCTGGACCCTCCTCCTCAGCATCCTCCTCTGAATGGGAAAAACGAAATTGCAGAAAAATGATAAAATATCAAGTTGACCTTCAACTGTTGTTAGGTAGTGAACACTTAGCTATTGAATGTCACTGCACAAATACAAGTCCTTTCCTCACCGCTGATCACCAATGTCAGAAATGGGGTCTTTGGTTGGCAGTTACCCCGTGTCCAAGCAAGGACCCTTACTCTAGTCAGGGTAAGTCACACACAATCCAAATGATCCTGTGCCCACCCTCTGGTAGCTTGGCACTGAGCAGTCAGGCTTAACTTAGAAGTCAATGTGTAAAGTATAATTGCAATAAATCGTGCAATAACACAGTATAGCACCACAAAAATACACCAAACAGTGTTTAGAAAAATATATAATATTTATCTGATAAGATGCAGGTCGAAACGATTAAAATGCAATAAGTATATGTTGAGATATCACTGTAAAAGTGATATAAAGGATCTTTAGTCTTTAAAAAGCAATAATTGTCTCTTTCAAGCACAAAGTACCTGGTTCAGGTTAAAAATCTCCACAAAGAACCGCAGAGGAGGAGATGCGTGGAAACAAAGAGGGTGTGCGTCGATTCCAGCCCAGGAAGACCCATTCAAAATGCAGATGTATGCAAGTGAGGCTGAGTATCCTGTGTTTGGGGTGTGTATGAGTGAATGCACAAGGGGGCTGTCAACTAAACCCAGCCAGATGTGGATTTTAAGGCACAGAAGGATTTAAGTGCAGAGAAATGCTCAATTTCTAAAAGTGGCATTTCTAAAATAGTAATATTAAATCCAACTTCACCAGTCAGCAAGATTTTGTATCACCATTCTGGCCATACTAAATTTTACCTTCCTACTGCTTTCAGATCAGCAGCTACCACTCAAACAATATATGAGGGCAGCCCCAATGTTAGCCTATGAAGGGAGCAGGCCTCACAGCAGTGTAAAAACGAATTTAGGAGTTTTACACTACCAGGACATGTAAATTACACAGGTACATGTCCTGCCTTTTGTCTACAAAGCACCCTGCCCTATGGGTTACCTAGGGCATACCTTAGGGGTCACCCATATGTAGAAAAAGGGGAGTTTTAAGCTTGGCAAGTACTTTTAAATGCCAAGACGAATTGGCAGTGAAACTGCACACACAGGACTTGCAATGGCAGGCCTAAAACAAGGTTAAGGAGCAACTTAAGTGGGTGGTACTATCAGTGTTGCAGGCCCACTCGTAGCATTTAATCTACAGGCCCTGGACACATATAGTGCATGTTACTAGGGACTTATAAGTAAATTAAATAATCCAATTGGGTATGATCCAATGTTACCATGTTTAAAGGGAGAGAGCATGTGCACTTTAGGACTGGTTAGCAGTGGTAAAGTGCGCACAGTCTTAAAACCTGCAAACACAGTATCTAAAAAAATGGAGGAAGGAAGGCAAAAAGTTATGGGTGACCACCCTAAGGCTGTCAGGTCTAACAGAGACATACATCAAAATTTGTAGTGACATAATGTTGGCAATTTACTGGCACTACCTGTGGGCATTGGTGACCAGGATGTAATGTAACTTATGCGTACTGTATGATGGAAGTGTTATCTTCTGAGTGTGATGACCATACCTGACTTTCTGTTTTTCAGTGTCACAATTGGCAGCCGAAGAAGACAGGGTACAGCCGAGTGGGGAATCTTCTGGCCACGGGACCTCCAGTCACAAGAACACCGACAGCGAGGGACCCAGTGGCCAGGAGGGTGAAAGGAGGGTGATGGGGGAGACCAGATCTAATACATTATCCTCGGGATCCTTCTCCAGTGGCCACTCCATAGAGGTGGGGGACCCATTAGAGACCACACTAGTAATATCTCTGTCTGCCACTCCCCCATTCTATCACTGTCTTTCCTGTAGCTCCCCACCCAGTTGACGGTGCCCACCCATTCAAGAGGGTGGGCATCTCTGTCACCACAGGCACCTCTGCCAAGCCCCTGTTAGCCCGGCTGCCCTCAGTGAGGAGGCTATTGACCTCTTGAGGTCCATCTCTGTGAGTCAGTCGACCTTCGTGAATGCCATCCAGGGACTGGCAACACAGCAATCCATTCCTGGAGGCATTCATGATCCATTACAGGCCTACAGAGATCATTTAAGGCTCTGGCCTCCACACTGTTGGCAGCCAGTCACACTTTGTCTACTGTCTCCCCTCCACTTCCTCTCCCAAGTCTGAATTCCACCTTCCCCGACCCAGCCAAAGCACACAGACAGGGGTGCATCTACCTTAACATCCAAGGGTAGCTCAGGCAAACATAAGGACCACAAGACACACCAATGGCACGCACACAGCCAACATACGACTTGAGACCCTACCGGGTGAGTAGTGTGCTTAAGAAATTATTTGATTGAAAGAAACATACAATTGCAAACACAGCAACTATCACAACCTTCCGTGACAACCCAACCACCCCCAGCATCACAGGAACACCTGCAGACACCACACAAACATTCAGTGATCCAGCCACTGCACCTATCTTACCCACAGACATCACCCCATCAGACCCCTAGACATCCACCCCAGTCACCACATGTGCATACACCAAAACCACTGACACGCCTACAAGAAGCACATCCACCATCCCTATAGTCACCACCCCATCAGACAGCCACCCTGCCACCATGGCATCCCCAGCTTCTCTACCCCCTCTCAGCCCAAGAAACATAAACAGCCACACTCACCCACCCAACAAACATCTACCACCCACAAGCACACCTCCCTCAAACACACACCCAAAACATCCACATAGACATATCACACAACCACTCCCTCACCCTCCACACCTCAAAATCCCTTCAGATAACCCTCCCTGTGTGTCTAAGACAACTTTCCTTTCCAAGTTTGACAATTTATCTATTTCTCCTCCCCTTGAGACCCCTAAAAGGTCTGTTTCCATCCCCAAGTCCATCCCTTCCACCTCCAAGGCCTCCTCTACCCCCCCCAAGCACCCATGTCCCTCCCCCCACCAAGAAGAAGACCACCCCTCCCAAACAGATCAGCCTTCCTCCTAAGCCCAAGCCCAAACAACCCCAAGCACAAGCCTAAACCCCCCTATTCCAAGCCTAAGCCCAACCACTCCTGAAGGATCCCTGAGGTGCCTGCCTGCCCCCTTGATGCCCTTACCTGTGGAGGTTAAATGGCAGTCAGGAGTCAAGTGGGGCACCATGTAGTGCCTTTGGTGCTGTTTGCAGAAGCTGTGGACTGGCCTATGGCCTTGGACATTGCTTTTAATTAATGTGTCAAACATAAAGGTTAAACCAACCAGTTGTTGGGTTGAATGTTCCATCTTTGCCCTGCCTTTCCTTTCCTAGGTTTGAGTTGTTCATGGCTGACATTAGTTGTGTGGCAGTATTTGCGTGTGTGTGCTGCTTGATGGTTCCAATATTTTCTGAGCAGTCTGTGAGGTTGTTTGAAGTGATTTTATCCCCCAGGGATTATGTGTGTTTTGTGTGATGGGTATGTGTATGTAGCTGACTTGTTGTTATCATGGTTGTGTGTTGCGTTATTGTTGATATGTGTTTGTTGTAGTGCTGTATGGTTTTGTTTTTATGTCCTGTTTGAGTCTGCTTGTATTGTGCATGGCATAAACGGGTTGGTGTACTGTGTGTGTGTGATGTGTATGTCGATTGCTAGGTTGTATGATGGTGTAATTGTGTGTGTTTCATCACAGATGGTTGTATATTGTGTTGTATGTGTGTGGAGTTCCTGGCCAGTGTTCGTTGTGAGTGTTTGACATGTGTATTTATTTGTGGGGTTGCAGTGTTGTTGTCACAACTTTGTTGTATGTGAATTGGTGGGGCTGGCCCTGTGCTGTGTTGCCGGGCATAAGCGTGTGTTCTTGACACATGGGCCCTCATTCTGACCCTGGCGGTCGGTGATAAAGCGGCGGCCAAACCGCCAACAGTCCGGCGGTCCAAAATATGCAATTCTGACCCTGGCGGGAACCGCCAACACAGCCCGCCGCATTAACACTCCGCCCGCCACGGCGGAACAAACAAACAGCGCGGCGGTCCCCGCCAACAGCCAGGCGGCAGACAATGTACCGCCCACCCTATCACGACCCACCAATCCGCCACCTTTTCCGGTTCGGGAGCACCGCCGATAAAAACACGGCGGAAACAGACTACGAACGGGAAAACGCTCACCTCCACATACTCCACGCGAGATTCCGGCAGTATGGAACCCGAGTTGCAGGTCATCCCCGCACTCCTATACCTGCTCCTGTACCAGGAGCACGCCCGGCGGCGCGGAAGACATCGGTGAGTACTGCACCTACGACAGACACAGGGGAGGGAAAAGATTACTGGCACACACCCACCCACCCACACCCACTACAACACACACATCAATGCATTCCCACAGATCACTGTCACAACCCACAAACCCCCCCCTCCGAAATAATGCAAAGACCAAAAGAAGAGATCTTAAACGGGCAGATATATTGAAAAATGGACAGCAGTAATCCCAATAAATAAATAAACTGTGTACAAAATATATACAGCTACTAAATGTAGTCCAACCACTGTCCGTGGACCACAGGGGTCCTGAGCAAAGGGGCAAGGCCCAGTCCCACGACAAGAACTCCACGGAGAGAACACTGCAGGGGCATCAGAAAGAAAAAAGGACAGGCACCTCAGGGGGAAGGGAAGGGGGGGCACCTCAGCCACTTGAGTACACGACGCCAGATGCACGAGGGGACTCCATGACCACTGGCCCATCCTGGGGAGAGCAAAGCCACAGTCCATACAGTCCATACAGTGGGTGGCCTCGCCACTGGGCCATCCTGAGGAGAGCAAAGCCACAGTCCAAACAGTCCATACAGTGGGTGGCCTGCCCACTGGGCCATCCTGGGGAGTGCAAAGCCACAGTCCAAACAGTCCATAACAGACTCCACTGCCACTGGAGGAGGCATGTTGGCCAGAGGACATCCTGCAGCCCTGCCCGAGACAGATCCTGCCCTGCCACGTCTACCAAAGGGCCAGCGGTTCCTGCCTGGAAGGGCCCAGTTCAGCGGTTCTTGCCTTGAAGGGCCCAGTTCAGCGGTTCTTGCCTTGAAGGGCCCAGTTCAGCGGTTCTTGCCTTGAAGGGCCCAGTTCAGCGGTTCTTGAGACGGCGGTCCCCAGCGGAGCGGTGCTGGAGACGGCGGGGCCCAGTTCAGCGGTTCTTGCCTTGAAGGGCCCAGTTCAGCGGTTCTTGCCTTGAAGGGCCCAGTTCAGCGGTTCTTGAGACGGCGGTCCCCAGCGGAGCGGTGCTGGAGACGGCGGGGCCCAGTTCAGCGGTTCTTGCCTTGAAGGGCCCAGTTCAGCGGTTCTTGCCTTGAAGGGCCCAGTTCAGCGGTTCTTGCCTTGAAGGGCCCAGTTCAGCGGTTCTTGCCTTGAAGGGCCCAGTTCAGCGGTTCTTGAGACGGCGGTCCCCAGCGGAGCGGTGCTGGAGACGGCGGGGCCCAGTTCAGCGGTTCTTGCCTTGAAGGGCCCAGTTCAGCGGTTCTTGCCTTGAAGGGCCCAGTTCAGCGGTTCTTGCCTTGAAGGGCCCAGTTCAGCGGTTCTTGCCTTGAAGGGCCCAGTTCAGCGGTTCTTGAGACGGCGGTCCCCAGCGGAGCGGTGCTGGAGACGGCGGGGCCCAGTTCAGCGGTTCTTGCCTTGAAGGGCCCAGTTCAGCGGTTCTTGCCTTGAAGGGCCAGTTCAGCGGTTCTTGAGACGGCGGTCCCCAGCGGAGCGGTGCTGGAGACGGCGGGGCCCAGTTCAGCGGTTCTTGCCTTGAAGGGCCCAGTTCAGCGGTTCTTGCCTTGAAGGGCCCAGTTCAGCGGTTCTTGAGATGGCGGTCCCCAGCGGAGCGGTGCTGGAGACGGCGGACATTCTATGGCCAACTGCTCATTGCCTGGTGGTGCCCTCCTGGGCAGCGGGGATGGTGCTCCTTCAATGCCCACCTGGGCTGTGGGTGGTGGGGCCCTCCTGGCCAGCTGGGCTGGGTCCTCCCTGGGCAGCGGCTATGGGGGTGGTGGGCTCCTCCTGGGCAGCTGTGACGGGTCCTCCATGGGCAGCGGCTATGGGGGTTGCGGGCTCCTCCTGGGCAGCTGTGACGGGTCCTCCATGGGCAGCAGGCCTGCTGCCTGACTTCTCCGCCTTGCTGCCCTTGCCCTCCTTAGTCGGGAGTCTGTGGCCCTTTCCTCCCTTTGGAGCTGTGGCTGTTGACGGTGGCTGGCTAGTGTCCTGGGGGGATATCGAATCCGGGCTCCGGCGGCGGCCCTTCCGCCTTCTGCTCCTCTTCCCAGGGGGTGGGCTGGCTGTCCCCTTGCTGCTGGGCGAAGATCCAGACCTGCGGGCTGGTGGGCTCCAATACCCCTGCACCCTTGTCAAGGGGGCTGCAGGGCTGGTGGTGGCTGAGGTGCTCTTTTTACCCCGACGAGAAGGAGGGGGGGGGCTCAGGGTCAGGAAAGAAGGTAGCAGTAGAGAGATAGATTTTCTTGGGACAATGGATAGTGGTAGGTACAGTGGGTATGGGAGTGGAGGGAGAGGATGTGGTTGTAGGCGAGACAAGTTTGCTGTCTTTGGGTGCAGGTGCAGGAGCGGGAGGCTGTCGTGAGGTGGATGGCTGTTGGGTGGGTGGGTGGCTGCGTTTGTGTGGTGTGGAAGAGGGGGTGACAGACACAGTGGGAGAGGACACAGGGGACATGTAAATGGCAGTGGGGGTGGTGACTGCACGTGTGCGGACTGTACTGGAGGGTGTGCTGGTGATGGAAACACTGGCTGATGGTGAGGTGAATGAAGGTGTGAGTGTAGACGTCACAGGGAGGGAGGAGGGAGACGAGGAGGTGGGGGTCACAGAGGTGGTAGTGACTGTTGGCATGTCTGCATCGGAATGTTGCTTGTGTGAATGTCTGCGTGATCTGTGGTGCTTATGTTTGGATGAGCTGCTCTTGGGTGTTGAGGTGTGTGCAGGCTGGTCTGATGGTGTGGGTGGGACAGGCAGAGGAACAGGAGACTGGGAGGAGGGAGTTAGTAGAGGGAGGCAAGAGACAGGGACAATGGCTGCCGTCAGTGCTGAGGCCAGAGCCTGGAACGATCGCTGATGGGCAGCCTGACCCGAATGAATGCCCTCCAGGTACGCATTGCTGCGATGAACCTCCCTCTCCACCCCCTGGATGGCATTCAAAAGGGTAGTCTGCCCAACAATGAGCGTTCGGAGGAGGTCAATGACCTCCTCACTGAGGGCAGCGGGGGTAACAGGAGCAGGGCCTGAGGTGCCTGGGGCGAAGGAGATGCCCGGCTTCCTGGCAGAGCGGGCACGGGGCGAACGCTGAGGGGCTGCTGGGAGGGCGGAGATGGTGCGCTGGGTGGCGGCTGTACCTGTAATGGCGGGGGGCACGGATGGTGCCACCCCCGCAAGGGAGCTCCCTTCCGAGGACGTTTCCGTGTCGCTGCAGGGTCCAGTCGTCCCCGTTGTGGAGCTCCCCTCGCCCTCCGTCTCACTGGTCCAGTCAGACTCTGTGGCATGGCCCTCCTGGGCCATGTGAGATGCAGCTCCCTCCTGCCCCGATGCCACTTCTCCTCCGCCTGATGATGCTGATGCACGCAAGCACAGAAAGACAAACAAAAAGGGGAGGGGGAGAAAGAAATAAAGAGATTTTGAGTACATGGATCACCGGTACAGTTAGCGGACATGACAGACACAGATGCCCCCTGCACTAAGTTGCGCACTTGGGGTCCGCTACGCATTCCGTGGAACATGCCCTACACGCCTAGAGTTGACAACTGCACCCATGGATGACACGGCCCAGGGATGGCTGTACTGACACACTACTGAGGGTGGTGGCTGGGGATACAGGGGCTTACGGGGGTGCCCAGCCTACAGATATCGCCGTGGCCTAGGGGGACCCTCAGCCCTCCTCCCCCACCCAGACACCTCCACTGCGCGACAACAGAGTAGATAATGCTTGTACTCATCCCCTTGTGTCTGCTGTGCTGCCCTCACGCGCCCATCCAAATCAGGGTAGGCCACTGCCAGGATCCGGAACATCAGGGGGGTCAGTTGACGGCAGGCACCCCGCCTACGTTGGGAGGCCATCCCCAGCAGAGACTCGGCGGTCTTCTTGGTCCCGCGGCGGATGTCCTCCCACCTCTTGCGGCAGTGGGTGCCCCGTCGATGGTGGACCCCCAGGGTCCGGACTTCCTTGGCGATGGCACGCCAAATCCCGATCTTCTCATGGGCGCGGACCTATGTGACACGTACAGGGAGGGAGAAATACCACGTTCAAGTTTGTCTGCATTTTCGTTGCCAGTGGCCCAACGCCCCCCATCCCCGCCAGGCCCCCCGCCAGCCCCAACATGCCCCCCATCCCCGCCAGGCCCCCGTCCAGGCCCCCCGCCAGGCCCAACATGCCCCCCATCCCCGCCAGGCCCCCCACCAGCCCCAACATGCCCCCCATCCCCGCCAGGCCCCCCGCCAGGCCCAACATGCCCCCCAACCCCGCCAGGCCCCCCGCCAGGCCCCCCGCCAGCCCCAACATGCCCCCCATCCCCGCCAGGCCCCCCGCCAGGCCCCCCGCCAGCCCCAACATGCCCCCCATCCCCGCCAGGCCCCCCGCCAGGCCCCCCGCCAGCCCCAACATGCCCCCCATCCCCGCCAGGCCCCCCTCCAGGCCCCCCGCCAGCCCCAACATGCCCCCCATCCCCGCCAGGCCCCCGCCAGGCCCAACATGCCCCCCATCCCCGCCAGGCCCCCCGCCAGGCCCCCAAGCCAGCCAGTGGCCCCAAATCCATATTGAATTAAACTCACTTGTTGGTCTGGAGGACCGTAGAGTAGCGCATACTGGGGGAGGACCCCATCCACAAGTTTCTCCAACTCCTCTCCAGTGAAGGCAGGGGCCCTTTCCCCAGTCGCAGCAGCCATTGTCCCTTCCAGACCGAGGTCACAGCAACACTTGCAGTATAGGTCCTCTCCTGTGAAAGTTCAAGTCGCAAGTGGATAAGTAGATAGAAAATGGCGGTCACGTCCGCGGCGGTGCGTACTGCGGCGGTGCGTACCGTCACCGCCGGCGCCCTTCGCCATTGGCTCCTGAAACCCATAGGCTTCAATGTTAACCAATGCGGCTTCGCGCCGCGGTCTTCGACCGCCGACCGCCGCGGTGTGCCACGCCAGCGCATTGACCTCACATCCCATTGTCACACTTCACAGGTCAGGCAGCCGCCATTTCGAGGGTCCACATGGCTCAATTTCAACTGCGTCACACAGGCCTAGGCCTTGCATAGCCACTCAGACACGCCATTCACTGCATAGAGAATCGTTTACTGTGCAAGCTGTGAGTACGTACCTGTGGCTTGCTTGACTGTGTGCTCCATGTTGTCCTTCCTAGGCACCGTCCGCTGGGTTTGGCGAGGAGACGGATGAATCCTCGCGTGTACCGACCGTTGGTGGACCTGTCGACAATGGAAGAACGCCACATTATCCTGACCTACCGGCTTGACCGTGCCACTATACATGAACTGTGTGCCCAGCTGGAGCCCGACCTGATGTCCCCCATCCGCCAACCCACAGGGATTCCCCCTCTGGTGCAGGTCCTGTCAGTACTCCATTTCTTGGCAAGTGGGTCATTTCAGACAACAGTGGGAATTGCTTCTGGGATGTCTCAGCCCATGTTTTCGAAGGTGTTATCCAGAGTGTTGTCTGCCCTGATGAAATACGTGAGGAGCTACATCATTTTCCCTGAGGTGGGCGAATTGGCTACAGTGAAGGGTGATTTCTACGCCCTTGGACATATTCCCAACGTCATTGGTGCCATTGATTGGACCCATGTGGCTTTGGTTCCCCCAAGAGACAGGGAGCAGGTGTACAGGAACAGAAAAAGTTACCATTCCATGAACATCCAGGTGGTGTGTTTGGCTGACCAGTACATCTCGCATGTAAATGCCAAATTCCCAGGGTCAGTGCATGACGCCTACATCCTGAGGAATAGCAGCATCCCTTACGTGATGGAACAGCTAGAGAGACACCGTGTATGGCTATTGGGGGACTCTGGGTACCCCAACCTGTCGTGGCTACTGACCCCAGTAAGGAATCCCCGGACCAGGGCAGAGGAACGGTACAATGAGGCCCATGGGCGTACTAGGAGGGTGATCGAACGCACCTTTGGCCTCCTAAAGGCCAGGTTTAGGTGCCTGCATATGACAGGTGGATCCCTAATGTACTCACCTAAGAAGGTGTGTCACATCATCGTGGCCTGCTGCATGCTTCACAACCTGGCTTTGCGCCGCCCGGTGCCTTTCCTGCAGGAGGATGGTCGAGACGGTGGTGTTGTGGCAGCTGTGGAACCTGTGGAGAGTGACGAGGAGGAAGACGACGGGGCTGAAACAGACAACAGGGACAGAATCATTGAACAGTACTTCCAATAGGACACAGGTAACAATTCAAACATAATTTAGTAAATGTGAACTACTCTCCTGCATCTCTGCTGCCTGTCTATTTGCCCCAGTGTATGATGACTGAGTTGTGGCTTTTCCCTCCCTATTTCAGATCTGGGGTCCCCACTACGAGTCCTGTGCTTCGTTTCCCCATGGACTACAGCTTTGTGGCAGCTATGTACAAGGACATATTTGCACTGTCATGTCAATTACAATATTTTGAAATCACAGCCGGACTCCAGATAGTTTTGTGCAAAATAGGTGTTTATTTCAGTGCTCAAAATGGGATGGGTGGTTTCAAGTGGGTGGGGGCTATGGTGAAGGAATGTCCATGGCAGAGTCCAGAGTAACAGTCACACAGGTGCATTGTCCAGAGGCCTGTGGAGAGATGGAGCATGGGCAGTTCAAGGATGGACAGGGTGACAATGTGGGACAGTGGGATGACATCAGGTGGTATCCTTTGCTGGCGGGGGTCTTGACATCCTACTCTGTCTTCTTGCGAGATCTCAGGGCCCTCTTGCGGGGTGGTTCTTCTCCTGCAGGAGGTGGGGGTCTGGTGGGCTGCTGTTGTGCGGGGGCCTCCTGTCCACTAGCGCCGGCGGAGGTGGTTGGCTGTTCTTGGTCCAGGCTAGTGGCAGGGGCCCTTTGTTGTTGTTGAGTGTCCGTCCTGGTGTTGATGAGGTCCTGCAGCAGCCCTACCATGGTAACCAGGGTGGAGGTGAGGGCTCTGATGTCCTCCCTGTACCCCCGATAGTGTTCCTCCTGCAGTACCTGGATCTCCTGGAACCGGGCCAGTACCGTCGCCATCGTCTCCTGGGAGCGGTTGTATGCTCCCATGATGGTGGTGAGGGCCTCGTGGAGAGTGGGTTCCCTGGGCCCGTCCCCCCCCTGTCGCACAGCTGCCCTCTGAGTTGCCCTGTTTCCCTGGGCCTCTGCCCCCTGGCCGGTGTGCCCACTACCACTGCCCCCAGGTCCCTGTTGTTGTTGGGGTGGTGGGTTATCCTGGGTGCCCTGTAGTGGTAGACACACCGCAGATTGACGCGCCCTGGAGACAGAGGCATGGGCCCGCTGGGTGGGAGCTGTGCTGGTGTTCCCAGAGGGGTTTGGGTCTGTAGTGGCCTGTGCCTGTGTGAGGGGAACCGACTGTCCAGAGGTCCCCGATGGTCCGGGCTGGTCATCAGTGTCCAGGTCGACAGAGCTGCTGTCATCGCTGACGGCCTCTTGGGTGGGGGGTGTGGAGAATTCTGGGCCCTCCGTGGCGGTGTGTTGACGGTCGGGTCCTGCAGGGGTATAGAGGTATGGTTATAGTTTCAATGTGTGGCATATGGGTGTATCTGTGGATTCCCGTGTCCCCAAGTGCTGGCATTCGTGTGTGGGGGCTTTGGTGAGGGTGGCTTGTGGGGGGGATGTGTATATGCATTGGGCATGCTTTGGTGATGGGTGTCCATGCTTAGTGGACGCATGCTGGCCTAGGTTTTGGGATGTGTGGGTTGTGATGGTGAGACATTGGCAGGGAATAGGTGTGCTGGGGGTGGGGGTGAGGATGGTGGTGGGGATGAGGATGGTGGTGGGGGTGAGGCTGGGGGTGAGGATGGGGGTGGGGGTGAGGGTGGGGTTTGAGGATGGGGGTGAGGGTTGGGGTATGATTTGGCATGCAGGTGGGGGGGAAGCAGTAGTGAAGCTTCAACTTACCAGTATCCATTCCTCCGCCAACTCCTGCGAGGCCGTCAGGATGCAGGATGTTCAAGACTTCCTCCTCCCATGTTGTAAATTGTGGGGGTTGAGGTGGGGGTCCTCCGCCAGTCTTCTGCACGGCGATGTTGTGCCTGGATACCATGGAACGCACCTTCCCCCGTAGGTCGTTCCATCGCTTCCTGATGTCTTCCCGATTTCTGGGGTGCTGTCCCACAGCGTTGACCCTGTCGACAATCCTCTGCCATAGCTCCGTCCTCCGGGCAATGCTGGTGTATTGGACCTGTGTGCCGAAGAGCTGGGGCTCTACCCGAACGATTTCCTCCACCATGACCCTGAGTTCTTCGTCTGAGAAGCGGGGGTGTCTTTGGGGTGCCATGGAGTGGTGTGTATGATGTGTGGGGTGGAGTATGTGTAGTTAAGTGTGTTGAGTGTGGTGGTGTGTGTTGTTTTGTGTGTGGATATTGTGTGGGTGATGGTGTAGTGTGCCTCTGTGTGATGGTATTCTGTGATCGCTGATGTGTCTCTCAGTGCTTCTTTCTGAATTTTTGGTCGTAGGGGTTTGTGGGTGATGTGGGTGTGTGTTTTATATTGTATTGTGTGTGTGGGAGTGGTGTGTGTATGTGTATCAGGTGTGTGGAATTCAAATCGGCCAATGTGGCTGAGTTTTGTTCGTTTGTGTGTATTCTGACCGCGGCGGTGTGTACCGCCAATGGAAAACCGCGTTTGAAAGACCGCCGCGTGGATTCGTGGGTCGTAATGGCATGGGCGTATTTCTGTTGGCGTGACGGTGGAGGTTTGGTCACCTCCACTTTTCCGCCGACCGCTGGTCTGGCGGTCTGTTGTGGCTGTCGGATTTTCGGAGGTTTGGCTGCTGCGGGTCAGAATGACCGTGGCGGGTTACCGCGACCGCGGCGGAATTATGGAGGATTTCTGACCGGCGGTAGGCGCCTTTTACCGCCGAGGTCAGAATGACCACCATGGTATGTGCGTGTGCTAGCTGCAGTGTGCGTGCTGTGTATGAATGCTTTTTTCTGTATGTGTGTGTGTGTGTGTGTCACTGTACTGTTCCGTGTGAGTATAGCCCCGCACCCGCACCCTATAGTATGTCATGCAACAGTTGTAATTCATACATTCTACAAAAGTAACAAGTGAGTGTGGGTACTTACGGTTGTTTTCTTCCTCGTCGACGATGATTCTGTTGTGTTTCGGAGAGCAGGAGCAGCAGGATGACGTCTAGTAGTGGTTCCATGGCGGCTACGGACGAGTATGGCTTCCTGGAGGTGAGTGTCTCCTTTTATCCAGTTCATTTCCACATGGTGTTCCGTGGTGGTCTGACCCCGGTGGTTATGTTTGCGGTATGGTCTCTGCCTGACTGATGGTGCCTCTAATCGACTGCAGTGATCTGACCGCACTGGCGATGCCCGTGGTGCTTTGGCAGGATTCTATGTGCATTACCGCCTATGTCATATTTTGGCGGTCCTCTCCGCCAGCCTGTTGGCGGTCAGACTGCCAGCACCAGCATGGCAGTCCTTAGACCATTAAACTTGTAATGAAGCTTATTGTTTGTTTCAATTGACTTTTAAGACTATAGTCAAAAGCATATTACCCAGATGCACCCACATCCAAACAAATAGCAAACCTAATTATGATAGAAAAATAGAGACTAATGCACTTATTCTGAGCAGTGAAGAATGTAAAGGAAGCAATCGAAAAAAAATTCAATAAATAGCCAACTATAAAGATCATAGGGCCGAATGTATGAACTACTGGTCGAAAAATACTGGTTTCAATTTGCAACCTGTATTGTGACTAGTGCTGTAATTTGCACCCCAAACTATGTAGTAATAGGCTGGTTTGCAAAATACCAATTCCTAGTGAGTCAAAGATCAACCTGCCATATAAATATTAATGAGGTAGGTTACAATTTTTGACCCACTAGGAATCACAGACATCGTAGGGATGGTGGCCTGCTGGGGTGAAGACCACCATGTCTGTGTGTATTTTTAAATAAAACAATCATTCTTTTCCAGATGCAGCCAGTGAGACCATTACTGACTCTTAAAAAATACTTTTTTCATCATTTTAAAGGGGAATGGGTCCCTCAGGGACCAATTCCTTTTTTGCAAATGGCTTGCAACTACATGTTTGCAGTCAGTAAAATATTAATGTTTTACGACTGGATATCAGTCGCAAAACAATAAATAATACATACCGTTCGAATTCAGCTTTTTGTGATTCAGTAACATTCAACAGAAGAGCAGTTTGTGGTTGGTACATAACAAAAGGAATTTTTGCAATAAAAAAGGGGTGGATTCTGAAAATTATGCAAATTAGGCTAACACATGCATCAATAACCAGACCAGCAAACCTACTTAAGATCTAACAGCCGCAGTGCAAAATCCCACCATGAATAGTGAATGCAATGTACCGATCACAGAACAGAACAAGGTGATACTGACACCCTGCCTGTATAGCTGTTTCACATAGAAAAGCAAATTTAGCTGGCCCACATATTCTTTTGAGCCCATCAGACAAAGACACTGCAATAAATGAGTACTCCCAGCAAGCTCATGAACTGAAAATCTCTGCAGAAATGTTGCCTCATACTAATATGATATGACAATAAGCATTGACAATGCCAATAGGCCTCTGTGAATTAAATATCCTTTTTTGCATGGCCATTCCCTATTTTTTGCTGAATTTTTTTAGGTTTTTAGACTTAGCACACTAAAGTCCTGCTATCCGATGCCCAATGAATATTCTCTGACCCCTAAAACGTACAAATTGGCTAACACATGGTTGGCTTATTTGATTGTTATATAAGGCCGTAGTACATGATGCAGAAGTACACTCATAGCATGGAAAGTTAAATGTCCCCTGTGGTCTGAAGCACTTATTGTGCTATCTACTAGTATGACATACAAAACACGGCTTCAGGCCTTCCAATGTAGCCTAACTGCTGCAGTGTCAAACTTCCCATGTGACTTGTTTAAAACTGTCTTGAAAATGTTAGCAATTCACTGCTTTGTAGGCCTTGGAGCCCACAATGTTAAGTGCTGGATATTTAAAAATGAAGCACGTAGAAAATGAATGTTACATTGTCTCTACAGTTACAAGGCCCTAAAAGCTTTTTTCGCTGTAGCAGGCCAAGCTGTTGAATGTAGAAAATCAGAGTACAAATTAAAATACTAATACTGTAACTCAGGAATGGGATCTGCTACAAAAAAATACCATCACTATTTTAAATTCAAAAAGATAAAGTGAGATTTTGTAATAAATAGTAACAAAACGTGTCATTTTTAGACTGTTACCTTTTACCTGCCAGAACTATCAAAAGAGTAAAAGGGTAAAGCCTCTGTCAGCTCCTAGCCTGTGCTCAAGCCAGGGAATAGGTGTGAAAGATGTGTGAAATGCCTCCCAGGGACAAATAATAGGCTGAACTGAATTGACAGAGATACATCCTCTGACCTCCACATAATATTCAGACTGGGGGCTGTGAGCATCCTATTTGACACCACAGATGATGCTTGACAGATCTGTTGAGTCACATGCAGCACTTGAGATGCTCATGTAAGGCAGAGAATAGGATGTGTATCCCTGTCTGGTTGCTTTTGTCCTACCAGACTTTAAACTTAGGGCCTGATTTAGATCTCAGTGGAAGAAATACTCTGTCACAAATGTGAGGAATATCCCATCTGCTGTATTAACATCTCCATAGGATGAAATGGGATAGTAATACGGCAGACAGGATATCCTTCATTTTTGTTGCAGAATATTTCCCTCTGCAAAGATCTAAATCAGGTTCTTACACCTTACCTAGATAGGATGAGGCTGTGAGGTACCTGCAACAGATTTGGAAATAGAAATCATCCCAGATGCATGAGTGGAACACTTTTTATCCGTCTACTCTTCCACCCTTCTAAATAAACAATATCTTAAGCACTGCTACTTAAAAAGCTGGACCTGGTGTTTACAGATGGGGCGGTAGCAAAAACAATACTCAGTCAAAAAGCATACATAGCCCTAAGATTCAATGGAGTACTCAGCGATTAGTTTAAATAATTAAGGGTGGTCATAATTAACATAATATGCACTAGCACAATTATGCAACATTACAGCAAAATTATGTGGACTTACATGAGGAGTGTAACCCTGCATTTAACAATTTATTTTTAGTGCAAAATGCACCTTTGCATCCAAAATGAAGTGGAGTATGCACTTTGCGCTAAGAAAATAGCACTAAATGCAAAACAACAGGAGCAGCAGAGGCTAGCAACTGCTTGTGCTCTGTTGCTGTGCTCTTTGATAGGCATTTTAGCCCAAATTACTGCCAACTACATGAACAGGATAATCAGGTAATTTGCAATAACTTTACATCACAACAGTTATAAAAAATTACCAAAATTTCTCAGATTACTCGGGCATAGTTAATGTTTCTCCCAGGCCTAATCAAATGTCGACCTTTGGGCACCTGCCTTGAAAGACGTTTAATGCAGTACTGTTAATAGGGAGCATCCCTACCTACAGGAAATCAGCTATAGTTATTTTTTTTGTCAAAAAAGAGCCTAGAATTGACCAAATGAACTATCTGCCCATTTCACTCTCCATAATGTAGAAAAAAAAATGGAAAACTCATACTGCATCATTTGCCAGTCTAGGCTGACCATAAGGTCATAACCAGTTTCTGACAAGGCACTGAATCCATAGACCAAGCAATGATGTTCTACTTTACTTGTATTAAACATATCTAACAAAAACTGTTATTCCTGATGTTTGTGGATTTGAAAATGGTGTTTTAGTCAGCTGACAAAAGCCTATTATACAGTACTTTAAGACACCCAGAGGCACATACTGATCTCTTACAATAAATGGTTTCACCAATACACCCCTGTCAGAGTGCGATATTCTGCAAAGGAGGGTTGTATAACAGTGTTCCCAATTCAGATTGGCAAACACCAGTGATGTGTGCTAGCCCCACTACTATTCAATCTGTATATCAACAACGTCGGGAGACACTGTGAAGCCCTGCAACTAGACTTTGTAATAAGTAGAAATTAAAAAAGCTCACTTACTCCTTTATGGAAATGATCCTGTATTGATGGCCCAAACAGAAATATCTATGTCAGTGGTTCCCAACCTTTTGACTTCTGTGGACCCCCACTTTATTATAAATTGAACCCAGGGACCCCCAGTGAATCATCATTGGAATCCGGGGACCCCCCACTGAGTCATTACTGGAAGTTTGGGACCTAATTTGTCAATATTTGTCAATATTTATTAATATTTTTTTATTTTCCAAACAGTCGCGGACCCCCGGAGAAGGATTCGCGGACACCCAGGGGTCCCCGGACCACAGGTTGGGAACCACTAATTTATGTGACACTTTTTGCGGGGGCTTGAACACCACTGCACAGGTAAAAAACTAGCCATCAACACCGAGAACACCAAGATCATGTTTCTTAACCCATAAAGCACAGTAAAACAAACATTTTGGGACTGATTATGACCTTGGTGGATGGGCTATTCTCTCACAAAAGTGATGGATATCCCGTCCACTATGTTACAAGTTCCATTATATCCTATGGAACTTGTAACACAGCTTGACGGATAGCCGTCATTTTTGTGATGGAGTAGCCCATCTGCCACGGTAGTAATCAGGCCCTCTATGTCAGGGGAAAAAAACTGTAGTGTGTGTGCACACAACTTTGACCACTTAGGTATATGCTTTAACAATAAGTTATGGAGCAAGCAGCTGGAGAAAAAACTCACAGTTCTATGTCAAAATACTGAAACCTCCCTGTGCTATAAGAATAACTTGGATGGAGAATCAATTATATATGTATATTCTTCAAGTCTGTGGCATTAAAACAGTAGCTGCCACTCTGTATGGGGCGAACACTGTAGGTATTGGTATGCTAATAACCTAAAAAAGCTCTGAATCAATTTTTGCCACAGATGTGCTTGGTTGTAGGAATGCTGACGGATACACTGAGATCTGAGCTTAGTATCACCAGCGGCGGTCAACATGAATTAAAAGTGGTGGGGCACGTGGGGGGGCACGGGGTAGCACGGGGGAGCGTAGGGAAATTAATAAAAAAACACTTACCTGGTGCTGCTGGCTGCCTCATGCTTCTCTGCTTCCTGGTCCCAGTATTAAAGACTCCCTGTGCAGTCCTCACTCTACTCTCATGCTATTACCTAACATGAGAGCAGTGGGGGGTTGGCCTGAGAGGGCTGGTTTGCTGCTCACTCAGGCACAGGGAGTCTGTGCTGTTCCTCCAACCCAGCAGTCAAATACAAAGCATCCTGGGACCGGTTTCAGGGTATCACCCTTCATCAGCCAGGCAAGCTTGAATGTGGTGGCATAGCAAGCACGGGACCTATGTCCTGGTATGTCTGGGCACGTCTGGGCACATCTGGGCATACCCTTCCCCTTGGGGTGACAAATGTAAAAACAACGGATGAACACAAGGGGGCCATTCTGAGTCTGGTGGTCTACTGCCCGCCAGACTCGCAGTGGCGTACAGACCACCACCAAATCCGGGAGTCCGAATGTCACATTCTGACTGTGTCAGTTGTGTCGTGGTCAGACGCCAGCACCACCAGGATTAGTCGTCCCAGCAGTCGTAGCAGTCCTAATCCACCAAGGCAACGCTGCAAGCAGAGCTGCCCTGGGGATTAGGACTTTGTTTTCCACCAGCGATTTCATGATGGTAACACTGCCATGAAAAGGCTGATGAAGAACAGGTACAGGGGGCCTCAGGGGGGCCCTTGCACTGCCCCTGCACTTGGAATGGGTAGTGCAGGGGCCCCTTGGCCAGGCACCATCACCATGTTTACTGCCTGCAGACAGTGAACATTGCGAGGGCGCTGGTGCACCCTGCATCCTACAGCATTGCCACTGGCTCAATTACAAGCTGGTGACAATGCTGTATGGTGTTTTCCGCTAGGCCGGCGGGTGGAAACTCTGGTTTCCGCCCTCTGATCTAGCTGGAAACTCATAATGGGCCTGGAGGGGAGGTAGCCACTATGGCAGCAACCTCTGTGTCGGAAGTTTGGTGGACGGCCAAGACTGTCCGGCGAACTCATAATAAGGACCAAAGTGTCAGACTACCGCCGTTCTTGTCAAAACCCAAAGACACATGCTGCAGAGTGCCCCAAGGATCATCACTCAGAGTGACACTTTTCAACATCAACATGGCCCCGCTAACCAAGAACATCAAACACCATGGGCTAAACATAGGCCCTCATTACAACCCTGGCAGTCGGTGATAAAGCAGCAGTAATACCGCCAACAGGCCGGCGAAAAAAAAAAATGGAATTATGACCACGGCGGAAACCGCTCACACAGACAGCCACTTTAACACACCGAACGCCATGGCGGTAGCAACAAGCACCATGGAAGTAACCGCCAACAGCCAGACGGAAGACAATGTACCGTCCACTCTAGTAGAACAAGCCAATCCGCCAACTTTTCCTGTGTGGTACCAACGCCATCAAAAGCACGGCGGAAACAGTACACAAAAATGAAACAACTCACCTCTGGACACTCAAGGAAGAACCACAACACCATGGAGCCCGAACTACAGGTGTGACCCATGCTGGTATACCTCCTCCTACACCAGGAACACGAACGGTAGCAAAGACAACCATGGTGAATACCGCACCTAGCACACAATGGAGGGTGGGAGGAAAAAGAGAGTGACACACACACGCAACACGCAACACCCCCAACACCATACACACAAACAGATGCAACAACATTACATATCCACCCCGTACCCCTCAGGAATAACGCAAGGACAAAAGGAAGTGAGTAAAGTCAGTGTAATAATATAAATTTCGAGAAATACGTCCTGAAAGCACAAAACAGTATCTACAATATATACAAATGGAGGGACACTACCCAGTCCAAAATGTCCGTGGCCCACAGGGCTATATTACATAGGCCAAGGCCCCACTTGACTCCTGCCTCAATACGGAGAGAACACTACTGGGGCATCAGGTAGAAAATACACAAGCATCTCAGGGGGAAGGGGAAGAAGGGCACCTCAGCCAGAAGATGGTACAACGCTACTACTCCTGGAGGGGGCTACATGCCCTGTGCACTGTCCTGGGGAGTGCAAAGCCACAGTCTCTCAAGTGGATGGGTTGCCCACTGCTTGGTCCTGGGGAGTGCAAAGCCACAGTCTCCCTAGTGGGTGGGTTACCCACTGCTTGGTCCTGGGGAGTGCAAAGCCACAGTCTCTCTAGTGGGTGGGTTGCCCACGGCTTGCTCCTGGGGAGTACAAAGCCCCAGTCTCTCAAGTGGGTGGTTTGCCCACTGCTTGGTCCTGGGGAGTGCAAATCCACAGTCTCTCTAGTGGGTGGTTGGCCCACTGCTTGGTCCTGGGGAGTGCAAAGCCACAGTCTCTCTAGTGGGTGGGCTGCCCACTGCTTGGTCCTGGGGAGTGCAAAGGCACTGTCTCTAGTGGGTGGATTGCCCACTGCTTGCTCCTCCCTGGTCTTGAATTTAAAAAAGATAGGGGGTCCTTTGTGGACCCTCTGCCCCGGAGACCACCACCTCCCCGGGGCAAATTCTAAAGTTGAAGGGGGCCGCACGACCCCCTTCAAGGAGACATAGATGGCCCTGGGGACCACCATACCCCAGGGCTGAATCCTGCTATGTCTTAGGGTGCCCCCCTTGGGACATAGCTGTTTGCTCTGTGTGGTCTGAGTTCGTGGGAGCTTTGACAGCTCTTGCCAAGTCAGAGCAAACACTCCGCTTGCAGCAAGTGAGAGATGACCAAATGAGGTAGCACTTACTAACTAACCAGTAGAAATTGTTTCAGTAGGATAGACATTTAGTGCAAACTGTGGACTCTTGTTGGATAAAGGAGCAGGTGAGCTTCCGTTCTGGCATGATTCTAATTTCACAGAAATTAAACCTCAACAGGAGGCACTTACAAATATAAATGTAGCAGACCTCCCAGTTCAAGCTCCACTTCTGGAAAGGACAAATTATCCCAACTCCTGGGATTGGTGAAGGCAAATCAAGTGTGTTTACTCCATATTGAAATATCATCTAAAATCCTTTGCAGACCTGAATGCATCTTTCACCTATTGGAACACAATCAGACACTCTCACACCCACTCTCACACCCACAGAGACCCTCCCACAACCATTCTCACACCCAGACAGACACTATCATAGCCACTCTCACACCTAGAGACAACCTCTCATACCTTTTTTTCACACCCGGAGACAGGCCCTGTGGACAACTCCTGCCACACATGCCCAAAGGCTGTGTGCATCGTTTGGGTTGGGTGGCTAGGGGGGTTGGATGCAAGGACTGGTCACAGGCAAGGCCCTGTGGCCAACCCCTGAGGCACATTCTCTTTGGCCATGAGCCTGGCTGGGTAGGTTGGTTATAGAAGTTGGCCACAGGCAAAGCCCTGCAGTCAACCCTCACCAAGCACGACCAAAGGTGGTTAAAAATTAGACTTAAAAAACCTTAGAAACTCACTTAAAAAAACAAAGTTACAGGGACATTATTGTTAGATTCTGAATTTACTCACTCAAAACCAGAGAAATTCATCAATTAGAGTTATTTCAAGTAACTATAACTCGCGGCCCAAAGTGACTGTATCTTGCGTCCTCGCCATGAACTGCTAACTACAGCACTCATGACAACTTTTATTGCGTCAATAAAAATATCAATGAAACATTAGAAGTTAAATTATTGAAGAAAAAAACTGTGCCATGAGTAATAGCTACTTGAAATAACTATAACTATATCTTCTGAATGTCTCTGGTTTTGTGTGAGCAAATTCAGAACCTAATTATAATGTCCCTGTAGCCTTTGTTTTTTCAAATGAATTTCTAAGGTCTATGTATTACCTACTGACGGTCACAATTAGGTAGGTATAGTTAGGACCTAATTTCCATAGGAAAAACATTTTTTGTTTAACTAATAACCTTGGTGCCCTTCAACGAACCTTCACAAACTTTTCAAAATTAGTACACCACTCACTTCAGCTGCTGTCTTGAAAGTTTTGGGGTGATCTATCAAGCCAGGGCTGATAAAATGGGTAGGTCCCAATATGCATTTGTCCATAGGGTCTTTAGACATGACTTCAGCCCGAACCTCTGATGGAATTACACCACATTTGTCAGGAAGCTATATCTAGGTGTGCCAATCATGCTTTTCAAAATCCAGTGTAAATCATTTCAGTAGTTTTGAAGTTAATAAAGGAAAACTGACATTTCTATAACTGGTTGGAGTCTAAGCACAGATCTCATGGTGAGATCTGATCAGTTGTCAGCACATCAACCAGAAAGTGCTGGTAGCATCAACAGAACAATATTCATGATAGCACTCCTTTGAAATGCATTGCAGTGAGTGGCAGGTTCTGAGTGTCACAAAAAGGAGAACGTATAAAGGGTGATAATAGATCTTTGTTACAATATAAATCATTTGTTGATGGTACCATACTAACTGTAGGAATTATGGTGTGTTATAAGGTGATTTTACCCTGTGAAAAAGCCTTCTGCTGGGATTTCATGAATGATGTTTGAGAGAAAACTGTTTCCCCATGATTTCCCATAGAGGTTATGGAAGGTGCTCCAGAAGCTAAAATGAGAGCATACTTTCAGTAAATTCACACCATCTTTCTCAGCCATATGAGAATGAAATCTGACATTCTCAGCAAAACATGTACATCCAACAGGAGCAGACTTTCAGTGGATCCCCTTGTGTTCTACTGCAGCCTCCCAGAGTGTTCTAAAGAACATCTCGAGTGCTAACAGTCTTACTAAAGACAAAAGTGTGACACCTTTGAAGCCACCTTGATTGAATGAAATTGGTAAAACTTAAAACATTTAGGGGGTCATTCTGACCCTGGCGGTCATTGACCGCCAGGGTCAACGACCACGGAAGCACCGCCAACAGGCTGGCGGTGCTTCCTGGCCAATTCTGACCGCGGCGGTAAAGCTGCGGTCAGAAAAGGGAAACCGGCGGTTTCCCGCCGGTTTTCCCCTGGCCAAAGGAATCCTCCATGGCGGCGCTGCAAGCAGCGCCGCCATGGGGGATTCCGACCCCCTTCCCGCCAACCGCCAGGAAGAGGCTGGCGGGAACGGGTGTCGTGGGGCCCCTGGGGGCCCCTGCACTGCCCATGCCACTGGCATGGGCAGTGCAGGGGCCCCCTAACAGGGCCCCAGCAAGATTTTCAGTGTCTGCTTGGCAGACACTGAAAATCGCGACGGGTGCCACTGCACCCGTCGCACCCCAGCAACTCCGCCGGCTCCATTCGGAGCCGGCTTCATCGTTGCTGGGTCTTTCCCGCCGCCCACCCGGGTCGGAATGACCCCCTTAATTTGGAAAGGTATACAATGAGGGGGTTTGTTTTGTCATTGAAATTATGGTTAGTGCTGTAAAAAGAAAAATTATGACCTGTTTTATGTTAAGTGAGTTCTCAAATATCTTCCTCTTTTATTTCCTTAAAATATTCTGACATGCAGACTGAAACATGCAGCTTCAACACTAACAGCAGACTGCCATTTAACTCCCTGGTGATCAACAAGTTCACAACAGTGTTCTAATGAGCAACTAGAGTGCTAACATTAAGAATTTATGACAAAAGTGTGGCACATCTGAATGCGATCTTGATGGAATCGAACTTGAAAACTCAAAGCATTTTGTACTGGGGATACTGCAATAAATGAGGAAATTAGGGAGCTTCATAGCAGACCAGTCTCCCAAGATGGCCACCAGAGAAAAAAGAGCCCAAATGTAGCAGAAATATCACCGATGTAGCCCAAGCATAGCCCAGTGACAGAAGTGTGCAAAACACTTAGGGGGCATACTTAGGAAAAGTGGCGCTGCACACATTGCAGTGCCAATTTTCTTGCACGGTTTAGCGCCCCCTGTAATGCCACCATGTGTGCGCCATGTTTACAATACGGTGCTCCATCGAGGTTGTTAGGGGACTAGGATCTGGACTTTTGATGCTTGGCCTGAGCTTTGCAGGATTAACGTAAACATTTTGGTGCTAATCCTGCAATGCTCATTGAGGCCCATTTTAATCAGTGGTGTGCCTCCTTTTAACGCCTGCTCTGAGCTAAGAGATTTCTTTGCACCCCCCTAATGAGAAACTCCCTCCTCCTTTGCATATATTATGCCTGGCGCAGGCAGAATGTAACGCAAAGGGTTACAAAGTGGCGCAATGCATGCGTTGCACCTTTTTGTAAATATGGCACAGGGATTTTGGCCTTGTTGGGCCACATTAGCATTAAAAAATATGCTAATGTGGTGCAAGGAGGTGCTACGGGCACTTAAATATGCCCCTTGATTGTTTTTCTCCGTTTTTCTGCAGTTTTATATAGAGTAGGCTTGAACCGAAGGTACTGGAGTCCTTAAAATGAGCATCAGTTACATTAGACAGGGACACATTCATTTTGGTTTTAGGCATGGGGAGATTAAGTGATTTGCCCAGTACCACAGGGTGTCAAGCTGGCGCCGAAACTCAAACGTGGTTACCCAGTTGCAAAGTCTGCAGCTCTGGCCGCAACACCACATACTCTCTCCTAAGTGTGGCATATAATCAAGTGATCAACAGGATAAAAAAAATCATAAAGAAAGCAAACAATTTAAAAGTCCTTTGTTACTATTTGAGAAGTCAGAAAATATGTCCTCATTTTAGTTCTTTAGTGCACAAACCATAATTTCTAAGAGAGTAAGACCCTCTTACTTTTATAATGCTATAGGTATTACAGGTTTGATTACATCAAGATAACTTGCTAACTTTTGTAACAAATTTAGAATGTTAGCAATTTAATTATTTATTAGAATACTGTGGGGAGGCAGATGTCATGGCACTGACTTGGATAATTGAGGGCAGGGAGGAAGGTGTAGAAGTTGACCATGCTGGGCAGGTGGGATGAGCAGTGGCAGTACAACAGACCATGAAAGGGAGGTCAAAGGGAAACAGTGGAAACAAACCAACCATGCAGGGCAGTCAAGAGAGGCTGTGGCAATATAACAGACCACTGATTGCAGAAGGAAGGAGCAGTGGTAGTACAACCATACATGCCAACAGACCAGAATCAGGCAGGAAACTCCCAATGTTTCTAAGCCTAAATGGGCTCTATTTTATCTTTCTCCTGATTAAAATCTCCCCTTTGTCAATGTAAGTCATAGAGAAGGTCAATTTCCTAGGTTTTTATCAAGTTCAAAATGCTGACAAGTATGGTACATTGGATCACGGAGGGCAGGGGGAATGGAGTAGGGGCATGGACTCGGATAACAGAGAGCAGGAGTGAGATAGGCAGGTACACCAAACTGACCTTACAGGGCAGGCGTCAGGGGTTGCAGCAGCACAATACACCTCACAGGGCAAGCAGAACAGACAAGGGAAACATTGACAATACAGAGCAGAGGGGAAAACGGCAAGGGCAGCAAGCTGACCATAACGGACAGACAGGGGTGACAGTTGCAGCATAAATGACAATGAAGGGCAGGCGTAATGTACCATGGAGGACATGAGGGAGGGGATAGAGGCATGGAACTCGTACAGGCAGGGTGGAGGTGGCAGGACAGGAAGCAGCCATCTGACCACACTAGGCAGTGGGGAGGGGCAGTGGCAGTTTAACAGGACACTCAGAGTATATATGATGGGCAGTGGCACATTCATGGGACATGGTGGGCAAAAAGGAGGGAGCAGGGCCATGTACACAAATCTCGGAGGGTAGGAGGAAGGATGGTAGGGGCAGCAAACTAGGCATATATGCTAAGCAGGAGGGCAATGATGGGTCATAAAATTGGGCAATGGAGAGCAGGGGGAATGGGCAGGGACATCAAGCTAAGTGGAGGGTGGGGACAGCAGATCAGACCATGCAGGGAAGGAGGGAATGGCCTGGTACATGGACTTGGACAACAGAGGATAGGGATGAGGTGGATGGGGCAGCAAGCTAATTGTTCAGGGCAGGTGGGAAGGGCAGTGGCAGAAAAATGGCTCACAGGGCTGTAATGAGGTAGTAGGGGCATGGACTTGTACGATGGATGGCAAGGAGGAAGAGGGCATGAACAGTAAGCTTGGGCAGGCAAGCACAATGCCAAGCTAAGCCCTGCATCCCACCCCCCCAGCATGCTTTGAGATAGGCATTTTACTTAATGCTAAAAAGACCCTAGAAATTCACTGAAAAAAAACAAAGGTCACAAGGACTTTACAGTTAGGAAATAGAATTTAAAAAACCTTAAAAATTAATTGAGAAACCAAAGGTTACAGGGACGTTATAGTTAGGTTCAGATTTTACATGCACAGAACCAGAGAAATTCAGCTTTTGTAGATAGAGTTCATTCAAGTAACTATATCTCGAGCCCAAAGGAAACCATAACTTGTGCCCTCACCATGCACTGCTAATTACCCCAGTTATAACATCACTCATGACATCTTCTTTCACGTCATTGATAATACAAATGTAACATTTGCAGTAAAGTTATTGAGGAGAAAACTGTGCATGACGAGGGAGCGAGTCACAGTTACAGTTTCTTAAGGACACGAGTTATAGTTACTTGAAATACCTCTAACTATAAAAGCTTAATTTCTATGGTTCTATGGATATATATATTCACTGAAAAAACAAAGGTTACAAGGATGTTATAGTTAGGTTCTGTATTTACCCGTACAAAACCATGAAGAAATTCAGCAGTTATAGTTCTTTCAAGTATCAAAAACTCGCACCCTGAGGTAACTAAAACTCGCTCCCTCGCCATGCACAGTTGTTTTAATAAGTTTATGGAAATTTTGTATTAAGAGTATGAGAGATGGCATAGAATATGTCGTCAAATATATTATATGTAGAGTAATTAGCTGTGCATGGCAAAGGCGCAAGTTATAGTTACCTTAGGACGTGGGTTTTAGTTACTAGAAAGAACTCTAACTATAACTGGTGAACTTCTATGGTTTTGTACAAGTAAATTCAGAACCTAACTATAACGTTCCTGTAACCTCTGTTTATTTAAGTGAATTTCTATGTTTTTTTAATGTATAGTCATTTTAATTGCTATGTGTGAATCCAACCACCCACACACGCCATTGAGGCCAATCTCCTATAAGCACCCAACCTTGCACTGTGCACTGCCTTCTCCAGTGCACATTAGGGGTTGATTGCAAGTGCTGGCTTACAAGCAATCCCTACGGCAACCCCCCTAACTACTCAACCCAATGTTATGCACAGCCCTTTGCACATGCACAGCGGAAGTTAGCCACAGCCTTTAAGAGTGTGAAAATAGGTGTGAGAAGCTGTATCTGAAGGTAAGAGTGGGTGTCAGAGTGTCTGTCTGGGTGTGACAGTGCGTACATCATTGTTTTAGGGTGTATGTCAGTATGTGCGTGGATCTGTGAGTGGGTCAATCAGGGTGTCAGTGGGTGTGTGAGTGGGTGTGTGATGGTCTGAGTGGGTGTGTGAGTGAGTGTGTAACTGTCTGAGTGGGTCTGAGTGGGTGCATGCGGGTCTGACTGGCGCTATGAGTGACTGCATGAGGATTGAGTGCGTTTGTGTGTGGGTGCGTTACTGTGTAGGCCTGTGAGTAGGTATGTGAGTGTCTGAGTTGGTCTGTGAGTGGGTGCGTAAGTGCCTGAGTGGGTGTGCGAGTGGGAGAATTGATTGAGAGACAGAGAGATCAAGAAAGTGAGAGGGAGAGGGATAGCGTTTTTAAGGATTTGCTGTCCGACATAATTGCAATGAGTTACTTGTCTCCCATTTAAAATATAAAAATGTATTTGTTTTTTTCAAAAATATAATAGTTTTTTTATTAAAAAATGTAAAAAAAGGAAATAAGTCCAGCTGGACTCTAACCCCATAGCTCAGTGTAAAGGTCTTCACACTGAGCTATATGGGTTTATTTTATTTATTTTGTTTTTCTAGCCCTTTATGGGCTTTCATATTGTGTATTTAAAATAAAAAAATAAATAATCAAAAGATATTTATGGGCTATCTGGCACTGCGGGGAAGCATTAGGGCTCCCCCAATGTTCCTATATAAATATATATATATATTTTTAATTGAATTATTTTTTTAATGTTTTTCTTTAAAACAAAGAAAATACCCTTTATGGGCTACGTGAGACTGCTACAGGAAGCCTTGAGGCTACCCCCACAGTGCCAATGCTTCAGCAAGCATGGAGCTGCTTTGGCAGCAGCTAAGTGCTTGCTGAAGCATTTCATCTCTGTCCCCTGCACAGGTGTTTAAAGGTCCTGCTGTCAAAACCGGAAGTGTTTGCTGTGGCAGAGCTGCAGCAAAGCTACAGCAAACAGCTATGTCCCAGGGGTTTGCACCTATGGGACATAGCAGGAGCCGGCCCTGGTGGGGTGGTATTCCTCAGGGCCAACAGTGGCTCTAGGAGAGGGGCCAATGTAGGCATTGCCCTGGGTGTGGTAATCTCCGTGGCTCCCATTGGGCCACCTTTTTATTTTACACTTTACCCTGGGGGGTGGTAGTCCCTGGGGCTCATATACGTTTTCCAATGCCCCAGTGTGGTGATTTCTGGAGCATAGGGGGACCGTGGGCCCCTCCACATATTATGAATAAGCCAGCCCTGGGGAGGTGATGGTCCTCAGGGGGTAGTGTTCCCCCATATATAGAAATTGAAGCCCTGGGGAGGTGGTGGTCCCCAGGGAAGTGGCCCCCTGCATATAAAAAAAAATGAAAGCTCCAGAAGGTGGCTATCCCAGAGCCCTCCCCCACACAAAATGTTTTATGTCCCCGGGACCTGATCCACCTGGGGGCCTATTTAAAAAACAAGCGCTGGACCTTGCTAAGGTGTCAGGGTGTCCCTACCCTGGCCACTTTTATGTTATTTTTAACTTTTTCCTGGGACTCGTCTCAAGCTGAGCCCCAAAATGACTACCAACACTTTGTGGTTTGAAGTGTTGCCAGCCAATCAGAGCTGTGCATTTCCCTGCACAAGCTCGTCTTTGTTTGCCTCTACTTTATGGCCAGAGATACACAAATTTGAATTTCCCTACATTTCTCAAAAACCTACTAAACAGATTTACTCCAAGTAATCTAAAGCTTAATCAGCGTATCAAGAGCTAGTTTTCAGCCAAATTTGGTGTAATTCCATCCAGGGATCCGCCATGTAGTTGTGTCCAAAGAAACCTGTAGAAATTAACATGGGAAACACAATTTTATTTTAGCCCCCTTTTCCTATGTCCCCATTTGACGGATCACCTCATGCGCAACAAGAATCACCACAACAGTTTTTCTGAAACATTTGGTGAAAATTCATCAAACAGTGCCAAAGATATAGGCAATTCGAAAAATACTTTTCATATGTAAAGATGGTCCTAATTATAACTACCTACTAGTGACCGCCAGTAGGTGAAATAGATATACATATGTATATATTAAGTCACTGGTCCTCTGGGACCCTCTGATTCCAGTGCACATATGGGTGAGGTGCCCGTCCAAATACCATTCACTATGCTGATCAGCAGTTCTATCACCGAATATGGATGTTTTTTCTTATTGATGTGAAGTTTTGTGAGTTCTATTTATGGCTTTAGCAGTCCAGAAGCCATTGTTATTTTAAAGTAGTATATTTGCACCTTGTATTCAATGATGCCAACAGGAAGCACGATTTTAGGAGACTAATGAACACAGTACTATCTTCATGAATGATATCTTCTCCTCAAGGATTTCTCACACTTCCTACAGGTGAAGATCATTTCACCTGCTCATTAGTATATTTTAGATTTTGCTGAAAGTAACCTGTTTCTTTCAAGTGATTAGGTTCAATGCCTTAGATTATGAGAAATCATATTTGTACTGTACTAAATGTAGTATATTTTAATATTAGGGTCCTACTGATACCTTTCTACCTGGCATTCTGTTCAGTTGTAATGGCAATGTTTTTTAAACATTTATTTGCTATGGTTTTTGCTATTTTTGCATTAACCGCATGTTAGACTGCAGGGCTTCTTGATATGTTGTGTTTTATTTTTTACACAGTACCTCTTTATTAAGAGAATAATCTGTGATTTGGAATGTCCCAAACCCAATTTCCCTTTTTTTGGTGATGTTACAAACTGTGAAAATATGTTTTACATTATTTAGGGGAAAGTTAGGATTGGGTCCCAGAGGCTATAAACTGCAGCAGTGGGAGTAAAAGTGTCCTGTTAGACCTATCAGAATGTTCCAGGGCTTTGGCCATTTTGCAGATAAGTCTTGCAGGGACCTGCTTGTTAGCTTCAGAATTGGGGCTAGTCCCATGAAATCCCAATGGAAACCCTCCAAGGTTCTCTAGGAGGTCCTTTCCACCTACTATTCCTAAGGGTAATAAGGGGGACAGCATCACTGACTGAGTTCAAATGCCAATCCTTGCACAGTTTCAGGGGTATTCTTACTTCCAGCTAGACATTTTTCTGGCATTGCAGCCATACTTTTAGTGACTTCTCTAGAGTTTCTCCCTTGTACGGATGACTTTTGATCAAGATGACAAGTTTTGGATATTAGGCCCCTTTGTCAAATGTTGATGTGCCACATCATCAAGCCGCTCTTCCTTTAACACTCCGGTGCAGCATGTTGGGACATTTAAACATGGCAACTTGAAATGGTCTATGTAAAGACCTTCCTTGGGAGCATTAGCCCCTCCCCTAATTGAAACAACTGCCTGATCCCTCCACACCAAAAATTCAAAGGGGAGTCCTTCTGTTTTTGTCATCAGACGTCTGGCCTGTCTTCTTTATTGCTGTGGACCTGGAATTGCCAAGGCTAGGTGCAATGTGAAGAGTGAATTAGGACAAGCAGATTTCCTTGCAACCCCTTTGTTTCCAAAGAATGGGGCCAAGCACTGGTAATGGTTATATTATGTGTAGAGGCAGTTGATCCTCCTGTTGTCCAGCAAAGAATTAACTTGGCCCACTAGGGTGGGAAAAGGCCTGGATCTGAATATGGCTGAGTCTGGAAAATATGATAATCCTCAAAGTGCCAATAGGAGTATAGTTATAACAAAAGTAACACTGGATCTGCACTTGGTGAACATGTTTATTTTATCATTGCCCCCTGACTGGTATTTCTAGGCCTAGATATGGTGAAACTCTACTGTGGCACACATTTTGCCCAATGAGCACGCAGTCTCTCAGTAAACACTACATACCTACACTATGAAGGCCCATTCATAATATAAGACCTATACTTATTCATTACCAATCCCTGAATGGTCCTTTTATGACAGACTGCCTGTGCGCAAACAGTAGTTCCACATGCTAAGCTTGCACATCTGTTTACATGTTTGTTCACATGTTTGGGTATATTCAGCCCAGATCCTCATAGAGTAGCCGCACATCAGTGGTTTGTATCATAAAAGGCAGACATTGGCAGTTAGCACACTCAGACCATTTCCACAAAATTGCAGTGAGTACGACTTACTTGGTGAAATACTCTTACAGTAAAAGTCCAAAACTTTTGGAAAGTGAAAAATTCAGGGGCATTAAAAGGGTAGAACCCATTTCCTAGAGTTTGATCATACTGATTGCAGGGTACATCAAAATGTAAACATTTATCCCAGTGCTCTTGGACTTAAACACAGGTTTTCATAGACCACTTGTTAGACTGGGCAACAGTGGCATGGTCTCCCCTAACTTTTTGCCTCTACTTCCCAGGTTTTTTCTGTGTGCTGGACTCTGTTTTTGCTGTTTTGTTTTCTCTAGCAACACAAAAGAATGATGGAGGAGTGCTGAACAATGCAAACACTCACCACCAATCACAGATCTGGGTTTAATCCATTGTTCTTTTGCTCACCATGCAACCCCAGTTTGGACCCAGTCATGTGCAAATCAGTCTTGACCCTGTTACTCATGGGAACAGTCCAGCCCAAACTACCAGACCAGGTTCTCCCTGGACCGGAAACAAGCATCCTGGGACTGGTTTCAGAGTATCGCCCTTCATCAGACAGGCTAGCTTTAATCCAGTGGCACAGTGAGCATGGGACACACGTCTTGGCATACCCTTTCCACTTAAGGCAACTTTAGAAATACAAAAGGATGGTAGACAGAGTGCTGAACCTGGCAAACACTCACCCCCAGACCCAGTTGTGGGTTTAATCCATCATTCTTTTGTTCACCATGCCACCCCAGTTTGCAAACAGTCATTTGCAAATCAGTCTTGACCCTGTTCCTCATGGGAACAGTCCAGCCCGAACTGCCAGACCAGGTCTTCCCTGGACCTGAAAGAAGCATCCTGGGACTGGTTTCAAGGTATCACCCTTCATCAGCCAGGCTAGCTTGAATCCAGTGGCACAGTGAGTACGGGACCCACATCTGGGCATACCCTTCCCAGTTAGGGCAACTTTAGCAACACAAAAGGATGATGGACAGGGTGCCTAACAATGCAAACACTCACCCCAAGTCACAGATATGGGTTTAATCTATTGTTCTTTTGCTCACCATGCCACTCCAGTCATATGCAAATCAGTCTTGACACTGTTTCTCATGGGAACAGTGCAGCCCGAACTGCCAGACCAGGTCCTCCCTGGACCGGAAACATGCATCTTGGGCCCACTTTCAGGAAATCATCCTTCATCAGCCAGGCTAGCTTGAATCCTGTGGCACAGTGAGCACAGGACCCACGTCTGGGCATACCCTTACCTCTTAGGGCAACTTTAGCAACACAATAGGATGATGGACAGAGTGCTAAACAATACAAACACTCACCCCGAGTCACAGACCTGCGTTTAAACCATTGTTCTTTTGCTCACCATGCCACCCCAGTTTGGACCAAATCATACACAAGTCAGTCTTGACCATGTTCCTCATGGGAACAGTCCAGCCCAAACTGCCAGACCAGGTCCTCCCTGGACCGGAAACAAGCATTGAGGGACCAGTTTCAGGGTATCACCCTTCATCAGCCAGGCTAGCTTGAATCCAGTGGCACAGTGAGCATGGTACCCACGTCTGGGCATACCCTTTCCACTTCGGGCAAATTAGGCAACACAACAGGATGATGGTCGGAGTGCTGAACAATGCAAACACTCACCCCAGTCACAGATCTGCGTTTAATCCATTGTTCTTTTGCTCACCATGCCACTCCAGTTTGGACTCAGTCATATGCAAATCAGTCTTGACCCTGTTCCTCATGGGAACAGTGCAGCCCGAACTGCCAGACCAGGTCCTCCCTGGACCGGAAACATGCATCTTGGGCCCACTTTCAGGAAATCATCCTTCATCAGCCAGGCTAGCTTGAATCCTGTGGCACAGTGAGCACAGGACCCACGTCTGGGCATACCCTTACCTCTTAGGGCAACTTTAGCAACACAATAGGATGATGGACAGAGTGCTAAACAATACAAACACTCACCCCGAGTCACAGACCTGCGTTTAAACCATTGTTCTTTTGCTCACCATGCCACCCCAGTTTGGACCAAATCATACACAAGTCAGTCTTGACCATGTTCCTCATGGGAACAGTCCAGCCCAAACTGCCAGACCAGGTCCTCCCTGGACCGGAAACAAGCATTGAGGGACCAGTTTCAGGGTATCACCCTTCATCAGCCAGGCTAGCTTGAATCCAGTGGCACAGTGAGCATGGTACCCACGTCTGGGCATACCCTTTCCACTTCGGGCAAATTAGGCAACACAACAGGATGATGGTCGGAGTGCTGAACAATGCAAACACTCACCCCAGTCACAGATCTGCGTTTAATCCATTGTTCTTTTGCTCACCATGCCACTCCAGTTTGGACTCAGTCATATGCAAATCAGTCTTGACCCTGTTCCTCATGGGAACAGTCCAGCCTGAACTCCCAGACCAGGCTCTGTTTGCTCTGGACACTTTTACCACTGCTGACCAGTGCTGAAGTGTAAGGGTTCCCTGTATAAATTATATGTGTACATAGGCTTATCAATGATTGGCATATTTGATTTACTGGCAAGTCCCTAGTAAAGTGCACTAGTGGTGCCTGGGCCTGTAAATCAAATGCTACTAGGTGGCCTGCAGCACTAGTTATGTCACCCACATTAGTAGCCCTGTAAACATGGCTCAGACCCACCACCTCAGTGTCTCTGAGTGCAGTTTTAAACTGCCAATTTGACTTGGCAAGTGTACCCACTTGCCAGGCCTTAACCTTCCCTTTGATACATGTAAGGCACCCCTAAGGTAGGCCCCACATGGCCCCATGGGCAGGGGGCAGCATATGTTAAATGTGGGACATGTACTTATATGTTTTACAGGTCCTGACCGTGAAATACTGCCAAATTTGTTTTTCATTGTTGCAAGGCCTATATCTCTCATAGGTAAACATGGGGGCTGCCTTTAAATGTGATTAAAGTATCGATCCCCTTTGGGAGCAGATAGACATGTGGAGTGTGGGGTCTCTGAACTCACAATTTAATAATACATCTTTTAGTGAAGGTGGTCTTTAGATTGTGTGTTTGAAAATGCCACTTTTAGAAAGTAGGCATTTCCTTGCTTAAACCATTCTATGGCTCTGCTTGTTTGTGGATTCCCTGCCTAGGTCAGTTTGACAGTTGGACTGTTTGCACCTCTCCTCTAGAAAGTGACACAAAGGGAGCTGGGTGTAGCCTGCATATCCTGATGGGCCACCACGGCTGAGAGGAGGGGAGGAGTGGTCACTTACACCTGAAAGGGCTGTGTCTGCCTTCACACAATGCAGTCTCCAACCACCTGGTGTGTGTCTGGGGCCTGGCCTGGGCAAGGCAGGATCTTGAAAACAGAAGCGACTCTCTTTTAAAGTGGGTCTACTTCAAAGCCAGAAAGGGGTATAAGAAGAGCACCCAAACCCCCTGAAAATCAGATTACTTCAGGAACCAAGAGAAAACTCTGCCAAGGAGAAGACCTGAAGAAGCTGGAGGAGGAGAACTGCCCCTTTGCCTGTGACTGTGCTGTGCTGGGTTGGCCTCCAGTAGCTGCTTCTACCTGAGAGAGGACAAAGGCTGACTTTTGTGTGACTTCCTACTGGTGAAGAATCTCCATGGGCTTGAAACTGAGCTTACCTCTTGTTGTTGAAGTCTCAGGGAGAGCAAAGTCTTCTCACTGCCAGCACTTGGGCTTTCTGCTGGGAGTCCTGCCTGCCAAGTGATGCCCTGACCTGTCTCTGGGCCGTTGAAAGGTGCAGCTGGTGGAAAAGGACAGAAACCCACACAAAGACCGCCGTATGGGGAAACGTTCAACGCATCATCCACTTCATGGCTGATAAACGACGCACCACCCGCCTCACAGTGAAAATCAATGCTCCACCTGCATCGCGGTTGGGAGATCGACAAGACGTGGCTGGAGAAACGATGTGCAACACCTGCAGCGGCTGCTGTGAATGACGCAAGCCCCCTCTCAGTACGGTTTCTTTACACCATGCTACCAGATTTCGAGACATTGCTGGTTGCGGAAAATCAACACAAAGCCTGCCCGGACCCGAGGTGCCTGTCCAGATCAACGCATCGCTCTCTTGCGGGAGTGAAGAAACAACACCGACCCGACTGGAGGAGGAACGACGCACGCTCTCACTTGCGAGTGAGAAATCGACTCATCCCCGGCCTTTTTCGATGCACACTCCCCTGTGTGGCTTAGTTTTGACACTACCCAGGTACTTTTGTATGCTAACAATGGTCTCACTGTTTTCTAAAGGATTTAAGACTCTTTTGCTTTTTAAATTTATAACTTGACTTGTGTATGTTGGATTTTTGTCGTTTTGGTCTTGTTTTGTTCAGATAAATATTATCTATTTTTCTAAATATGTTTTGTGTCCTTTTGTAGTGTTTTCACGGAGTTACTGAGTGTGTTGGTACAAATACTTTACACCTTGCTTCTGAAGTTAAGCCTGCCTGCTCGTGCCAATCTACCAAGGGGATAAGCGGGGGTTAACTGAGGGTGATTCTCCTTTACCCTGACTAGAGTTAGGGTCCTTGCTTGGGCAGGGTGTAACCTGACTGCCAACCAAAGACCCCATTTCTAACACCAATGAATTATATCTAATGGGTAATTTTGTTCAGTGTGGTCAGTGCCATAGAATTACTTTGATTTCGAAGTGTCAGAGTCTGTTGGCCTGGACATAACCACACAAACCTGTGCCACCTTGCAGCCAACTCCTTCTAACCACCTAGAGAGTATTTCTAAACTTTAATAAATTATATCGTTAGAATAATATATTTTAGGACAAATTAAAAAGAAGAATTTACTTGTCAAGTAAAAAGAGTGAGATCACCTTTCAGTATATGCCTTAAACATTTGAAGTTGAAAAGAAATTAGATTAGGCAAATCACCAGAGACTCGCCAAGACGGGAACCCTTAATCTTCCGTGTGAAGGTCAGAGACCTTAATCACTAGTCCATAGATGACACCTTAGTGTATAGCGTCCAGACATAACTTTGACATTTAAGCCAAATATTTTGTTGATGAAAAATACTTAAATTTTACATCACTAACAGTGTTTAACATGCAAAACACTACTAAATAGACAGACAAACTGCCTGAGATACCAAGACTTGAACCTTCAACCAACAGAGTGACAGTCCAATAGCTTTACTAGTAGGCCAGAAGTGACGTTTTTTAAAACCTGACTATAAGGCTTGAATCAAACAACCTTCTGGTGTGACACTTTGAAATTATTGTATGGATAAACCATCACATTAACAAACTTTCTCTCTCTCTCTCTCTTCCATAGATAGATGGAAGAGAGAGAGAGAGAGAGAGAGAGAGAGAGAGAGAGAGAGAGAGAGAGAGAGAGAGAGAGAGACTGACAGAACCGTGGGGTAAGCCTCAAGGCCCCCCACAGTCCTAGCTGGCTTCTCGTGTTCTACGGGAGCAGGTATAGCTCCTGCAAGCAGGGAGCTGCATGAAGTAGCAGCTACCTGCTTGCGGGAGCAATGTTTTCATCTGTTTCCCTATATATATATATATATATATATATGTATGTTACCTAGTGGCAAGCGCCACTATGTAGTTATAGTTAGGACTTGGCTTCTATATAAAAAGTCTTTTTTTACTTACCTGTGTCTTTGGCTCTGCTTCACGTAAGTCTCCAAAACAATTTGCCAGTACTGTCAGCTGTTGCCTAGGATGTGTCGGGGTGATCCGTCAGGTAGGGCTGAGAAAAAGGGGGGTCCCAAAATATGCTTCCCAATTCATTTTTCAAAAATATTTTGAACAGCAATAGTGCAAAAACGACAGACCCTCACACAGAGCACTCAGGTATTGAGTCCAACTGGACTCGCTTCCCATTTTTTTTAAATTACAAAAATATTTCAATTTGTAAAAAGGACAGATACATTTTTTGTTAAGTTGTACAGAAATATCTCATTCTAAGTAGATCATACATCAAAACCTAAATAAATCTCTATCTCTCTCCCTCTTGCTCTTTTTCTCCCTCTCTCTTTCAGTCTTTTTCTCCCACTCAAACACGCACTCAGACCCTTATGCACCCACTCACAGACCCACTCAGACACTCAAGCACCCACTTGCAGACCCGCTCAGTCCCTCATTCACACACATACACAGCCCCAGTAAGACTCTCAGGGACCAACTCACACACCTACTCGGACAGTTACACCCGCACTCACAGACCCACTCAGACTCTCACATACCCACTCACAGACCAACCATCAGCCTCATTCACCCACTCACAGACCTGCGCAAACACTGACACACCCACTAAAACACTGATGTACACACTCTCACACCCAGACAGGCACTCTCACAGCCACTCTCACCCCAGATACACCTTCTCACACCTATTCTGACACCCAGGGAGGTCACGGCCAACTTCCGCTGTGCACAGCCAAAGAGCTGTTCACAGCATGGGATTGGGTGGTTAGGGGGACAGGCCACAGGTTCTGGCTGTAGGCCAGGTCTTGCAGGCAACCTCCGCTGCACACAGGTGAAGGCCATGCATGTTGGAAAGTTGGGTACTTATAGGCAGTTGCCCTCAGGGCCTGACCACAGGCCAAGCCCTCTTGCCCATGGTTGGATTATAAAAACAGAAATTCACTGAAAAAGATCAAAGGTTACAGGGACGTCCTAGTTAGGATATAGATTTTTTTTTTTTTAAACACAGAAATTCAAATAGAAACCCCAAGGTTACAGATACATTATAGTTAGGCTCACATTTTAAACATACAAAACCACAGAAATTCACCAGTTATATTTAGAGTTACCTCAAGTAACTATAACTCATGCACTAGGGTAACTATAACTTTTACGCTTGCCATGCACTGCTAATTACCCCACAAATTACGGCACTCTTGACATTTTTGATAATATCATTGATAATATCAATGTAATATTTGCTGCAAAACGTTTGACACAAAAACTGTGCATGGTTGCTCCATTTATTGAGCTTTTTTGCAAAGTTGCTCCAAACTTCTCCAAACTTCTGGATCTTCTTCCAGATGTCCATTTTGGGTCCTTGGAGTGTCCACAACTTGGTCCAAGGTTCAAGAAGCTCTGAGTTGCTCCTTGGGAGATGGGACTACAGTTACCAGAATGCACCCGGCCAGAAACCTCAAATGGCCACTGGTCACAGGTCAGCTGCACTCTTCTTGCAGGACTTGATGCAGGGGACTCTGGTTTGCTCCTTTGTACCTGTAGCTTACCGGGAGTCCACTGCAAAGTCCCTTTCTTGGTGAACCCCAGAGTGTGCAGCTGGTGCAGTCCTTATGAGTGCAGTACTTCAGGTACAGACCAGGGGTTCAGCAGGACAGTCCAGTACTTCCTTCCAGCAGGATCCAAATTACTAGGCATCTCTGCCATATTTATCCATGCTTTTGAGTTGGTAAGCAGGGGGGGCTTGCCTGGCCAATGGGGTACAGGCTGCCACCCTCCAAAGTGACCACTTCCTGTGAAGTGCGGCAACAATCAATCCCAGAAAGCAACATTCTTTAAAAATCTAACATGGAGAAAATCTCTCCATGGATTTTGCATCTGGGTGAGCCCACCCACTTGTTTGGCTAAGTTTCCTTAATAATCCTTTTCAGCCCCTCTCCTAATCTAATTATTTGGGCTCCCATCTAGCTGGGGGATCAAGAAATGGGAGAGGTCTAGTTTCGGTCCCGGGGGCTTTTCCTCCTTTGAAAACCAGTTTGGCCAATCTACCCCCATCCTGTTCTGCCATCTGCTATAGCAGTTCTCCTAACACCAGATGCTTCCTTTGTTTCAACCCAGGGTACTTCATATCTCATTAAGGTAGCCTGGCTCAGGCTGCTAGAGGCTGACCAATCAGGAAAGGGCACTACAAGGCAGATTTAGTAACTTTCAGAAAGAGATCTAAAACTATTTCTCTATACTAGTTATAATACAGCCAACCTTGGCAAGTTGGTGGATGTTCTAATATTAATTTGATACAGAACTTGATGGAGTTAGCTCTTTTCTAGTGGAAATAATACTTTATTACTTTCAAATAAAGCCTTCTAATGAAAGCTAATGCACTACAATTGGAAATTGTTGGCTGGCTTTCCCTCACCAGGGCTTATAAAACATATTTTATAAAGTCACTGCTTTTATTTACACTTCACCCAACCCTTGGGGCACCTAGGGCAGACCTTAGGTGTGACATATGTAGAAATAAGGTAGTTTGGGGCTTTGGAAGCCAGCAAGGCAGGCCTGCTTTTATAATGACACCAGAGACCACAGCAGGGCACCCATGGGTGCCCTAACCACAATGGGGTCCCTAACCCTACATGCCCTACCATATACTAGGGACTTATAGGGAAGTTGTCAGAGCCAATTATAATTATGCCTAATTTGCATATACACTTTTAAACAGTGCCCTGGCTCTGGGAATGGCTAACAGTGCCCAGGGTACAATGAGAGTCAGAAAACACCAGTATCAGCTAAAAATTGGGGCGGAAAGTGAAGGGACTTATGCAGTCACCCAGTGTTCTCATACAACCCTACCACCACCACCATCCAACATGCCCAGGAGACATAGCCCAAGACTGGGGTAGTTTTTCTCGCTTTGCAGGTGGAGAACACAGTAAAGAATACCGGATGTACTTTTGCAGGGCCTACTTTGCCTTACATCCTCCTGTCAAGGTCACTCCCTCTAGGTAGTTGACTCACCTCATTAGTAAATGGACCCATTCTAACCTGAAACCTCCCACTAAGGGTGTCTTTCTCCTCCCCCTCTGCTAGCTTGAGTAGTGAGGTACCCACCTTCCCTAGCCCTCACTTTGCTAGAACAACACCTAGCTTCCCACAGAGAGGTTAGCCAGCACGTAAGTAACCCCACCATGAACAACAGGACTTTGTTTTTGGCTATGGGGTCTGTCTCCCATGCCAGGTGCAGTACTGCCATAAAGGCAAGCACCCAGAAAGGGCTTCTGAGAGGTGTCAGAACCCAGAACCACACCCCAGGCTCTCCACTGACATGTGGGTGAGCTGCGTTAGAGGCAACTGTGGGATTCTGACACCTCCCTTGCTGTTCAGAGTTGGGGGTACAACATCCTGTTGCAGACACCCTTCCTCCACTCTCCCTTCTATCAGTGCAGGAGCAACACCCTGTGGCTGAATAGCTGCCTGACTACTCAGGGCTTCCTTGGGGTTAGGTGAAGCCTTACCAGTTCCAAATCTGGGCTTCCCCCTTACTGGGTCAGAAGACCCTTGGCTCACTGGACCTCTCTTTAAGAGTGGCCTATGTTTCCTCTTCTTCTTCCCTTTCCTTGGGGACCCCTTTCTCCTAACCGTAGGGACTGTTGCCCCAGGATATTTGGCTGGGAAGGTGCCCCAGGCAACTAGCCCATCTGGGATCAGACTGACCTTCGGGAGGTCATTGCCCAGGATACAATCTAAGGGGAGGTCAGAATTGACCACCATCTTATACCAGCCAAGGATATTCTTCCTCTCTAGGGGCACTATGGCTACAGGTTTGGTTGTGACCTCACCTGGGCTACCCTTACCCTCCTGGTTACTCCTGGCACATACATGTCTGAGGACATCAGCCTGTCACACTTTGGTCAAAAATTATATTCACAATTGTAATGGTTTTTATTAAGTGAACAATAATTTTATTGTAATTAAACCTTACCTGAAATGTATACATTTTCTCATACTGAGCTTTTCAGTGCAAAATGGTGTAGGTATATTCTATTTTTATTGTTTAATTCATGCTATGTATATTTGATTTTACTCTCTGAAAGGGTGCTATCATTAACAATATTTTACCCTATTTTTACAACTATGAGATCATTTTCGTTGCAAGCTGAAAATAAATTTAGGGGCTCATTTATACGCCCTTTGCGCCACCGCTGTGTCTTTATTTTTACGCAGTTGGACCCAATGCGTCAGTTTGTTGAGCCCTGCGTCCCATTATACCTGCACCAGGTGTAATGTATGCAGGGTAGGCGTTCTCAAGGAAAAAGCCAAGCAGAACTGATGCAGTAAAATTCACAACATTTCACTGCGTCATTCTGCAACTTTAGTGTGTCAATATTTTACAGCCTGCTCAGAGCTTTTTCCTATTGGAGACTCCTTGCATTGCTGGAGTTGCATCAGTTTAACGACGCTACTCCAGCAATGCACCAGTTTAGCACCAACAGATGCTTCAGAATTTCTGAAGCATCTATGAAAACGTGAGCCATGAAGCTCTGCACTGGAAATACATTACATCCATGGCGTTGTTAGGGGGTCTGGGGAGGCACAAGAAATCTGACATCAATGGCAATGAGTCAAATTCTTGTAAATGAGGCCCTTAGTTTTCAAGTACAAACTTTATACCTTTTCAAGAGGATGTCCGATGTAGTGGAATTAATCTTTCATTTGTGAGTCCATGATTTTATATTATAATTTACATTCCGATGTTTTAGAAGATGATTGTCTTTAGTAACGCTGTGGTTGTGAGAAAAAAACAATAAGTGCTTCGAGAAAATTATCAAGTTGTTTTTCTATTTATATTAACATTTATTTCTGCCATTTGTGAATGTTTGCTTCATATCTAAGGATGATTTGATGTTCCTAATGGGGAAATAGACAACACTCCCCTCTACCTATTGAGAGTGGACACAGGACATTAGGTTTGACATTACTCCTTGAACACTATAAAAACTGCTTTTATATCACACTTGAAACTGATCAGATGAATCAGGAACGAGCGCCACTACAAGATTAAAGTTTACAAAATCCATTAACCTTTGGCTATTCCCTTAATGCATCTTCTAGAGAAATAAATTGGTAGGACTCATGCCTCAATTGATTCAGGTCTTAACAACTAGTACATTAATGTATGCAAAGCTGCACAGGAGGACTTGGATACAGTTTCAATTACACTGTCCCTTTTTGCGAGCTCACAGACGATATCAACATAAACCTGAACTTCTCAGCTTAGTAATTACTCAGGCAAGAATACTCTGTTTCAAAAGCACACGAAAGGCCCTTTCTTTCAGATCCACTACATTACGGACTTCAATGCAGAAGATAGTTAGAGCAATCAGCACAATAATAGGCCATGCAATTTCAAAACTTTATTTGGAGAAACTTGGAACCAGAGAACGCGTTTCTAACTTATTTATACTGAAATGATCAACTGATCCCCTTTCAAATGCAAAAAACAAAACATTGTTTTCGTAGTTGTGTTTTTTTCCCTCTGTTTTACAAATCACTCTCATACACAGTATTTTATAGGAACGTAGTTTGCATTTCCAAGTAACCGATTCATTCTGACGCATTAATATCTATCTATCTATCTATCTATCTATCTATCTATCTATCTATCTATCTATCTATCTATCTATCTATCTATCTATCTATCTATCTATCTAACGTTTGCCACTAGGTAGTTACAGTTGGGACCTCGGCCTGATTTAGATGTTGGCGATAACAATCCCACAGTTGAGTTTTTGACTGAAAATCCATTCGCCCCCATGAGAGTCCACCCCGGCCGTATTTATATGTTGGTGGTCCCACAGACAAAAGCCCGCCTTTAGAACCGCCATCCGTGCCAAAAAATGCTGCCTGAGTCAATGGCAGAATAGGGAAACGTGGCTGTCAGGAGGGCTCCAGCCACCATTTCGGGCATGCAGATTTGGATGTGCCTTACCACCAAGAAAAAAGTGGCAGTTCGACCTCCACTTGTGAGTTTGTGGATTGGGGGAGAGGGGTGCAACATTGTCGACTTGATGGTCTTCTCGGGTCCACTTCTGATACAGCTTTTCCGGTAACACTGCCAAGATCTAAAGCAGACCCCTAGTTTCCATAGGAAAAGTGTTTTTTGTTTTGTTGATAACGTTGGTGCCATTTGATGAAACTTCACAAAACTTTCAACTCTAGTGTGCCAGTAAGTTCAGCTGCTGTCTGGAATGTTTTGGGGTGATTCATCAAGCGGGAGCCAAGAAAAAGGAGTGTTCCCAAAAACACAGGTTTCCGACACACTTTCCCATAGGGATTTTGGAAACGACTACAGCCTGAACTGCTAAACAGAATTGCACCAAATTTAGCCAAATGCTAGATCTTGGTCCTGAAAGAGTGCTTTTTGTAATTTGGTATAAATCCATTCGGTAGTTTTGAGATACTAAAGAAAACAGATTTATGTATATGGAGGGATGCAATCCATATGCCACCATAAACCACGATTGGCTGGCTGCAACCTAAGAGTAAAGGTGTGTCTGCTATTTTGTCTAACGGTTCAGTGCAGAGGGGGGAAAAGAAAGAGAAAATAAGATTTAAGTTGTCAGGATAGAGGTATCCTGACCCCATTGGACTGATAGAGGGGTCTGTGAGGGACCGCTCATCTGAAAGAATTTTCCCCTAAAGATTTTTACTTTGTTGAGCAAGATTCCACGGATCTCCTGTGGTGCTCATTACGGCCCTCTGTGTGAGTCCATGATGCTTCTGAAGATAAAGATCCCATTAAAAAAAATACACCCACTCACAGACCCATACCCACACTTACATATCCATGTAGCCAATCACACACCAACTCACAGACTGACAAATCCAGTTGCACACCCACTCATAGACCCACATAGCTACTCATACATGCACTCCCACGCCCACTCACTCACACACCCACTCACAGTCCTACAAAACCTCTACTACACCTTGTCACAGACCCACACAACCACTCACACACCCACTCACAGAAACACAAAACCATTCACACACCCACTCACAAACACACTCAGCCACTCACATACTCCTTCACACACTAGTTCATTCACTCACACACCTACTTACACACCCACACACACACCCAGTCACACACCCATACAGCCAGTCACCCATCCACAGACCCATAGCATGGAATTAGCTGAATGTGGGGGGTTTGGCACAGGGCCAGGCTGCAGGCTGTGTGAAGTATGAGGTTTGCTGCATGCAGGGAAAGGCTGTGTGCAGCAGCAGTTGCATTAACGTATGGTCATTAAATATTACTTTATGTTAAAGGAAATAGAAATTCACTGAAAATTCCAAAGGTTACAAGGATGTTATAGTTAAGAAATAGAGTTAAAAAAAAAAACTTACAAATTCACTGCAACACTAAAGGTTACAGGAATGTTATAGTTCGGCTCAGATTTTACACACACAAACCCACAGAAATTCAGCTGCAATAGTTAAAGTAATCTCAAGTAACTATAGCTCATGCCCTAAGGTAACTATAACTTGCACCCTCGCCATGCACTGCTAATTACCCTACATGTTACATCAGTCAAGATGTCTTCTATGACATCATAGATAATATAGATAATATCACTTCAATGTTTGCAGTTAAATTATCAATGATAAAAATGTGAATGAGAGAGTTATAGTTACCTTAGGGCATGAGTTGTAGTTACTTGAGATACCTATAATTATAACTGCTAAATGTTATGGTTTTCTGTGGGTAAAATCTGAACCTAACTATAATGGCACTGTAACATTTGTTTTTTTTAGTTAATTTCTAAGGTTTTTTAATTCTATTTCCTAACTATAACATCCCTCTAATCTACATATATACACTGAAAAAAGCAAAGGTTAACATACCGTTTGTAAAGTACAGTTAGGTGAATTCCTCAGTGATGATAACATTTTGAGCTATAAAAAAAACACAAAAAGGCAGCATTCATAGTTAGCAGTGCTAACCATAACTTGGACTCCTGCCATTGAGCTGTCTGTAGCAGAGCATTTGTTTTGGAATTGGCGTTCACTATTTTGGCTTTCTCTGAACTGTTGTATACAGATGGAACATGGTACTCAATTAAGGTTTTCCATATGTCTGAGGTTGATTGTGAATAAGAACTATAGTATGTATAAGTAAAACCAGAGCCACTTATGCAGCTATTTGTGAATAACAGAAGCTTTGATGATGGCATCAGTGATGTAATCAATTATGTCATTTAAGATATCATCAGTGGTATCATAAGTGATGTCGTAGGCCATGTTAGGAGTGTTGGAAAGTGGATTATTTGTAAGGGTAGGTAGGTACCTGCACTTAGCAATAGGCCACAAACCCCCACTATGTCCAGTCAATGTCTCAATAAATTAATCCTGGCTCAAACCTTGGCAGATTGGCAACTAGCAGTTAGGCTTAACTAAGGGGACAGGTATGTAAAGCATTTAATATCTACAAAACAGTGAATACGTAAAACTTAAAACACAATAACAATCCCACACAAATTTATAAAAATAGATGATATTGTTATCTTTAAACTAACATTAAAATGACAAAAATCCCAAAAAGTGAACCTGAGATATGAATTTTTTAAGATTAAGGGGGTCATCACTAACGTGGCGGTCTGCACCGACATGCCGGCGGTGGCGGTAACTTCCGCCAACGGCATGGCGGTCCAGACCGCTATATAATGTACGTACCACAGATGAAATGCCGCCACCATCAGGCTCTTGACACCAGGCAGCCTGGTGGTGGCGGTGTTTTTGATCCGACAGGGCAGCGCTGCTAGCAGCGCTGCCCGCCGGATAATGAGTCAGATTCCACCAGCCTTTCCCTGACAGTTAAAGGCTGACAGAATGGGGCTGGTGGGAATGAGTGCCCACTTGGCAATGTCAGTGCAGGGGCCCCCATGCACAGCCCCATTGCACATTTATGCTGCTACACCCACCGCACTGCCACATTGCCACTAACTCCATTTGGAGCTGGTGTCAATGTTCAGGCCCTGAATCCAGCTGGGCCAGCTGGGCGAAACACTGTTGCGGTCTTCTGTTGGCCCTCAGTGCTGAAACCCACCCAGATCATGATGAGGGCCTAAATGTTTTCTAGCACTTAGAAATCAAAAGTGGAAATCTGGATATCTGGTCTCACTCGACCGGGGCAAAGTCAAAAGCTGAGGCCAACTACAATGGAGTGGCCTCAGTGAAAGTTTTACCTTCAAACTCAGACATATTTTTTAAGATTTCTCACCGACTGGGACGAAGTCACAATTGGAGGGTGACCTCGCTGGAGCCCTGTTCACATACACGTAGCAGGAGGCCTCGGTCAAGCGTGCTACGTTCGGACTTTGAAACTTTTTTGGGACACAAATCTTCATCCGGGATCAAGTCGAAAGTTGAAGCCAACCTCAATGGTTACCTTCAGACGTAGAAACTTTTCTGGAGCTTTTGTTCCCCGACATCAGACGACCCTGCTCAGCAAACCAATTTCCATCCATTGTTGTCAGATTGCCTTTCCACGAGCCCCCAGTGAAATCCTGAAAGTATAGGGCTCTGGAGCTTTTCAGTGGGATGAACCTGCAAGTCAGACCAGGTCCCGGTCAATGCTGGCTGGCTTGACTCACCACCTTGGGTCAGTCCACTTATGGAGATTGCTTCCAAAGTTGATCCAAATTTCTACAAATTCTGGATTTTCTTCCAGAAGTACTTTTAAAGTCCTTTAGGTGTCCACAAGTCAGTCCAAGCTTCCAGGACCGCTGAGTTGCTCCTTAGGGGTTAGGACTCCAACTCCCAGAATGCACCTGGTCCAAATCCTAAAATGACCACTGGCCACTGGTCACCTGGTCCATTTTTACAGGGCTTGATGCAGGGAACTCTGGTCAGCTCTTTTCTACCTGTAGCTTACAGGGAGTCTCTTCTTGGAATAGTCGAAGCCAGGCAAAGTCCTTTCCTTGGTGAAGCCCAAAGTGTGCAGCTAGTGCAGTCCGTCTGAGACCAGTGTCCAGATTCAGGCCAGGGGTCCAGCAGGGCAGTCCTTCATCTACTTGCCTTTTTCCAGTAGGGATCTGAAGTGTGGGGCAGCTCTGCCAATTTCATCCTTGCTCCTGGGGTGGCAAGCCAGGGGGGTGCTCCTGTCCAATCACATGCAGGCCACCACCCTCTTGAGTGACCACTTCCTGGGAAGTATTGCAAAAGTCAATACCAAGGGAGCAACATTCCTCCATAATCAATTATGGCAAAAAACTTAGAGTTCAGATCTGGCTGAGCCCCTCTACTGGTCTGGCTATGTTTCTCTTAACACTCCGCTTTCCAGCCCTCTGTCAATCTAATCAGGGGGAACCTGGTTGTCAGGGGCTCAGGAAATAGGGCAGTTCCAATTGCTCTCCCAAATCTCCTTCCCTCCTTTGAAGTCCAGTTTGGCTGTTCTCCCTCTATCCTGTTCTACCATTTGCTGAGGCACATCGCCTCCCACCAGATGCTTCCTTTGTTTCAGCCCAGGCCATGTCACACCTCAGCAAGGCAGTTAGGCTCAGGCTGCCATAGGCTGACAAATCAGAAAAGGGCACTAAAAGGCTGAAGTTGGTAACTTTAAACAAGAGTTCTAAACCTCTTTCCAAGTACAAGTTATAATAAATTCAACAGTGGCAAGTTGTTGGATTCATTATAACTATTACTTTGATACCAAACTTGCTGTATTTAGCTCCTTCCTATGGAAAATGAGACTTTATTATTTTAAATGATAGTCTCTCCTTGTTAGCCTAAGGAGCCCATTCACTACAATAGGGAAACACAAATGTGGCTTATTTTCCCTCACCAGGGCTCATAAAACAAGTTTGATAAAGTCCCTGGTCATAGTTACACTGCACCCAACCGGCGGGACACTTAGGGAATACCTTAGGGGTGACATATGTAAAAATAAAATATCTTAGAACTTTGGAAGTACTTTTAATTCCAAAGTCGATTTTGGGGTTAACTTTAACATAAAAGCAGCCAGTGGCAGATCTGCCTTTAAAATGACACTAGGCACCAAAGCAGTGCACCTATGGGTGTATTACCAATGTTGGGGTCCCTAAACCTCCATGACGTACCGTATACTAGGGACTTATAGGTAGCTTTGTACAGCCAATTATAATTAGCCTAATTTGCATATGCCATTTTAATCAGAGCACAGGTCCTGGGACTGTTTAGCAGTGCCCAGGGTACCATCAGAGTCAGAAAAACACCAGTATGAGTGAAAAATCGGAGCAAAAGGTAAAGGGTTTTTGCGATCAGACCAGTTTCCCCACAATGTGTGATGTCAAATGTGAGGCATAAAGCACTGCATGGTGGGGTCGCAAGTTATAGTTAGCACTGCTAACTATAACTGGTGAATTTCTGTGTTTTTTTCATTTAAAACATTAATGATGTCACTGCGAAATTCACCTAACATTGAGGTTACTTTAACCTTTGTTTTTTTCAATGAATATCAAAGGTGTGTTTTTTAATGAAAAACACATATTTTCATTATACCTAACTATTATAACATCACTTTAACCTTTGGCTGTTTTCAGATAATTTGAAGATTTTTTTTTTTTTTTTAAATAAAACATGTTTAGAAATATACAGAAACTAACTACCCCAACAATGTTTGTGCTGAGAATGTTCAACTCCTTACTTTTTGTAACTAGCACATTCAGAAATATTCCCAACATTGTTTTCATGGTCTTTTTATCTATCTTTACATAAACATCATCAGAAGAAAGTAAGATATGGAAATTGTTGTTTAAAGTACAAAAACATTTGGGCCCGTATTTATACTTTTTGACGCTAAACTGCGCTAACGCAGTTTAGCGTCAAAAAGTTTTGCGCCGGCTAACGCCATTCTGAAGCGCCATGCGGGCGCCGTATTTATTGAATGGCGTTAGCCGGCGCTAGCAGACCGGCGCTGCCTGGTGTGCGTGGAAAAAAAACACGTACACCAGGCAGCGCCGGCGTTGGGGAAAATGGCGTTAGGGCGTCTTAAAATGGTGCAAGTCAGGTTGACGCCAAAAAATCGCCTCCACCCGATTTGCGCCATTTTTAACGATGCCCAGACGCCATTTACATGACTCCTGTCTTAGTAAAGACAGGAGTCATGCCCCCTTGCCCAATGGCCATGCCCAGGGGACTTATGTCCCCTGGGCATGGTCATTGGGCATTGTGGCATGTAGGGGGGCACAAATCAGGCCCCCCTATGCCAAAAAAAAAAAAAAAAAAAAAAAAAAAAATTATACTTACCTGAACTTACCTGAATGTCCCAGGGGTGGGTCCCTCCAGCCTTGGGTGTCCTCCTGGGGTGGGCAAGGGTGGCAGGGGGGGTCCCTGGGGGCATGGGAGGGCAGCTGTGGGCTCATTTTGAGCCCACAGGTCCCTTAACGCCTGCCCTGACCCAGGCGTTAAAAAGAGGCGCAAATGCGGGGTTTTTTGACCCGACCACTCCCGGGCGTGATTTTTGCCCGGGAGTATAAATACGACGCATTTGCGTCGCAGTCATTTTTTTTGACGGGAACGCCTACCTTGCATCTCATTAACGCAAGGAAGGCGTTCACGCCAAAAAATGACGCTCTTTACTCATACTTTGGCGCTAGACGCGTCTACCGCCAAAGTATAAATATGGCGTTAGTTTTGCGCCGAATTTGCGTCGAAAAAAACTACGCATATTTGGAGCAAACAGAGTATAAATATGCCCCTTGATGTATTGTTGGATGTTAGATATAAAGAAAGTTCCCTGTTTTACGCTCTCACCACAGGCTCTCTTTACACCTGCAAGATGCCCGGGAGAGGATAGACAGCCCAAGGAAGGATTGCGATTGGTTCATATGGCTGTCTATGTTTAACAAAGAAAGATTCCTTCCTTCATGCTTTGTTTGGTTATAGGAGTTTTCTGTGGTTACACCATTTTGGCTGGCTCTTTGACTTTCCTAATTTTTTGTGATCAGAACGTCACGCTCTATTTCAGATAAGAACCCTAGTCTGAGGTCTTCCTCCTCCCGACACGTCAACATCTTGCGGTCTAAGGGAGCTTGGGGAGCCAATTCCTTTTCCACCAAGGCCGCCCGCCTTTGGAACGATCTTCCCTCTGAGCTTCGTCATGAACCCTCAGAGCAGCTTTTTAGGAAAAAACTCAAGACTATCCTTTTCTGTAGATAACTTTCGGGATTTTCCTGCTTCTGGCATTAGTCATGTTACGTTAGCGCTGGGATGCCTTAGGGTAACTACGTGCTTTATAAATTTTTAAAACTAAACTAAACTAAACTACTCCTGTTACTGCAACTCAGCCACTTCAGCCAACCAAGGAGTCCATGGTCCAGCATTTTTTTTAAATGTGGCCTGGTGGTTAAAACGTATCAGCAAAATATGTGATTTGTAAAATATGAAAAAAGAGTTCAGCATGGGTCAGTAAGAAGAAGCAATAAACATGTAGCACTGGGATGTGGCGAAATTTCAGGGTTATGCACCCTTAATGCCTTTTTCGGGCTGAGTTAGCCTGTGATGTAGAGCTGGATAACTCTTCAGAGGCATCTTTTCAACCTGGTTACAGTGTGCTTGCCCAGGTACTCACTGCTCAAGCACATAACAACCCTCCCTATCGGAATGAAGCACATTTTGCTGCTTCTGCAATCAGATTATTTTTTCTATTGAGACAAGCAGGATTGCACAGGACAGGCTTGTCCAGGATCATAAATGGGAGTATTTTTTAAACCTTATTTTCCTGTTCTTTTCTCCTCTTTGATTTGAAGAAGTTTCTTGTTTTTGTTGTACCCTTTTTCAAAACAAAATACAAAAAGTTAAAAACTTAAAAAACACAAAAAATGCAGTTGTACAAAAATGTTATGGAAAAAGCTCTTTTCAGAGCTATCATATACTTTCAATATGTATGTGGTTTGTACTATGTTACCCTTTTTTGTGCTTCTTGATGACTCTTGCGAGACACTCGCAAGAGACATGATGCTCTCATACATAGCATGGGTGACTCTTGTGAGAGGCTCCGAAAGCCAGGAGCTTAGTCCTCCATGCCCACTGCGAGGGGGCAATGTTTGCTGTTTTACGCTCTAGAGCATCTTCCGAGAGCGTACGTTCATAACACAATTTGCATTTTCAATTAACATATCCTGTTCTAAAATGCACCAGATTTTTACTATCCTTGCAAGATCAAAAAAACACTTTGAACACAATTGCACATTTTCCTTCCCTACACTAGCTATCCCAAATAATCCCCAGTACTAGACTATGGGGAGAGACTGACCTCCCCACTGAGAGTTTGCATGAAGATAACTAGTATGTATAGTAGGGTGTAAACAGACACTGCATCTCCATTCACATCTTTCCCAGGCTCATTACTGTGCATATTAGAGTGAGGGTGGTACTCACCTCACATGTAAGACCTTACTAATCTATATTAAGTATAACAAGTACTAGCCTCCCCACAGACACTTCTCCACAAGGAAATAACCATCTTTTTTAATGTGTGGGAATTCATTTCCCTGTCTACTTACTGTTTTTCCCAGCATGAAAGATATATACCAGTATAATCTCCTGTTTTCACACATACATCACTCTCACGTATTGGCCATAGGCTTAGGTTGCAGCCACTGATGTTGTCGTGTACACTGCCATCCTATGCACTGTACTTATCCTGCTCTAAACCATTTTATATGTATTTATATATATGTGTACCCGTATATGTATATATATATATATATATATATATACATATATATATATATCTGTACACACATACACATATTTTACCCAATGGCAGTCGCCAGTAGGTACTTATAGTTAGGACCTAGTTTCCATTGAAAAGCATGTTTCGACTTGCCTATATCTTTGACACTGTTTACCGAATCGTCACAACATTTTCCCCAAAAAAATGTGCCAAACAATCTTGTTGCATGTGACGTTTCCAGGTGATCCATCAATCTTATTGCTGCCAACAGTTCAACAAGGTTGTGTTGGCAACCATCCTGGGACTCAGCTTCGCCTGAGCTAAAGAAAAAAAGATAAAAAAACAAGAAAAGAGGCCAGGTAAGGATATCCTGACCTCTTTGATTTGGTGCTGGAGTCCCAAAGGAACCCCTAGAGCAAAAACTCAGTTTTTTCTCAAAAAAGGCATGTGCAGTAAATTTGCGACAATGTCGCTCATTAGCAGAACTTATTTTTTTTTAGAAAAACAGCGTGGTCTCTGCTCTTGTTTTAGTAAACCCCCTGGTGGGGCAGGTCCTGGGCCTATGAAAAAGTAAACGGGGGTTGTACAGGACCCCCCCTCCTGGGCTTAGCTATGCCCAGTGACCACCACCTCCCTGGAGCTTAAAAAATTGTATTTGCCTCCCCCCCAACATCCTGTAGACCACCACCTCTCCGGGGCAAAATATGTTAATGATAGTAGTGGGATGCTCTGCAGATCCCTAGGCCCTATGGAACACCTCCCTGGGGTTAACAATCTACTAAATGTGGGGGGCTGCATGCCCCCCCAAGGCCCCGGGGCCCACCACCACCTGGGGCAACTGTTTCAAAATAAGGGGTGTGCAAACCACCATGCAGCCCAGGGAGCTGCCACCTCCGTGGGGTTGTTTTGATTATATGTGGGTGGGGCCTGTGGACCCCTGCAGCCCTGAGGACCATCACCATCCCAGGGCAGTTGTAACAAAATAAGGGAGGCTGCATGTCAGCCCACCTCCCCTGGGGCTGTTTAAACATTGGAGGGGGGCCATACGGTCCCCCTAATGAAGCAAATAATAGCCCTGGGCACCGCCACCTCCCAGGACTGGCTCCTGCAATGTCCCAGGTTTCCCACCCCTGAGACATAGCTGTTTGCTTTCACTTGACAGTTTAAGGCCAGTCCCTGAGGCATGGGGTCCTTTGGGCCAAAAAAATATATATTTTGAGGCCAGGTGCCTGGGGGGGGTCAGGTCCCCGGGAACAAAATTGGTCAGGGGAGTCACAGGGCTCCTCTCCCAATTAAAAATATATTTTGAGTCTGGGTCCCATGGATGGGGTCCCCAGGGCCTAAAACAGCAAGGGAGGGGGTCCTGCAAGCCTCCCCAATAAAAACTAAGATATTTTGAGGCAGAGTCTTGGGGATTGGGTCCCCAGGCTGAAATAGTCCCTGGGGTGTATTGCCCACCTCCCCCATAAAAAAATATTTTGATGCTGATCCCCAGGGGATGGGGTCACTGAGGCCAAAATCAGCCAGGGGACAGGAGCCACAGAGCCCTCTCCCTCAATAACATAAAATATGTACAGGGCCAACTTTTGCGCTGGTGGAGTCATGTGCGACAATGTTTTTTGGCACCCCAATGACCACAGCTCTAATTTATACCCTGAATTTTGCATACAGTTCTTTGATGACTGTTAATTGTTCACTGTTTTATATTAGGATTACAAAAATTTAATTGCTAGCAACAAAAGGGTCTCTCTGACAAAAGCAGTAACAAATGGACCTATTCGCAGTACATGGACTTTGAGATCTGCATGGTAGTAGTTCTTTGAATAAGGTATATTAACCCTCTGTGCTAGCACTACCTTATAATGAATCAGAACTTCCACTAGACAAAACTCTGATCTCTCGCCAGGAAGAACAATAATCACAGAATTATCTTGAAATATTTATTGTTAACTGAAAACTGCTGGAGACAAGAAACATGGCAGCAGGTGCATTTGAAACCATAATAAACTTGCAAACACGGCACCACCACCCAAAGTCAGCACCAGGTGCAGTGGCAGTGGTTGCACCATCTTAGAGCCAGCCCTGAAAATGTATTAAGGCCAGGCACTGGGGGATGGGGTCCTTAGGGCCAAAATCGCCTGGGGTAGGGGCATGCATAGCCACTCTCCCCAATATGAAACTCCAGACATACCTTCTCTCACCTAGAGACATCCTCTCACACCCATTCTCACACCTAGAGACAGGCCCTGCAGCCTACCTGGCCATGCAGGGCATGGGTTTGAGTGGTTAGGGGGTTGGCTGCTGGTCCTGGTCCTGTAGCCGGGCCATGCATCGAACCCCTATAGTGCATGGCCGAAGGCTGTGCGAGGCAGTGGTTGGATTAACATATAGTATATAAAATTGCTTTAGGATAAAAAAAAAAAAATATATATATATATATATATATATATATATATATATATATATATATACTGAAAAAAACCTAAAGTTACAGGGGAATTTCAGGGGTTTTGTATGAGTGAAATCTGAGCCTAGCTATAATGTCCCTGTAACCTTTGTTTTTTTCAGTGAATTTCTAAGGTATTTTTGCATTTTATTTCCTAACTATAACAGCCTTGCAACCTGGGTGCGTGAGGGGGTCTGTGAGAGGGTGCGAGAGTGGTTGCGTGGGTGTGTAAATGGGTGTGTGAGTGTGTGGTGGGTGTGTGAGTGGCTGTGTGGGTGTGAGTGGTTTTGTGGTTATGTAAGTAGGTGTGTGAGTGGGTGGGTTTATGCTGTGCGGCTCTGTGAGTGGGTGTGTGAGTGGTTTTGAGGGTCTGTGAGTGGGTATGTGAGTGGCTGCATGGGTCTGTAAGTGGGTGTGTGAGTGACCACGGGTGTGTGAGTGGGTGTGTATTTGGCTGTATGGGTTTGTGAATATGTGTGTAAGTAGTTGTGTGTGTGTCTGAGTGGGTGAGTGAGTTCAAGTGTGAATCTGTGAGTTTTTGTGTGAGTGTCTGTATGGGTGTGTGAGTGGGTGTATAAGTGGGTGTATGTGTGTTTGTATGAGTAGGTGTGAGGATCTCTGAGTGAGTAAATGTTTTTTTTTAAATTGGGGTCTGGATCCACAAATCTTCCCTGAATCCACCTGAATCTACCCCAATCCTTGAGGTTCTGGAGAGGATCCGTCGACATTCCGCTACTCCTGGTGTGGTAAAAAAAGTTTTTGGGACAATTTATTGCCTATGAGGGGTCCCTCACAGAACCCTCCATTAGTCCCATGAGGTCAGGGTACCTCTACCCTGAACCCTTCTATCACTTTTTATCTTAATTTTCCCGGCTAGGAACTGAGTCCTGATGACCAAAATGGCGGCAGCAACTTTCTTCTCAGGTTGTGGGCAGCCAATCACAACACTGCTGTTGGCTCGTGAATTCACGAATTCCAGGATGATCCAAGGAGGATCTGTGGAAGATCTGCGAAGGATTCGTGTCTCTCTCTCTCTCTCTCTCTCTCTCTCTCTATATATATATATATATATATATATATATATTTGAATTCTCTTCAATATCTAAAAAATTATTGAACGGATTTACTCTAAATAACAAAAAGAACTCTATCTGGACCAATAGCTACCTTTCTGCCAAATTTGGTGTAATTCCATCCAGCTGCATGGCCTCTATTCCTGTTCAAAATCCCTCTGGAAATTAACATGGAGAAAACACATTATGGAACCCCTCTCCCCCCTTTTTCTTGAACCCTGCTGAGTGGATCACCCCAAAACTTTCCAGACAGCAGCTGATGTGAGCATCGTATTTTTTTCGACATTTTGTGAAGATTCGCCAAACGGTGTCACACATACAAAGATATATGCAAGTTAAAAACATTTTTTTCCATCAGAACTAGGTCCTAACTATAACTACCTAGAGTGTCGACCACCTCTAGGTTATATATACGCTTCTTCAAACCATTATACTTTTCTCTTGTGGTAGTTTTGATGCCATAAAGTAGCGCAGAAGGTTGGTATGCCTGCTGCAAAGATCAAATCTGTATTTGATGTGAATAGCTGAGAGGATTAGTAAAGAAAGCCACTACCTGTGCTATAATGAAAATGAAATATGTGTGCAAGGGGGACTACAGAGAGATGAAGGGCCGTTTTGCTGGGTGGTAGTGAGGGAATCCGAGGAGGAGGTCATGGGAGTGGGAGCACCAAAAATTATTGTCTGACTGGGTGCCACTGGCACTAAAGACTATGACAATGGGAATGTGGCAAAGTGAAGTAATAGTGTGTCTTTTTTGTTTTTTTCAGTTTCTTCAGAGAACCTGCTGATTGAAGGAAGAAGCAAAGCTAAGGTGACTGACCTTTATTGTTGCACACATCACACGCACACCTACCAGCAATTTTGTGACTGTCTACGTAGGATAGCATTTTAGAGTGACAGTTTAACCAGTAGCAGAGATAACATCTTGTTGGATGACTGCTGCTCAAGCCCTAAATTGGGTTATGGAAGACAGTTCTGACGAAGGCTCAGAGAATGAGACAGCAGATATTGAGACATCATCCGAGGGATAAGACAGTGGACCAGACTCTTTGAATGATTTTTCAGTCGGAGGTGTCCCATCCGACAACTCCTCTTCCAGTGAGTCTGAGGGAGGTGATGAGGACAGTTATGCTGTCCCTTCGCAAGCACAGTCTGTCCAATTTAGTTCAACCCCATATTCCACCGCCCAAATCGCATTGTGGAGACATCAAAATTATCTATCACAAAACAACCTGGTTTTGAAAGGCAGGCACTTGCCTTTTCTGGTACTGGGCTCAGAGGCCATATAGGGAAACCTACCAAACACATACATTTCTGAAAACTAGGCACCCAAAGGAGTCCACGGAGGTGTGGCTTGTGTGGAGTCCCCACAGTTTTCTTACACAGAATACCCTGTAAATGTAAAATGTTGAATAAAAACTGGGATCGACAAAATTCCTACCACTCAGTGTTTCACTACCTGTCCTGATAAAAACCGCTATCCCACTTAAGTGCCTGTGCCTAGTGCCTGCATCAGAAATGGATCACCCCAGGGTCAACAGTTGCCCTCATGTAAGGACTAACATTGACCGCTGTGTGATCCATTCCTGTCACGGGCACTAGGTCTGCCCTCACAAGTGAGGTACCATTTTTATCGGAAGACTTGGAGGAATGCTGGGCAGAAGGAAGTTTGTGGCTCCCCTCAGATTTTAGAACATTACATCGCCAAAATGTGTGGAAAACATGTATTTTTTTGTCAAATTTTGAGGTTTGCAGAGGATTCTGGGTGACAGAACCTGGTGAGAGCCCAGCAAGTCACCTTGTTCTAGATTCCCATAGAAATCTACTTTCTATAAAAGTATAGATTAAGCAAGTTTCCCTAGGTGTCGGCTAAGCTAGAGGCCAAAATCCACAGCTAGGCACTTTGTAAAAAATGAGTCCTTGTTAATTAGAAAAATGTGATGTTTCAACTTTGTGTTTTGGGGCATTTCCTGTCGCAGGGAATAGGTCTACCCACACAAGTGAAGTACCATTTTTATTGGGAGAATTGGGGGAATAATGGGTGGAAGGACATTTGTGGTTCCCCTCAGATTCTAGAACTTTGCAGCATGAAGGACTGTTTTTTAGCCCAATTTTGAGGTTTGCAAACGATTTTGGGTGACAGATCGATGTGAGATCCCCATAGTCACCCCATTCTAAATTTCCCTAGGTGTCTACTTTCCATAAATGTATATATTTGGTAGGTTTTCCTAGGTGCCGGCTGAGCTAGAGACCAACATCCTCAGCTAGGCACTTTGCAAAAAACACATCAGTTTTCATAAAAAAAATGTGATGTGTCTATGTTGTGTTTTGGGGCATTCGCTGGTGCGGGCACTAAGCCTACCCAAACAAGTGAGGTACCATTTTTATTGGGAGACTTGGAAAAATGCTGGCCCAATTTTGAGGTTAGCAAAGGATTCTGGGTGACAGAACACTGTGAGAGCCCCACAAGTGACCCCATCCTGGAATTCCCTAGGTGTCTTTGTTCCATAAATGGGTAGGTTTGATAGCTTTCCCTAGATTCCGTCTGAGCTACAGTCCAAAATCCACAGCTAGATACTTTGCAATAAACACATAGGCCCTCATTATGACATTGGTGATCAGCAAACCGCCACACCGGAGACGGTGGTAGTACCGTCACCAGGCTGGCGGTGAAGACTGCCAAATTATGACCATGGCAGTGATCCCTCCCATAGACAGCCAATGTTCCACCAGAACCTTCCATTGACCCCGGCGGTAGGCACCTTCAGGCAGGTGGAATACAGTGACCCACCCACCAATTCTGAAATAGCAGACCGCCAGGACTTCCAGGGCAGGACCACTGCCACCAAAAGCCTGGCAGAAACATATCATATAAAAGGAGGCACTCACGTCCAGAGACACAGAGGAGTCTGCGGCCGCCTAGGAACCCGAACTGTAAGTCCTGCCGATGCTGTACCACTCAATGACAGTCCAGGAACACCAACGCTGACGAAGACAACGGTGAGTACAACCGCCTAGTACACAAGAGAGGGAGGGGAGTTGAATTTCTAGATGTGGAGGTCACCATTGTTGATAATTCTATCGAGAGCAAAATTGTATAGAAAACCCACAGCAGGTACTAGTTTATTGCATGCGATGGGCGAGCAACCCGATTAATTAAAATGGACTATTCCTCATGGTGAGCTACTCGGGGACAAAATTGTAATACAATCAAGGCCTATTTGAAGAAGTGGCAGGTGATGACACAGAGATTCAGGGTAAGACGTTATCCCATTTGGGTTTTGTCATAAGCAATGAATATAGTAGCAGAGATGGATCGCAACAATCTTCCGTTTAATGGCGATACTGACATTGACACCACTGGAGGGGAAATTACCACCTTTTTCATAACATCTTTCAATGGATGGTCTAGTACGGTTTGCAGAACCATACAGAAAAATGGGACATTCTCAAATGTGATCCTGTAACTGCTAAAATGAACCCTGAAAAACCTAGCATTAGTTTTTGCAATGTGTACTCCCTAAGGGACCTCCTAGTGCACAATAACATCACGGAGACCATAGGGAATCTTGCTTCTACTCTTCAAGGCTTCTTTCCCTGTAGCCACTGTAAGGCCTGTGGAAATAGCACTACCAGAAAAGGAATATGTTTCTTTATGGGAGGGGAAAAAGCAAAATTGGCCATTTTTTTATGTGAGGTTTCACCCATGTGATATATATTCTTCTGAGTCCTTACAATTTGTATTATGCAGGTGGTACCATTTCCAGTGTAAACAAATGGGTGCTGGAACACATGAGGACCTTAGATAATAATGACCCTCAATAACCAACAGGATAGCATTTTCATGACAAATCCTTTTGCGATAGAGAGTTGTTTCATTTTTAGCCATTGAACAGGTAACCTGCAACATAGGAGGGGGTAAACAAGTTTTGCAGTTACGTCGGTTTGAATCCAGATACATCATTGATCTTGACAAAAAATACCCAAATGGACTGAATTCAGAAGAGGAATTGAAAGTCTACATTCTGGATACAAGACTATGTCAATTGGTCCTTGTCACTTTGTGAGTATCTTGCCTTTTAAAATTCCCTTTTGATTTCTGGTTTTAATTGCCTTTCATATGTTACTTTACATTTTAGGAAGAAAGGAAGGGGCATGCATGATAATGGATGTTGTTAAGACCACGTGTTTCCCATCGCCTTCTCTTCCCCACCACTTTGGTGGTGGTTGGCACCTTTCACAGATATGAACAAGCATTTTTTGCCCATATGACTTACTCGTTAATAGGAGATGTTAATTTATAATTGACACAATATTACCATTTATTTTGTTTGAGATCATCAAGGTATGATTTAGTTCTACACATATCTTTGCACTACAAGGATTTATATATTTGCAATTTATGAGGCATAGACACTTGGACTAATATCCACTTGAAAATTACACTTTTGCAATCAGGGACATGGAAGGGGTTTGCCACTTGGAATGGTGTGCAATAACGTTCATGGGGTGTTGCATTGGTAGCTGTTGTATAGACCAGACAGGATTTACTTAGAACTTTGTAAAGCATTTATCAGTGCAAAATTAGTTAAAGGTAAAAAAGTAGCAAACAACACAATAAATATCCTCTCCAATTTGTAAAACAGACTAAAGTTTAATGAAAAAAGAACAACAAAACTCCAAAACAATAATAATTGGATGTAGGGAAATGGAAATGCGATTTTTTGAATCTTTACCTCAAGATAGCACCTAAATGTGCAAAGCCCCACTCTTCATGTGTATCTAGGGAAATGAGAATCTTCTCTCACAAACCAGTTCTGAAACAGGTTTTTCCTCACTGTTATTTGTGACATCCTGACAACGAGGACAATAGAAAGGGCAAGCCTAGGTGTGAGTTACATTTATATTTGTCTAAGGATTCTCATTTAATATTTGCAGTTGGTGGGCATAAAGCCCCGGGTTATCCTGTCAGGAGGACGCCCATGGCCCTTTTGTTACCTTATCTGGAAGCCATTTATGCATCCTTGCAGGTGGACAGCAAGCTTCAGTTGGAAGTTGGTGATGAACCCTGAAAAGACTGTTGAGGCTTTACTCAGAAAATAAAATAGTTAGACATAAATTGAATTTAGCATTAAATTGGATTTTGTTTAACTATGAAAATGTGTATTTTAAGTATTTTTCTAACTATTGCCAATCTAAAGTTAGTTTTATTATGTGTGATAAAGAAATCTAGAGTTTTCTATGGCACAACCAGCCTCATTACAGTGAAAAATGGGTTTAGGGTCCTTTTCACTGGAAGGAAACATAAAACCATTAAATATATAACCACTAACCAGTGCTAAAGTGCATATGCTCTCTCCCTTTAAACATGGTAACAATGGATCATACCCAATTGGACTATTTAATTTACTTATAAGTCCCTAGTAAAATGCACTATATGTGCCCAGGGCCTGTATAATAAATGCTACTAGTGGGCCTGCAGCACTGACTGTGCCACCCACTTCAGTAGCCCCTTAACCTTGTCTCAGGCCTGCCATTGCAAGCCCTGTGTGTGCAGTTTCACTGACAATTCGACTTGACATTTAAAAGTACATGCCAAGCCTGAAACTCCCCTTTTTCTACATATAAGACATCCCTACGGTATACCCTAGGTAACTCATAGGGCAGGGTGCTGTGTAGGCAAAAGGCAGGACATGTACCTGGGTAGTTTACATGTCCTGGTAGTAGAAAACTCCTAAATTCGTTTTTACACTGCTGTGAGGCCTGCTCCCTTCATAGGCTAACATTGGGGCTGCCCTCATACATTGTTTCAGTGGTAGCTGCTGATCTGAAAGGAGTAGGAAGGTCATATTTAGTATGGCCAGAATGGTGATATAAAATCCTGCTGACTGGTGAAGTTGGATTTAATATTAGTATTTAAGAAATGCCACTTTTAGAAAGTGAGCACTTCTCTGCGCTTAAATCTTTCTGTGCCTTACAATCCACGTCTGGCTGGGTTTAGTTGACAGCTCCTTGTGCATTCACTCAGACACACCCCAAACACAGGATACTCAGCCTCACTTGCATACATCTGCATTTTGAATGGGTCTTCCTGGGCTAGGAGGGTTGAGGGCCTGCTCTCACACAAAGGACCTCCACACCCCCTACTGGGACCCTGGCAGACAGGATTGGACTGAAAGGGGACCTGGTGCACTTCTAATCCACTCTTTGAAGTCTCCCCCACTTCAAAGGCACATTTGGGTATATAAACAGGGCTCTGCCCCTTCCAATTCAGACACTTCCTGGAGAAGAAACTTGTAACCAGAACCTGCATCCTGCCAAGAAGAACTGCCTGGCTGCCCAAAGGACTCACCTGACTGCTTTCTGTGAAGGACTGATGCTTTGCTGTTGCCCTGCTGCCTTGCTGCTCTCTGGCTGAGGTAAAGAAGTGCTCTCCAAGGGCTTGGATAGAGCTTGCGTCCTGTTCCCTGAAGTCTCAGGACCAAAAAGACTTCATCTCCTCAAGAAGGACTTGTGCTGCAAAATTCAATGCACAGCCTGCCAGAAATGATGCACAGCCTGCACCGGGGAGAAAATTTTACCGCACGCGAACCGGAATGACGCAGTCCAACTTCGCAACAAGAAGATTGACGCAGCACCAGCTTAGCGACCGCAAATTCGTTGCACGGCCCACTGGATTGAAGCATAGCTGAGCCAGAACTACACAGCCCGACTTCCAGAGAGGAATCAACGCAGCGCCTGCCGTGCAGTAGAAAATTTGACGCAATGCCCACTGGATCGACGCAACTCCTGTGACTTTGTCCTGCCAGCACAGGAAATCCACGCACCATCCCTGGGGCATCTGAAAACCCCGCAACCCAAGGAGGATCCACAACCGAGCATCGGAAATCGACGCACAGCCGCCCTTGCGTGAAAACTAAACGACGCATCACCGTGTGCAGCCCGAGAAATCGACGCACACCCCGTTGTTTCCACGCTTCTCCTCCTCTGCGGTTCCTTGTGGAGATTTTTCACGTGAACCAGGTACTTTGTGCTTGAAAGAGACTTTGTTTGCTTTTAGAAGACTTAAGACACTTTATATCACTTTTCAGTGATATCTCAACATTTACTTACTGCATCTTTAATCGTTTTGACCTGTATTTATCTAGATAAATATTATATATTTTTCTAAACACTGTGTATTGTATTTTTGTGGTGCTATATTGTGTTATTGTATGATTATTGCACAAATACTTAACACATTGCCTTCTAATTTAAGCGTGACTGCTCAGTGCCAAGCTACAGGAGGGTGGTCACAGAATAATTTGGATTGTGTGTGACTTACCCTGACTAGAGTGAGGGTCCTTTCTTAGACAGGGGGTGACTACCAACCAAAGACCCCATTTCTAACACTGCTGACATGTAAGCTGGAACAGTGAAAAATTTATCATTGCTGGTTATGAAAAGCAAGTACAAGAGACAAGTAGATGTACACAATTCAACATTTTCACCAAGACCACAAGGCCAGAAAGCAACATCAGTTATGAAAAGTAGAACAAGATAAAGTCACTCATGAAGCTCATCCTGCAAAAGTTCTTTGATGCCACTATTAAGCGCCAGTCAGGAAGATAGATATGCCATGATGATGTCGACCAAAGGACAGTAAGCCCATGTTAGGTTGGCTATATTCAAGTATGAACAAATATGTATGAACGGAGCAGCAAGCCCATTTGGACACTGCCCAAAGATTGCAATCAAAGATAACAGTTGTCTCTTAACCTTCATCATAGACAGTGGTGCGTTGATTAACATCATGCTAGTTGAGAAGTTCAATAATCTGTCTCCTGTGCTATTACTTCACTCATCAAATCCAAAGGTCTACACGTGGGCTGCTTCTAAATCATTGAAAAGCCAAGGTCACTCACAGTTACCATGCAATAAAAAGCAATGTCCATGCAAGCACTAATTCATGTACTTCCAGGAACTTCGTCTAGTGCATGCCTACTCAGCTTTGTCACTGCTGCTGCCATGGGACTGATATCTCTAAAATGACAACTTACATGCTCAGACTGAAAAGTGTATGTCAGTTTCTGTTGTTATTCCATGGATTAGGAAGACTGAAAACAATGAATGTGTGGCTTTACATTAATGAGGACATTTGACCTGTTGCTGAGCGGCACTTCAGTATTGCTGTGGAGAAGGAACTGAAAACACTGTTGGAGCATTCCACCGGTCCTACACCATGGGTTTTGCCCAAAGTGATTTTGCCCAAAAAAGACAGAGGAGGTACTGTGCGCATATGTGTTAATATGCGCCAAGTCAACAAAGCAATCAAAAGAGAAAGACATCCTGATCCGTACATAGAGATCATGATCATGCAGCTGAATGGTGCCAAAGTCTTTTCTCATGTTGACCTGAACACGGGATACCACCACCTCAAGCTGGAGGAGTATTGGAGGCGCATCACTACTTTTTGGACTCATGTGGGTTTATTCAGATATAAAAGATTGAGCTTTGCAGTGTCATCAGCTGCAAAATTCCTTCAAGATATCATATGTCGAATAATTCAACCTGTCATGAATGCTTTCAACTATGGTGATGACATACTGGTAATTGGAGCAATACAGAAGGAGCATGACAAAGCTCTTACACAAGTGTGCCAATAGCTTGCTAATACAGGTCTCATTATGAATGCCGCAAAGTGTGCGTTTCACAAGAAGAAACTCAACTTGTCTGGGCACATATTTTCTGATGGGGGAAGGACTCCTGATCCTTATAATGTTCCTGCATTGTCAGCTACTAGCCCCCCACAAGATGTCACTATTCTGCATCATTCTTGGGCATGTCCAATTGTTGTTCAAGGTACATTCGTGACTTTGGTACAGTGAGTGTCCCACTGAGAAAGTTGGCAAAATGAGGTGTTCTTTCCCAGTGGTCTGTTGAGTGTGATCAGAGCTTCACAAAAACAAAACATGCAATTGAGAATGCAACTGAGATCAACTCCAAGCTACATACAGAGATCACCATAGATGTGAGTCTGATGGGGCTGGGGGCAATCCTTGCTCAACATAATGGTCACCGAATGCTCAGAGACACATTGTGGCCTATGCCAGCCGAAGCCTGTCCAACACAGAATGTGCCTATTCTCAGCCAGAAAAGGAGAGTCTGACTGTTGTCTGGGCCTGCAAATATTTTCATGTGTTCCAATATGACTACCACCAAGTGTTCCAGAATTATCAACACACTGCATGCTATCTTTGGGAACCCAAAAGACAAGATGCCCCCTCACATTGAGAGGTGGACGTTGGGACTGCAAGAGTATGAATATGTGATTCTGCACAACCCAGGCAAAGATAAGAATTCCGCTGATTACTTTTCATTAGTACCTCTACCCAAACACCATTCAACATCTAAAATAGCTGAAGAGTACATACATTTCATTGTAAGGTCCGGCATGCCAGCAGCCTTATCCATTGAACAGACTATTGTTGCTACTAATGCTGACAAGAACATGCTTGTTCACAAAGACATCATTTCAGCTCTGTCCAGGAAGAAGAGAATTCGATCTCTTGAGGATGACATTGAATTTCAAAAGTTTAAGAATGTACAGGATGAACTGTTGCTAACTAAGGGACGTGTTGTGCTAAGAGACTAGAGAATCGTCATGCCTGAGAACCTGCAACAGCATGTCATTGAACTGGCCCATGAAGGACATTGTGGCATCATAAGCCACCAAAAGAGCCCTAAGAGACCGAGTGTGGTTCTCGCGCAAAGACAAGTGAGCTTAAAGGGAATTAAAGGAGTGACTCCTTTGAAACTGTCTTTCCCTTAAAGTGCCTCAATACCCATTTACAACTTCTGACCTTCCAAAACAGGCTTGGGAAAGACTTGTCATTGATTTTTTTGGGTCCTTAGAGAACGGACATCATCTCATGGTACTCATTGATGAATACTCACACTTTCTGCTAGTGGAGGGAATGTCATTGACCCCCCGTGACAAGATCATTGAGCAGATGGACAACATCTATGTGGTGTTGGGGATACCTTCCATTCTCAAGTCTGACAATAGCCCTTCATTCAACAGTCGTGAGTTCAAGAAATGTCTAGTCAAAATGAATAGCTTGCTGTTGTTCATGTATCTAGTTTGTCCTGCCATCTCTAGGTGACATTAGCAAAGAGTGGGCAGAATCAATATTCATGTAGCTGGATAGTGCTTAGAAGCTATGCAATAAGATAATTAATACAACTTTGTTCTGATCTGGTGAGATTGTAACACTTATTCCATGATTATTTAGCTGTTTTAATTACGTTATATGTGAAAATAGTGTATATAATCCCTTGATTCGTTTTGGGATGGGGCAGAGAACTCTCTTGTGCTTGTAGGTGTGCTATCCATTTCTCTTTTGATTTTGCTGCCCACTTGGGACTTAGCACATTTCTGATTTTCAGCTACCCAATTTGCTGAGAGTGTTTGTGGCAATGAGCTTTATGCATTTGCATTTACCAATTTTGTACCACGTCTTTTGAATTTCTGAAATAAATCCTTTACATTTTTTCTGTTGATCTGAAACTCATTTATTCAATGGGCCCTTACTCCATTAACTGTATTTTTCGATGTTGTGGGACATGCATTACCTCAGGATACATTGCTTCATGAAATTAAAGTTTAATGCTCTCTCCAATTTATCATCAAAGGGCATTCTGTGGAGGCTAACATTTGGGGTATAAAGGTTTTGAGGTTTCCCACATCAACAACAGTTTACCTTTCTGTTAGGATAGTAAAAGACCTAGTTAACCATGCAAGAACACATCTAAATGTTATATTGATCACCAACATACATATAGAACATGAGCTAAGAGGTTAGATACTCATAGCACTGCTCTCTATCATGTCCCCAGGCAAGCACATTAAAACATGTAAACACATTAAAGCAGCCAATCACATCAGGCAATAACACTCAAGTGTGTTTTTTAAAGACATCTTCCATCCTGAGCTGATGTCAACACAAGCATGCTCAAGAAGATGTAAAGGCAAAAGATACATTTGCATCACATTTGATGCAGCTTATATAAGAAACCATCAGAATGCGCAAAATTAACAGGCACCATAAATGTAACAGATCTGCGCCATTTATTTATGTTTGTAATTCTGTCATAGTAGTGACATTATCTGAAAGTAATAGAGCGCTTTAAATTAATAATAAGAGGTTACAAATGAATTAAAAGTCACACAATCTGAACATAAGGACTTACAAATTCAATTTTCATGATAAGTTAGTTGAAGGCAAATGAGATGACCAAGACTGATGATACAAACAATGACTGACAAGAGGGAGTATGTCAATCACAGCAAAGACCAGGACGGAGAAATATAACACTAATAAGTGATCAAAAGTATCCTACTGGTTAGCACAAATATCTAGTAGTCAAATGAAAAGGTAGGAGTCAAAGAAAGTGCTCTGATATTAATGATTGTAAGAAGTAGAGGAAATCAGGCCATGAAGATCTGCCAGTGTGGAGTATTATGTCGTGTAGCAGAGTGCAGTAAGAGGATACATGAGAAAGGAGGGGATTAAAGAAAGGGGCAAATCATAGAAAGATGTTAAAAGTGTCAAGCAGAAGGAGTTAAAAAAAGAAGCCAGGTGATGAGTGATCAGGTGAAGAGGGATGAATTAAAATCAATGTAAGCGATGAAGTAGTGGTTTATAAGCACAGGAGCATGGAGTATCAAACTCTGGTAGCGTACATGAAGAGAATTGTGCCTTATGTGTTCCTCTTTTAAAACATGGGATTGAAGGAGCAGAATGTTAGCATTAAGTGAGGGTCCGAGACCACCTGATTTTTTTGCTTCAATGCCAGGTATCTTGGAGTAGTGGGGTGCAGAGCTGCATGAGAGATGCACACAATCTTATTCAAAGCTCTTGCTTTAAAGGTAAACCACTGGAGAGTTAAAGGTACTACTGGCATGTGGTCTCTGAACACAGTGCACAAGGTTTTTCTTAGTTTAACAAGGAACAAAGTACCAGGGCCAGATGGGGTGCATTCCAACTTGCTCTTGCTAGAACCCAATTTATGGCCCCACTACTTAGTCAGAGTATTAAGGCAGCAGTAAGACAAGGCCTTCCCATTTATCAAAATTAGTCTGTGTTCTGAATAAAGGAGATCAATCAATCAATCAAAAAAATGTATATAGCGCGCTACTCACCTGTGAGGGTCTCAAGGCGCTTGGTGGGGGGGGGGGCAGGAGGGTCACTGTTCGAACAGCCATGTTTTTAGGTTTTTTCTGAAGAGCAGGATGTCTTTGGTTTTGCGGAGGTGGGTGGGGAGGGAGTTCCAGGTTTTGGGGGCGAGGTAGGAGAAGGACCTGCTTCCTGTGGTGGTGCGTTGGATGCAGGGGACTGTGGCTAGGGCAAGGTTGGCTGATCGGAGGTTGCGGGTGGGAATGTGAAAGTTCACTCTTTCGTTGAGGTATGTCGGGCCGGTGTTGTGGAGGGATTTGTGTGCGTGGATGAGGATCTTGAATGTGATTCTCTTGTTTATGGGGAGCCAGTGAAGGGTTTTGAGGTGTGGTGAGATTCTTTTGTGGCGGGGGAGGCCAAGGACGAGGCGCACGGCTGTGTTCTGGATTCTCTGGAGTTTGCATGTGAGTTTGAGTGTGGTGCCAGCGTAGAGGGCGTTACCGTAGTCTAGTCTGCTGCTGATGAGTGCATGGGTGACTGTCTTCCTGGTCTCTGGGGGAATCCATTTGAAGGATTTTTTTAGAGTGCGGAGTGTGAGGAAGCAGGAGGAGGTAAGAGCATTGATTTGCTGTGTCATGGAGAGGGAGGGGTCCAGGATGATGCCAGGTTGTGTGCGTGGTGTGCGGGGGTGGGTGTGGGTCATAGGGTGGTGGGCCACCAGGAGCCGCCCCATATGGTTTTGTTGGGGCCGAAGATGATGATCTCAGTTTTGTTGGAGTTAAGCTTTAGGTGGTTAGTTGTCATCCAGTTGGCGGTGTCGAGGAGAGCTGCGTGTAGGTTGGTTTTGGCGGTGGTGGGGTTGCAGGTGAGGGAGAGGATGAGTTGGGTGTCATCTGCGCAGGAGAAGATAGTGATTACGTGTGATCGGAGGATGTTGGCTAGGGGGATCATGTAAATGTTGAGGAGTGTGGGGCTGAGAGAGGACCCTTGGGGGACTATGCAGATGATCTTGGTGGTGGTGGAGTGGAAAGGTGGGAGGCGGACTCCCTGGGTCCGGTCAGTGAGGAAGGAGATGAGCCAGTCTAAGGCTTTGTGGTGAATTCCTATGTTGTGGAGGCGTGTGCAGAGTGTGTGGTGGCAGACAGTGTCAAAGGCTGCGGAGAGGTCTAGAAGGATGAGTGTGACGGTCTTGCCTTTGTCGACTTTGGTCCTAATGTCGTCAGTGCATGCAATGAGGGCGGTTTCCGTGCTGTGGTTTCCGTGCTGGATCCTTCTTGATTTTGCCACATTCCTTTATAGACTCAGTGATTAAGGGTGTGGGAGGGGTTGTGCTAACACAACTCAATTTTTGGGCAGTATCCATTGGGATTTTATCTAAATTTACAGTTTGAGTTTAGCCCTGAAAGGCATACCTTGGACCAGTGTTCAAACCTCCATTTACTTTTCAACACATAAGTGGTAGGAAAGCTGGAAGAACTTCACATTTCCTTTAATTGGTCTCTCATCTGCCTTTGACTGAGTCCACAGATACAAACTTTGGCCCCTGTTGATTTCAATCAGGGTGAATATAGACATGATCTTTTTCCTAAGGGATTTACACAAAGATAGGTCTGCTGTTGTTAGATATGGTCCTAATGGTCAGTGCACCATTCTATTCGAGGTAAAAGGAGCATTTAGACAGGTTTGCATTTTATCCCCCTTTTTATTCACTCTCTACATTAATCATATAGATCCAGCCCAACTTCAGGATGCTAAAAACTTGTCCACAGCCAACGGCAGGCCAATTTTAGCCTTACTTTATGCCGATGATTTGGTCCTTATGCACGTGCCACTATTGGCTTAAACTACCTATTGTAGTCTTTAAAAGCATTCATGACCTCTTTGGATTTATGGATCAAGTCTGCCAAGTAACACATCATGATGGCTGGCCCTAAGTCCACTGAAACATGTACCTTTTTTGTAAACGGTAGTGAGATTTCAAAGGTATCTGTGTTTCCATACCTCAGGGTCTACTTTGTACGTAAAGGTGTGTAGTTCTCGGATCTAACCATTAAGAAATGCTCTATTCTTAGGTCCATCTCTTCTATCTATGATTTCTCTCCCAGACTGAATTTCAAGCCATCTTCCACTCAATAAAACGTTTCTACTCAAAGGGCCTTTCAGCAGCATCTTATTGTAGTGACATATAGGATTTTGAGGATGTCTCAGTTTTACAAACTATAGAAAACTCTTTTTATAGGCTAATTCTAGACCTTCCCCGGAGCACACAATAGGTATAGCCCAGGAGGAACTTGGCTTTTGGGGTACTTTTCTTCCCCTTCGTCCCCTGTGCAGATAGCTATTGCTGTGGTCATTGAGTGGGACATCTCTTAATAAGATAATCATTGTGGATTGGATATAGCCTCTCAAATTAAGTGGCTAACATAGAAGAGACTTGTTTTGTGATCTTGCTCTTCTTTAAACCCCCTGGGCCCGATTCACAAAGGTAAACTTAGACCAAAAGCTTAAGTTAAGACCAAAAGTCTAAACTTAGACCAAAAGTCTAACTTTACTATGAGTAAACTTAGACCAAAAGTCTAACTTTACTACAAGTAAAGATAGACTTTTTGTCTGAGTTTAGACTGTTACTATGAGTAAATTTACACTTTAGGTCTAAACGTAGACTTTTGGTCTAAGTTTACCTTTGTGACTCAGGCCCCCTGTGTCTATTTCTAAAACAAGTATGAAGCAGATGAAAATCTGTTTCATGAACTAAAGAGGAATTCAAGAGAATACGAACACCTCCACAACCCCCTGTATGAGTGCATGCCTATGTGAAATCTACCCTCAGTATTGAGCACTATTTAATACTGGCAAATAGCATAAACATTCACTTTCTTCTCACAAGATTCAGGTTAAGCCTACCCTGTCTTTTGTTAGCAGCACAGAGAGGTTAGAGATCTGGCTTCTTGCTCATGTGCCTCAATATCATTCCAAGGTACCACACATTTTATGCTTTTTTGAAAAATGTATGTTAGTTTAAGAGCAAAATATATAATTCCAAGATTAAAATGTCAAGATTTTAGTCAAGCCAGACCTGTCTTACCATTTTTACAATTACCTCCTTCTGAGCATTTTTCCTTCTCTGTGGCTGTTTTTGTTTAGGGAAGCTGTCCAACTAAGGCTCACAGTGTATTTATAATATCCTTAATTAGACCTATTACATTTCCTTTGCCACATGTGACTATGAGTTTTATGAATATCTAATGCTCTTTTTTTGCCTTCTAACTCATCATGTTGTTTGAATCATGTTTCTATTGTGATGTACATTTTCTTTTTATTTGTACTTTTGTGATTTATCCTCTTATAAATCAAATATAAGGTTTATGACTGAGATGTAGTCATGTCTTTAAGTACCCAAAACAAAGCGAAAATGAAGCAGACCACCGAATGGAATTTGCTTTCAAGGGAGAAAGGTCCACCCCGGGATGTCCAGACAAGTGTGATTTGCAATAGTCAATCCATGACAGCACTTGGATACGAATGTTAAGATCCTGTGGAGGAATGAAACAGTAAATCTCCCAGAGAAATCATAGTTGTAATGCACACTCAGTGGGATGCAGGGAAATAATATCTCTGAGAGCTAGTAATGAGAGACTCTGTGATGGCTAATGGTAATGCCATGGACAGGAGAAATGCATTCAAAACAGAAATATCTTCCCTGCATAAAAAACTACTTACAGCACCCAGTGAAGAACACTTAAGAAAAAGAAACTTGAATTCAACATTATGGGGGTGATTCCAAGCTTGGCGGGCGGCGGGAGCCGCCGGCTGCCAAGCGGGAACCGCCAGAAGACCGTACTGCGGTCAAAAGACCGCGGCGGTCATTCTGGGTTTCCCACTGGGCTGGCGGGCGACCGCCAAAAGGCCGCCCGCCAGCCCAGCGGGAAACACCCTTCCACGAGGAAGCCGGCTCCGAATGGAGCCGGCGGAGTGGAAGGGGTGCGACAGGTGCAGTAGCACCAGTCGCGAATTTCAGTGTCTGCTAAGCAGACACTGAAATTCTAAGTGGGGCCCCCAGGGGCCCCACGACACCCCATACCGCCATCCTGTTCCTGGCGGCCGAAACCGCCAGGAACAAGATGGCGGTATGGGGGTCGGAATCCCCATGGCGTCGCAGCAAGCTGCGCCGCCATGGAGGATTCCCCTGGGCGGCGGAAGCCGGCGGTACACCGCCGACTTTCCGTTTCTGGCCGCGGCTGTACCGCCGCGGTCAGAATGCCCAAAGGAGCACCGCCAGCCTGTTGGCGGTGCTCCCGCGGACCACGCCCCCGGCGGTTTTTACCGCCAGGGTCGTAATCAGGCCCTATGTTGTCTGGTGGTGGCAGAGAAAGAATTGATCTGCATTAGGAAGAAACGTTTTGAACTTGGAGACAAAGCAGGGAGACTGCTAGTCAAAAAAATAAAACAACAAAAAAGTTAGGGATAGTGTGCCTAAATTAATATGAGCCATTGTCAATCACTCGGGCTGCATCCATAATTTTTTGCCCACTGTGCTAGTTTGGACCCAGGCATATGCAAATGACCCTGCTTCAGTGGGAACAGTCAAACTTGAACTGCCAGGTCCTCCCTGAACCAGAACACAAGAAACCTTGGACCGGTTTTACCTTGATTAGGGCTACTTAATATTCTTACGTCTATGTCATTATAGTGACCAGCACCTAAGACCTATTTTCACTGTAGTAAAGCTGGCTGTACAATACAGAAACACTGGGATGAAATATTAAATATAACAATTCGATTTTTGACTAGGAAACACTTCAAAATGTTATTCTTGGGATCTTTATAATATTTATTAAAAGCCCACTTGTGAAATGAAATGAAAATCACAAAAACACAATGAGGAAAGGGTACTTTTGAAAAATTGCATTTTCCATGCATAAAGCATCTAAAGGCTAATTTGTATTGACCTGCAGCTGTTCCAGTGCTCACTTCCTGAATGACAAGCAGATGTATCACAGGACATTTCTATAGTCCTCCATCTAGGGATCCCAGAGATCTCAGAAGTTTTTGATCATGTTCTGTTTTCATTAAAGATCTGAAATAAACTCTTGAATGTGTGTTTTAGAGAAAGGATAAATACATTGATTATTAGTAGCTAGATAAATGTTAGAAATTTCAAAGTACATTTACCTATTATAAAACTACATTGTTGGGATCTCTTCCACATATATAACATAGAAACATTTAAACATGAGGGCAGGTAAGCATGGCTGGCATGTTTGGTATATTTGAAAGGGGCTGCTTTCGTTTACATAAATGGCATGTTTTCAGTCCATGTTCTAAAGAGACAATGCTAATGAGATTGCCTTTAGTTGCAACAATATGTTAGTCTCCCCTTCTGCCTGTTGAACTATTAAACTCCGTCTTAAGTCATTTCAATGTACTCCTTTCAAGGAATCAGGTAGCACTCAAAAACAGTGAAAGGATGTTAAATAAAATGGCTTGGAAACATGTTAGGTAAATTAGCATATTCCCAATAGTGTGTGGAGCAGGTCAGCAACTCCCATTTTTGCAGGATCATGGAAAAGGCTATCCTTCTTTGCTACTGTGTTTCCAAGACAAAGATCCTTTCTATGCTGCAGATTTTTTACATGGACAAATCTTACTTTCGATGCATGAAATCCTATGTGTGATCCTGGAGGGTCCATGGGGGCTGAAAAAAGGTAGGATACACCTGCACATGTTCGGGATTCAGGGTACGCTACTTACAATCACCCATCTTGCCCCACTCAATAAAGGCTAGCGGTGACATGACATAGCATACCATGATATAGCAGAGAGCGGAAATGACCAGAGAAACCCAACGGCCTGACATTCTGAATTTTGTGGTGGTAGGGGATGTGGAAGAAGCACTTGTAGCAATTCATCAAAGATTAAGTAGTATATTCAGGAGGATAAGAGAGATGAGAAGGAAAGGGCATTAGGCCTGACTTCTGTTGATAGTTATCAGCTCTTTAACAAAGAAATAGTGACTGCAGGTGTGCATTCACTCTTCTGTGCCTGATCATGCTTCTGTAACAAGCAATTGTACCCTGTGCTTTGTGTTTACATCAGACAGTCACAAAACAACAAATTCCCCAGACTATTAACCCTAAGCATGATATGTGTATATAGCATTGACAGTACTTGATCAAATGTAGTTGACATACCCCCTCCACCTGTTCTCTGCCAGCCTTTTCATGGCAGTAGAACTGCCATGAAAAGGCTGGTGGAGAATTAGGTTGTAATCAACAGGGCAGGGCTATGTTCAGCACCTCCCTGGCTGATTGCAACCTGCACTGGCCATCAGCCCATCGGGATCTCTGGTCCCAGCGCAGATGGCAGTAGCTTGACAGAGCTGCCCACCAACCTCAAAATGTGGCAGTCGGACCACCACAACCACAGTGGTCCAACAGCCACCGTAAGTGTGGTGGTCTAAGGACTGCCACACATGTAACTAGGCTCTTAGTACTAATGACACAGTAGACACTGATAGGAATGTCTTGGGTCATGGCCAGGGAGGAGAATGTCCAACTTAAGTCATCCTGACAACATTTCACTGGTGACCACCTGACAAATAAGATAGAACAAAGGGAAAACATTAGAAACTGTGATACTGCAGACAAAGCCTCATAGCTAGAAGACAGATGACTGGCATGGCACAACATTACCATGGTTATACCCAAAAGGAATCCCAAGACACCTGATTGCCATGCCTTCTTGATATTGATCATCTATCAAAATATGTCACAATATCAATTGGCCATTTCAACGTAAGTCTACAGTAATACTAAAACCAACTCTTCATTGACTTCTAAATGAGCTCTCACTCAGAGCTAGGCATAGGCCTACATATATGCAATAATTTGTACATTAATGTTGTATGTGCACATTGTATAGTGCTTGTGTAAAGTGGTGTTACACTGATGTGCATCTCAAGCTCCACAGAGAGCAAGGGATCCTCTATGTGGGATATTCTATTTTATATCAGTTCTTTTGTCTGTTGATGGCACCGGAGGGAGGAGGATGAGGTGGTTGGTATTTGGATTGCAAAAAAGAGACTTACACATCTTCTTCGTGTAAAGTTTATTGAAATACAAAACAAAACATGGCAATGAGTTTCTGCAACCCAAATGAGACTCAATTAACCCAGGCCTGTGATGTGGTGTTTGCCCGGGAAATTTTCAAACTTACATTATCATCCAGCATTGCTACCTTGGAGTGGGCGGAGTCCTTTGCTTAATGTCTTCCATTGTGGCAAGTGTTTGTGTCTTGATGCTGATTTCATCAGCAATTTAGCAGGATTACTCCAATTTTAATCACCAACAGTCATTGTTGGAACACGTAATGCTGTGTTCCAGTGACGTAATGTCCTTCTCTTGATTGCATGTTACAGGTCATTCCACGTGACCCTATATAAGTACCATCTTGTCAGTGGTATTCTTTCATACTGCTCACAACCTTTTTGATTTTACTTCTGTACTATCACCCAATGTAAGGTCTTTTGCATTTTAGTTCAACCATGCTACAGGATCTCGCTATTGTTTGGACAAGTTAACATTTCATTTCCTCGCCAGGTAGTGTTTAATCTATTTCATTTTATTCATTACCTTGGAGACTTTGATTCTCTTGTGTATTTTCCTTTACCTTGCATCTGACTTTTAAAAATGGTTAGTTCTTGCTGCATCTCTGTAGATATAATTTAAGCCATGAGAAAGGACAGTGAACTAAACAGGTGTGGTTTCTTTGGTGAAGTGGAGATGCTGAACTAATGCGCATTATTAATGCCCTCACAAAATGTTCCTATTTCACTACCTCAACCTTTCTAGCCAGTGGGCAATGAAGCGTGTATGAGATGGAAAGAATGAAAACAGTATTTTTTTTATTATTTGGAGAATGTGGGTGATGCTACAGAGATGTCAGAGGAACATATTATATTGGATCCAAACAATGTGAAAACATTTTTTGATATTGGATGAAGGGGAGAAAATTATTTAAAACAATCACATTATTTTCTTAATGTGTTTTCTGGTGAGGAGGAACAGTTGGTGGGATTTAATTCTGAAAGAATATGCTATTTCAAAGGTTCACAATATGCCCAGAGTTCCCATGTCTGTCTAAGAAGATTTTTTATTTAAATGTTAATAAAGCCAGTGAGTGCTGACGTTATTGAACCAGCGGATGCTTCAAATTGAGTTTCTCCCATAGTTGTAGCACGCAAAGCAAATGGCAACATCCATCTGTGCATCCAATGATGTCATTTTAATAATAACTATTGTGTTGACCAATTTCCCTTTTTTAAAATTTTGCAAATGTTTAGTTTGGTTCAAGAAGCTAGGTGATTTTCAAAAATTGATTTGTGTTCTGCGTAATGCCACATTGCTTTAAAACAAGAAAGTAGGAATGCTTACAGTGTATGCTACACAGAATGGGTATTTACAGTTCAAACACATGCCCTTTTGTATAGACATCAGTGACTGGCTTTTGTTATTTTGATGTAGCAAGGGCATTGTGTATTTCTAGGAATACATCTTAATCTTAATCTTTGGTGTAGAAAGAACATAACAGAATTCAAAAAGTTCACACAATTCTAAATAAAAATAGTCTTATAGAGAACATTTCAAGTGTACATTTGCTGAAAAATGTGCCACTTATTTGGGTCATGTATTATGTGAGGAGGGTGTTGTAGCCGGGAGACCATGGCCGAAGACAATGTTTTGGATGATGCCGCAGTGGAGGGGCCTCCTACACAGTTCCTTGGGGGTATGGAGGAGAGAACAAAACTCGGAAGTATCATTAACTTCCGGGTTACGGACGGGGACGGGGAGGAGGACGCCAAAGCGAGAGAACAGGAGCGAGCATAACAAAGAGGAGAGATGACCTCTGGAGCACAGAGGAGAGAACAAGAAATTCCAGAGCTCAGAGGAGATGAACGAGGACTGAAGGAGCACAGAAGAGAGGAGCGAGAGCTGTTGGAAAGCAGAAACCTGAGTAGGAGGAGGAGAGGAACAAACATCAAACAGGGGCACAGTCACAGCCAAGTTCCAGAAGTGATTAAACAAGGTACAGTCACTTTTAGGAAGTGAAAAAGGGAAGAAAAAGGGGGGGAGGAAAAAGGGGCCCTCACAATGTAAGAGTGCATGATTATTCCACAACCCAGACAACACTGGAGAGTGTTTTAAACATGTAGCTTGGGTTGATATGAAGTGGAGAGGGTATAAAGAACCCCTCTGAGTGGGAGCCAACCCGCAACTGATCGAAGACCTGGTGGTGGTAACCGGCTATAGGCAATTTTGCACTCTATTACAAAGACTCTTATCCTCTGAAGATATAACCAAAGGGGGCTGGTCTGACTCGGGTTTCATACTAACATCCCAAGGAGGTAAGAAAACAAATGGAAGAGGGTATACCAAAGAAGACATAAGCATAGTCAATAAGTCCCACCCAACCCATCAGGTTAATGTGTTCTCTCTCTTTCCTATAGAAAACTATGACAAAGAAAACCCAGGATTTTTTTGTGACTGTCAGAGGGAGGACCCAACAAAAACAAATGCATGGGCCCACGTCATTCCAGACAACCCAGAGAATTATTTTTCTGTGTGGCGGGCTTTGTTGTATCGAAATACCAAGGTTAATGATTCTATACAGACCCAACTGGTAGTTCCAATGCCATTTCAAAGACAAGTACTCCATTTAGCCCATAGTCAGACAGGAGGGGGACATTATGGGAGAGAGAAGACAGAGGAATACCTGTTGTCTCACATTTATTGGCCCAGAGTCTAGTCTGAGATACGGAAATACTGTACCTCCTGCAGTAGGTGTCCGTTGGTTAACCCACATGTTCCACCGAAAGCCCATTTACAAACCCTCCCTATCATTGAAGTAGCCTTCACACATGTAGGTATGGACCTAAACCCTTAGTAAAATCCTCAAAAGGCTACCAATACATTTTGGTTTTGGTAGACTACTTTACACGTTATCCAAAAGCCATTTCACTAAAAAGTATGACCACAAGAACAATGGCTCAAGCAATGATTGAATTGTTTTCTAGGGTAGGGTTCCCGAAAGAACTATTGACCGATCAAGGGACTCCATTTAAGTCCAAGCTAATGGTACAAATATGCCACTAACTTGGGATAAAACAATTCAGGACCTTGGTATATCATCCCCAAACAAACGGTTTAGTAGAAAGATATAAGAAAACCATCAAAACCCTGTTGGAAAAGAGAATTTCTGATGCCTGTTTAGATTGGGACATAAAATTTCCCCTTGTCCTATGCGGAGAAAATTAGCGAGGACTGCAGGTGCACGGAAGAGAGGAGCAAGGGATGCCAGAAAGCAGAAATTCGAGTAATAGGAGGAGAGGAACAAACATCATGGAGACAACAGGCGCACAGTCCAAGCCATGTTCCAGGAGGAATGAAGCTGAACAAGGAACGGTCTCTTCTAGGGGAAGAAAAAGGGACAAAAAAGTGTAGGGGAAGAGAGGAAAAAGGGGCAGGGCCACATAAGAGTGCATGATTATTCTACTACCCAAACAATATTGTACAGTGTGTTAAACATGAGGGGGAGCACCCTGCAGTAATTTGTGCACTACAAAGGTCCCTTCCTAAACTTCCCTCACTATCACTACCCTTGTCCTGTAATATCCTGGAAAAGCACTTACCTGACTCCTTTTACAGATAGGAAGGATCCCTATCCCTTATCAACATGGAATAGGAACTAAGTGGGGGGAACCGGTTACAGGTATTAAACCTAAACTATCTTTGTTAAAAACCAATAGAAAGACTCCTGCACCAACTTGGAAAGATGATGTAAGATCATTTTTGTGTCTTGTGAAATGTCATTTCAGATATGTATGTAACTTTAAAGAAAAACACATTCACATCAGATAACTGTTAAAGAAGAAAGGTAAATTTGAGGGGTGTGAATCATGTGAGAGAGATTTGAGGCATATTAAGAATGCTATTGCTGGAGCCTTTGCCCTAGGTGGATCTGATTGTGCAACACGTAGTTTTGTTACCACTCAGGTGAAGGTCTTATTGCTGTTTTGACACAGAAGAGGCAGGATGGTAACGAAGTGGCCATTCCATTTGCTTCACGCTTGTCTACTGAGAAGGAGAAATATTCTGTAATTCAAAGGGAAACAATGGTGTATGTGGATGCTGTGGCACACTTTCATTCATATATGTGGTGGGACATAGTGATTATAAACCTCCAGTTAAATTGCTAACTACAGGGGTAGTGATCAAGGCTTCTGCAAGCATTGCCAGGATATCCATGAGGTTGCAGGATTTAATTCTTTGCATGGAATATGTCCCAGATAAGGATAATGTTGTGGTAGATTTTCTCTCTAAAATGTCTTTGATTTTGAGGGAATCCTATGATAATGTGTGAGTCCCGGACCCTAGGAAAAGGGCTGAAGTTGGTCTGCCAGCTATGGATGCAGGGAAGTGATGCATCTCCACTGCTGCATGGCACAACACTGAGCAGAACTGACACAACTCTGCTACTGCATGGACTAGACCCATTGAAAGAGACTCACAATGCTGCTGCAGCCCACATTGCCTTCATAACCACCACTATGTGACTCATCCACAGTGCAGGCCCTCACATTTCTTGTCGATGGTAGCCTCAAACACTATGATAGAATTCGCATTACAGACCCTCTGAACGGATGCAAATCACCAACTGCACATTTCATTCCCGACACCTGATTTCATATTGAAAGCCCCATTAATGGAATCCTCGATGTTAATGCAAAAGGACTTCACACCAAAGCCTTGCCACATCTCAAAACCAAAGCACTACCTTGGCTGCGTGATTCATCTTTGACGTGGATCCACAAAAATCTGCAAACCAAGATTCAGGGTACTTTTGTTCAGTGGACCTAACTGGGTACCTGTAGCCAACACGCACTCCATAATAGTCGGCATGAACTTCTGACTTTAACCCAATCATGTGCGATTAGATATTCATAGTTGGTGTTTCCTGTCTTTTGGTGCTATTTTCTCTTCGGACTTTGGGATTCCATATCTTCTGTTGTACTAATTGGATTTTTGTTGTTTTGGTCTTCTTTTATTTATTAAATTAAGTTCCATTTTCTAACCTGGTATCTGATCTTTTTGTGTAGTGCTTTCGCAATTTTACTGTTTGAAGTGTTATGCAAATGCTCTATGCCAAACTATAAGGTGCTTGAGCACAGATTAATTCGGGGTGTGCTTTGGTTGTGCATTACCTGACATAGACTGTGTTTGCTGATTGACCAGGGCACACACCCCAATCAACCAACAACCCAGTTACTTACAGAGAGGAGTATGCATTGTATTAGTGTAGGATGGTTTATGTCCTGGTTTGTCTAGAGAGGTTTGGCACAAAGAACACGGATTCAATGAGGTTGAATAATGTGAAGAAGGTTATAGAGGAAGGGTGACCTAGGAAAGAGAGTTTAAATGATAAATTGAGACCCTTTGGGAAGAGAGAAAAGCATGTCCAGTATTTGAAGGTTTTGTGAGTAGAAGTGAAAAAAGTTTTCACCTCACAGCTTACGGAATATTTTCATTTGTCAAGCACATGAGGATGATTTTGGTATTGTATGAAGCAAGAGGTGTGTAAAGTATAATTTGTGGTGGGCTGGTATGAATTTAGGCATTGAAAGAGGGGTTAGAGGTTGTATCAAATGTAGCAGATTGGCTAAGAGTTTAGAGACTCACAATTGTCCTATGAGTGAGTCTTGATTACCTAGGCATCCATGGCTTACCATTACCATTAATATCATAGGGCAAATTCGGCCACAGCACAAGTACATTGTGGTGGTACTAGATTTTTTTTCAATATTTTTTCAGATAGTTTTAAATTTTGAATAGAGTGGACATTGTAGCAGTTTCAGTGTATATTCTTGAGGATTTCACAATGGAGGGATTACCCATTACTGTCATTAGTGATAATGACATTCAATTTGTTTCCCATAAGACCAACAGTTATTTCAGGGGATTGGAGCCAAACATAAAACTGTTTGTAAATTGAGTGGTAATAGAGATTTGACAATGTACTTAAAGGTTCAATTCAGTTAGCCATGCCTTCCGGTGGTCAATGGGAGAATCAAGTGCGTGGATATATTGTATCACTTTGAATGCAGCAACTCAGTTTTTATCTTTAACGCATGCAAGATCTAAAAGTATTCCTGTGTGTTTGGCTGAATCAAATGTTGCATCTACCCCCTTGGAGACAGTGGGGAAGAAAATTAATTCATGAAAAGAAATTAAAGTAAAAAAGTATTATGATGGTAAGCATGGTGGGAAGAGGGTTAAGATTGATGTACAATGGGTTAGTGTGAGAAATGTGGTCAATGGTTGTTTGGGGTGAAGACCTGCTCAAGCAGCAACTACAATTTTTGTCAGGTTTCTGAGGAGCTGTAAGATTCTGCATCATGGATGTATTGCACAGCAGTGGTTCCAATGTTGAGCTGTAAGGCAATGTGTCACAATGCATAAGTTCTTCTAAGACCACACGTAGTCTGGCAGAGCAGCTTCAGGGCCATTTCCAAGGGACCAAGACCTGGGTGGTACCACTTGGGGGGCAAGACTTAAAGCAGAAAAGGTCCAGATGCAGGGTTCAGGGTGACTGGAGCCTTTTCTCTCTAAGGCTTTGATCAGGAGGCCAGCCAACTGGCCCTCAGAGTCAATCTGGAGGTCCAGACCTTCTCAATCAGGCAGCAGGGCAGCAGGACAGCAAAATAGAAGAGAGGCAGAGTACCAGTCCTTCTTACAACAGGCAGAGTATGAGGGCTGTCCATCTGAGTCTTTCACGGTTTCAGAGGTGCACTGAAGAGTTGGGCATGAGGGTCCGTTAATTAAAGCTGGTGTTCACTTTGATGGGGGAGACACTTCTAGAGTCCTCCCCACAGAGGGATGTCTGGAATTTCCTGCCCCAGAGTGTCTGTTGACACCCAAGACTAGTGTTAAACCTTTGTGAGTGTGCTGAGACAGAGCATTTGTAATGTGCAAGTGTGGTAGGTGAAAGCTGCTCCTCCCTATCAAGTCAGAGATGGCCCATCGTGACAACACCTTGTTCCCCTTTGTTTCACTGTCTGAGAGTTACACATAAAGACCAACTGCTACACCTAGTTATGTGCCCAGGAGACAAGCTCCAGGCACCAAATGGTCAGGACAAGTAAATGTAAACTTTCTAAAAGTGTCATTTTAGGAAATGTAATTTAAAATCAAATTTTACCATTAATGGGGATTTTAAATTACAATTCTTTAGACACCAAACTTGACATTCCTTCCTGCCCCAAATTGAAAGTTATAATTTATTAAATGTGATAAAGTAACACAACGTTATCCTATTGGAGAGGTGGACCATGCAGTAGTGAAAAACAAATGTAAAAGTCTTCACTACCAGGACATGTAAAACTTAAACGTATGTGTCCAACTTAGAAATACAGTGCACCCTGCCTCACGGGACATTTAGGCCTGACTCACAGGATAGCATATGTATTAGAAAAAAGGTTTAGGTCCAGATCAAAATGGCAGTTAAAACTGCACATACAGGCTACAATGGCGGGCCTGTCACATGTTTAAAGGTCTACTTAAGTGTGTAGTACAATGAGTGCTGCAGGTCCACTAGTATCATTTACTTTACAGCCCCTGGGTACATGTAGTACCATTTTATTATGGACTTACAAGTAAATTAAATGTGCCACTTGGGTGAAAGCCAACGTCATCATCTTTAAATGCGGGAGCACAAGCACTTTAGCATTGGTAAATTGTGCAGAGTCCTAAGCCAACAACAAATTAATTTAGCGAAAACGGGAGGTGCAAGACAGAAAGTTTAGGGGCAGAACACCTTAAGGTTCCTAACAGTCAAGATCTAAAAAACATTGAATGTTTGAAAGAGAGAAGGTCAATTTTTAGATCCATAGAAAGTACCCAGAGTATTAAATAATTATATTTATGTGAGTGATGTGAGAGTGTGCAATTTAAAAATGCTGGATATCTGTTGAAAAAGTGTGGATGGTGAACTCAGGAAGACAAATTTAAATGTATAAGATCATTAGGAGGATGTAGTTGATTATGCAATGGCCTAGATTCATCTGTTAGAATGGGAAGTGAGATAGAGTTTGGATATAAGCTAAGGGTGGAACCAAATACTGTGCTTGAGGTTGGTTCAAGTTGTGAGCAACTTGAGAGAAACTGATGATGGTGAGGGTTTGTGTGAGTGTGTAAACAATGGCAACATTCTGAGAACAAGTGGATGAATAAGTAAACCGCCCAGTTGGTTTAAGGACCTTAGGTGTGAACAGGAAAAGTATTTTTTAGTACATTTTTTGGGGGGTGCTTTTTTTATTTTGTTTTCAGAATTTTAAGGGTGAAGATGTATTGTATATGTACGTTGTTTGTGCATTAATAATGTATGCTTACATTCTATAGTACATTAATATTAAACGATGTTTAGTGATCTTGTACTTGCACAAAAGATCCTCTATGCTGGATATTATAATTTAGAACTATTACATGATTTTGTCTGTTGCTTGCATTGGATGGAGAAGGAGGTGGTTGGAGATTGGGTCACAAGAAAGAGACTTACAAGTCTGTGTAAAGTGTACTGAATTACACAACAATAACTTAGCTGCAACACATAGGCTCCCTTCCTTATATATGAAAACACTAATTCTGACAGAAGAATGATAATTTATGCAACAGAAAACAACCTGCTAAGAATAATACAAGGTAGCATGCTGATGACGTAATAATGACAGAAGGACAATTTATGCAACAGAAAACAAGCTGCTAAGATTTAAACAAAGTAGTACATGGCTGGTCGGTGGCACATCTGCCCATCATCCATGTTCTACTTTGTGTTAATCTTAGCAGGTTGTTTTGGGGTGGATAAGTTATTCTTCGTCTGACAGTATTAGTGTTATCATACACAAAAAAGGGTTCCAAATACACCCCACATTTGCAATCTCCCACAGCCAAGTCACAATGTACGCTTGCTTCATGACCATAAAAGACACAATTAGATGGAGGGACTCAGGGTAATGGTTCCAATTGAACCTGCACCATGCAAAGTCCAAGAAAAGACATCTACAGCACCAAGCTTCACTTGAACCTACAGAAATAGCCACAAATCTTGGAAACACTCTACTTAAATTAGTAGCCCATGGCTTTCCACTTCACAGCCAACAGAGATGCGCCTGGGCGACACCAAAACCATTTAAGGTGGCACTTGTAAAACCATTTCAACAAGAGAACACCACCTGAATGAATCCGTGAAAGACTGAAGGACAAGAAATAGCTGAGTAATAAAAAGATGTCAGACTTGAAAACAATTAGATTTCGATCATAATACATGAAATAAAACTTAAGCTGTTGCTCACAAACATCAATACAGTATTGAATACACATAAAGCAAATACATAATAGGGGTCCATACATTCTCGCATACATTTCGGTTCACAGTGGAGTCTGTTGCTGCTATTAGAAATAATTGAAGAAGTAACAACTAATCACGGAGAAGGCCATTTGCTGCGTTGCACTAATGGTTTACAATTCGTAAGCAATTTTACCTCAGTGTTTTTAGTGATTGTGATGAATTAACGTTCATCAAATTTCAATTAAGTAAGGCTACGCATTTTTATTGAAGCAATTATATAGCAGTTATTCTTCTCCAGAGAACAAACAGAGGCATTTGCAAATGTTACTTGCTTTATTAAAAAATCTCTTGCATATTATTTGGTCAGCAGCTTTGCTCTCTCAGTTAAAGTTTTATGTAATTTGTTTCAGCTCATCTAAAACTTTCCTTAGTCTAGTAGCGCATACTTTTTCAGGCCCAACACTAAGGAATACTTGTTCAATATTGTAACACTATTTACAAAGCCTTAATTCCACTCATACCTCCTGGGAGTGGAGGCAGAGGTAAGTTTCTATATCGCCAATTCCAAGGAGCTCGTGAAGTAGACATTAATCTAATTAATGGCCTGGCATGACTGCACCTGTGCGTCAGACAAAGGGACAAGGGGGGCTTATTTGCAGGTGGGCAGGAAGCGAAGGTGAGATAAGACCCTATCATAAAAGTGAATAGCAGACTTTCGTAATCCACAAGCAAAAGTTACAGGGCTAACAAAAAATATAATATAGTAGATCTTGTACAGTATTTTCCTTTTATGTTTAAATGCTGGTGATCCACAGCGGAAAGCTTCATACAAAGCAAACTCGAAGTTCCTTCTGGTGCAACAGGTAGCTGGATACCTGTGACTTGATTTCTTAAGGTATAAATAGGTGGTTAAATTATTTGTTAAGCTCTCTAATTTTTTACAATAAGTACTCCTACTCTCCTCTCCTCCAATGACTGGCAGCTTCCATATTTATTTATTTATCTATTTGTAAATCCACAACATTATGGATAAGTCGAAGGGGTGACGTATTTTTATTTAGAGGAGAAGCACGGTGTAAGGAATCAGGGGAACTCTTCAAATAAAGGCAAGAAAGGCCAAAATAGAGCAAATTTTGAGATTAAAGGTGAGGAGGACCTAGATAGCAATGTGGAGATTAGGATAGAGAACCAGAGAAAGGGGAAAGGGGAAAGGGACAGAACTCATTAGCAGCCCAAAAACCAGCAGGCAGGAGAAGTCATAAAAATCAAAAGCAGCAATACATAGGGGATATTTATGTTTTTATGGGTATGATCAGTGTTAGCGCGTCTGACCTTAATAAGTAAATTTACAAGGGGGCGCGACTAGTTCGATAAATCTTTTGACTCGCAATTAAGATGTTCTTACCATAGCTCCAGTACATAATCAATAACCAATACACAACAGCGAATAATCAACAACATTCAATGACAGTAATCATCAATGGAGTCAGTAATTGTCACACAAATGACCTTTTAGTCATGAATAACCACAAATTTTAGTAAAAATTAGAATATTTATTTCCCTATATTAATAATAATGCTAAGGTCATTTAGATTAATCTCAAAACCAAATGGAACACATACAGAAATAATACTGGCTGTCCAAAGCGGCAGAAGAAACGTAATCTAATCAAAGCTTGAACTACAACACATTCTAGAGTTACAGTACTGATTAATAACAAAGTCAACTGCGTCAAAGTAATTACCTACATTCAAGTTCAGCAAAGAAATTCATCAAGCATTAATCCCTATTAGCATAATTCCATTAGTTAGGATCCTTAACTAACATCCAATTAGCATCAGTATGTTGTTCTTCATGCAAAACAATTTAGTAACACGATTTGGAAAAACATCTAACTATGGCTCTATCAAAACAATGCAGTTGGTACCTAGAAAGAAAAGACAAATATGCATAATAATCAACAGTCTACTTCATTATACCTATCCGCAGTGTGGATCAGCAAGCAGAGTCAGTCTTCATCCTCAGGATATCAGTTGATTAGCAAGTCATCAGGATTCAGCATCAAAGTTTAGAAAATGCAAGGTCTTTAAGCAACTCGAAAGAATACAAGTAAACCATCCAGAAGAATAGAGAAAAAAATTGCCCCTCTCTCCCCTGTGCAGTGTTGTTAAATCAAAACTAGTAAAACTACTTCTCAAATCCCTATTGGCCAGTTAATCGCAAGATAACAATTTATCCAAGAAAACTAAAATTCCAAATCTATACATTCTACCATTACTCTTTTCACATGACATTGATTGGTTTGTCCTCATCATCTGGCTTTTCAGGTAACAATATTGTTGCAGCTTCCACTCCAGTCACTATCCCCATTGTTCTTCTCCTGGGAAAGTCAGTCTCACATGCATTACACACAAAATGTTACATTAATGAGAACAGCATCTTCTAGCAGTCGGTTCTCATGAGAAACAATTCTCATCTGCGAGCACATAATGCAAAATGGAAAACCACAGTGTAACTCTCTAGTACAGCCATTTATTAAATGTTAAGAAATACAGCTTTGACATGAGGCCTGGCAAACTAGGCCAAGACATTTGCTAAGTTCAGACCTGCAATTAATAAAGCTAGAGCATGATGCATGACCCTTAATGTGACATACTACTACATTGGTCAAACATATTCAACATTTCACAATATTAATTGATTAGTAAGTACACTTTGTGAACATTAGCGACCACTCTTCATAATCACATTTTCAAATGCGTGCATTATTTTCTCTGTCTTATTATTTTTCTACACAACCCTTTATTTAGAATACATGAAACTCATTATTATTTTTTATTAATACACCTGTGATAGCAATCCCTCCACTGATGACTAAGGGGGTCATTACAAAGATGGCGGTCTGGACCGCCATGCCGGCGGTAGCGGTAACTTCCGTCAACTGCATGGGGGTCCAGACTGCCATATAATGTACGGGGCAAAACCGTCACGGTGAAACACCGTCACCAGGCAGGCAGCCTGGCAGTGGTGGCATTTCTGATCCGACAGGGCAACGCTGCCAGCCGTATAATGAGGCGGATTCGACCAGCAGGGAAAGGCTGGTGGAATGAGTGATTCGGGCCCCAGTGCATAGCCCCGTCGTGCATTTCATTGCCCGATTTACGGCTGTGAAATGCGCAACGGGTGCTGGCTGTACCCGCCGCACTGCCACATTGCCGCCAACTCCATTTGAAGCCACCGTAAATGTTCAGGCCATGAATCACGCTGGGCCGGCTGGTGGAAACACTGTTTCCGCCCTCCAGCCCAGCTGGATGTTCGTAATGTGGTCGGCTGGGGGTTCTGCGTGCTAGCAGCCTTCTGTTGACCGTCAGTGTCGATCTCAGCGGATTTCCCTGCCAAGATCGTAACAAGGGCCTAAATGTGTCACCACACTAACTACCACCCACAAATTTTTTGCAGCAGCTAAAACTGTCAATTCAATCCCTTCATACTTTTGTTTCCTCTTTGAATTTTTCTCTGATAAAATTTTCCCTTTTCTTTTCATCCCTCCTCTGATTATTCATTTACCTTTTCAATGCAAATATTTTACATAATTTACACAATCCTCATATTCCAATTAAACAAATCACAATGATTAATATCCCTTACAATATTTTCAATAGTATCCCATTCCAAATGCTGCTGAGCCAATTTCCCACTGAAGCAAAACCTTTGCCAATCTTTCCCAAACACCTGGGCCCATATTTATACTCTGTTTGCGCTGGATTTGCGTATTTTTTTTTAACGCAAATCCAGTGCAAACTTAACTTCATATTTAGATTTTGATGCTAGACCTGTCTAGCATCCAAAATATGGAGTCAGCATCATTTTAAGGATGCATGAAACCACCTTGTGTCAATGAGATGCAAGGTAGGTGTTCCCGTCCAAAAAATGACTCAAACACCTTAGGGCAAAAATTACGCACAGGTGGGAGGTGGACCCGAAAAATGGCGCTAAGCCCGATTTGTGTCAAATCTTAACACCTGGGTCAGGGCAGGTGGTAAAATGAGGCAAACACACCACTACCTAAGGAAAACACACACAAGCAGCATCATAGCCCAACAGGACAACATGGAGGTCCTACTGCTGCAGCTTGCTAGACGACGCAGAGCACAGGACCAAACAGCACCCCAACATGGCCCCCAAAGGCAATGCAGAAGGCAGGAGAGGGTCTTCAGGAACAGGACAATCCTCCATGGCCTCAGGGAACAGGACATCATTCGGAGGTATCGACTCAACTGGGAAGCCATACAGCAACTGCTATACTATATTGAGCCACAAATAACAGCCAGCCTGCCAACACCACACAATATACCACCGGTGACCAAGCTGCTAGCTGTCCTGCATATGTTGGGAGGTGGCTCCTTCCAAACAACGGGTGCTCTGGTTGCTGGGGTATCACAGCCCTCATTCTCCGCCTTGCTGCCCAAGGTCTTAGATGCCATCATCTCCCTCAACCCCGCCACATCAGCTTCCCCAACACCCAGCAGAAGCAGCAGGAGAACAAACAGGGGTTTTAGCAAATCCATGGCTTCCCGCATGTGCTTGGTGCAATTAACTGCACCCTTGTCCGGATCGTACCACCTGCAGCAACAGAGCATCTATTCCGGAACAGAAAGCACACACACTCCATCAATGTGCAGGCCATAGTTGACCACCAGGGATTGTTCACCAACATCTTGGCCAAGTATCCTGAGAGTGTACATGATTCCTTCATAATCCGCCACAGCATGATCGATCAGCACTTCCAGAATAGACAATAAGGCAATGGCCTTCTTGTCAGTAAGTCCATAAACCTAGCAATAAACACACAGCACAGCAACCCTGAGGGACACACAAAACATACACCACTACATTGACACGTAGGCAGGATGACACTGAGGTGTGACAGAGGTGTCTATGTTGTACACCCTGACACAATGGTATACACACCTATGGACAAATGATGACTGCCAAAAACATTAGCTGCCACTCTAGGGCTACAAGGGACCAATGTCAAAGCACACAGGGACAATGACATGGCATGCACTGGAGGTACAACTTGGAAGATGAACCATTTACAATTACATTAGGCCACATAGTCAATCTGACATTCTCCCAAGCAGTATGTAGTGTGGAAGGGGTGTGCAATGTGTGTTGCTGCAGTTCTAACACATGAGACACATAAAATGATGATGGTGACTCACATGTAGGTGTCACAGAAATACTGAGCCAGTCCCAACATCATACATCACTCCTGGGGTGCCATTGCCAGGTAGCATTAAGGAAGTGGAGTGTGCTATGAACACATATTGATGTTCCACTAATGCAAACTGTACACTGCTGCACACTCTAAAAGAGCCAATTGGCCATCAAATAAACATATGTACAGGGAGGTACAGATACATCCACCTCCACAAGGCAGTTATCCAGGTTACCTGGAGCAAGTTCGGTAGTGTAGGTGTACGGTTGCACATGAGCCACTGGCAAAGGGCACAACAAAGGTTTGCCTAGAACCAAGTCACACATGGGACAATTGTGCATTGTCAATATTGAACACCTCATTGCTGCCAACTTTGGAGATGTGTTGTGCATTGTCACCAAGCCAAATCAAAGGGTCTCACTGTTGCATCTCATCTGCAATTGCATATGTCTAATTGGATGGGATGTCCAGGCCATGTAGTGCAACCATGTTACCACCACATCGGAATCTATTATGTGTGTGGAAGTATCATGTCCCCTCCAGTGAAAGCACACTAAAACATGTAGGACACTACACAACACATGGTACATACATAATGATCAACAATTTGGAAACAAAATCATAGATCCCAGATCAATGACACAAACACAAGTTGACAAGTCAAACAACCCACTGCAGAACAAAACTCACAGAAGCCCAGAATCTCACACAATACCACAAACACATATGAGTCACAGACAACATAAAATATCAACTGCCATGTTACATGACATTCCTGTTGCACGCACTAACAAATTACTCACTCCTATTATCTTTTGCAGCGGTTCAGGGTTATGGGATCCAGCCATGGATCATGACCCTATTCCCCAACCCAAGCACAGCAGCAGAGGACACGCACCATTGTAGAAAAGACCTTTGGCATCCTGAGTCCAGATACAGGTGCCTGGACATCACAGGGGGCAGCCTCCTATATGCCCCATACATTGTTTGCAAAATCATACTTACATAGCACATTTGTGTGAGGAGGAACATCCCTCTATATGAGCCAAACCAAAAACTGCCTGAGGAGGAGGAGGAGGAGGAGGAGGAGGAGAATGGTGCCAAGGAAAAGGAGGGGGAACAGCATAACACAGCTGCAGGAATGTGCTGCAGACTGCAAATTGCTCAATATTTCTTCAAGTCACTCTACACACCTTGTGAGGATATGCAATTAAACACCTTACTTGATCACACAAACCTGCTCTGGTTTCTTCTTTCTCCATCACATGTTCTTTAGGAATGTGAGTATTACCTCAGGGAGCATGTTACAAAGACAAATCTGACTACTTCTGATGCAACATCACATGTGATGTGTATGATTGTACAGCAAACATCACACTCAATGGACCATAGCATATGACACACATCCACGTTGTGAACATGGTCTATTGTAGCACATAACACACAACTGCGACATCTCCAATCATAAGGTAAGTAAGCGCCCCATACATGAGGCAGTGGATGTGAAATATCAGTGGAAACAGGAATGTATGAACAGACCCCTGACATTAGTAAGTGTGACATTTGCTGTCTCTGCAAAGAGCTTGTGTGACAAAGGGGGGCATCATTTCTGAAAATGGATAGCATGAGTGTCCCAGGTAGGACAAGCAATGCTCACAACACAAGCCCTGCTCAGTCCATCCCTGGAAATGAGTCCTGCCACTGCCATGTGTTAAGTCTCTGCCCTCCCATCTGTAGGGGGCACTGTAAATGGACTATCTGTAGCCTGGGAATCATCATTAACACTCACCCAGAGCACCTTTCTGACTCCTGTTTGCTTCCCTTTTCCATATGGCATGCTATAGAAGAACTACATTAGTTGCATGGACTTCAGGTCCCATAATGCACTGCCTGGTAGTCGGTAAGACCTGTAATATTCTGTCCATTGCTGTGGTTTGGAGTGAATTGGCACAGATATTTCACGACCGTTTACTTTTTATCTTATTTCTTTTTTAGGCTATACCCCTCTAAATTTTCCAGGTAGGCCTATTTACCTTGAGCACTTACCTTTCCCAATGAGCATGCAACTCTGCTCCTCACCTTTAGGGATCCTTGACCCTGATGAATGCCCCAGACCTTTTTGACTCTTAGTGTGGGCAGAAACATGTTGGTCCCCATTTTTTAGACCCCCTGAGTCATCACACTCAAAGGAGTCCCCATCCCTGTTTTTATTCTTACCTACAAACACCTACATTCAATTTCTTAAATAAACAGGTGATTTGTAAGGTAATTTTATCTTTCACTACCCTCATCTGGATTCCTTGTATTATCCAGCAAGATTAAATCTCAGCACTCCCTCTGAAGTTCATTAAACAACGAGGTTGAGTCCGCCCAGGTGGTACCATCTTACCTGGGTGGGGCTAGGTGGTCATATGATGAAGCAATGCACTATAATGTGTGCAAGACTACCTAGTCCGTAAAGGGAACTCCCTCATAGGTCTAGCCACCCATCACACCCATACGTCCACTTGCACTACGGCAAGCGCTCAACCAGCGTACATTGAATAGGCCACAAGAGATCTGTTCTCCCCTACACCACCCCACACACTTTGTGTGTTTGCAGTCTCTAGCTTAAACAGGAGTTAGTGTGGAGTTGGGTTATTCCCGATACTCTTTCTTTGTGTTGTAATGGATCTGCTGGACCACCTGGGTGTGGTGATCGGTCGCCCTGTTGGTGAGTATCACATTGACAAATGTGTACAGTTGAATGCTCCTGAGTGACAGTAGCAGATGTCTTGACGTGCTGCATGCAATGTTTGTGGCCATGTTGAATGCAAGCAGAACAAACTGTTAGTTTCCCAGTACTGAGATGTAGTCCACATGTCTATACATGTTAACAATGCAGTCCTGAGGTCTGTTGAGTAATGTACGACTATCACTTAGGGCCACATGTACCAAACTATTTTAAATTGTCACAAACAACCTAGTTTTCAGATTTTGTGTGTTTACGACACGAAAAAATGTTTTTTCCAATTCACAGCCCCAATTTTGCCATTCTGAAATCAAATTGCCGAATCACACAACATGGTTTGCTAGTGGCATTTAGAAAGGGGTGTTCCCTTCCTATTAGGGAGTAACAGTCTGCTGATTGATTGTTTGGTGACCGTGAATGCTGGCACTAAACAATTGCAGTTACCACCAGTTTAAAGTTGTTGTTAACCCATTTGCAAAAGGGGAGGGGTCCCCATGGGATCCCTTCCCCTTTGTGAATGCATGCCCAAAAATTGTTTCAGAGCAGGCAGTGGTCCCACTGCCCACTGGCTGTTTAAAAAAAATATTAAATCCATAACATTGGTTTTGAAATGCTTTCTGTTTACCCTTGATGAAGTAAGGCTGCATTTAAAAAAAATATATACAACTCTATTTGGAAGCAGTCACAGACATGGTGGTCTGCTGAGCCCAGCAAGCCAGCATCCCTGTGAGTGCCGCCATTCCCAAGAGCTTTGCAAAAGGAGACCTACCTAATTAAAATTCATGAGGTAGATCATTTGCTACTCCATTTGTGATTTGCAAACAGTGTAATTGACAGTGTTGTACCTCAGATCATCCTACTCACAATTTGTGAGTTGCTAAGTCTCGCAATTTGTGCATCACAAAACCTAATCTTAATAAATGTGGCCCTTAGTCACACATTTCAGATGCAATGACAACACCTGTGCCCATGCATTCTGTCAATGATGATCAGGTAAGACACTGTCAGCATACCACATTTCACTGTATCAAGACAGCAAAGTGGGCAATCCATGTTTAGTACTACATTGTCATCATTACACACACATGATCCCTGCCATTATGTTGGCAAAGGGGGCATACACGGCTTAGGGGACACTGCCAATGGGGCATTTGTTATGGGCCACTAAAGGCATGATAATTGCAGACTGAAAATTGAGCTACATGTCCATCACACAGTAACTCAGTGTCCCTTGATGCACAAACCACAATAGCTAAGTCACTAGTATTGCAGTGCACCAGGGAAGTGCCAATGAAATTGTCACCCAAATACAAATCATGACATGGAGTACCATCTGAAATGGATTAGCCACAAATGTTTGTAGTTGGCTTTAGCACAACATGATTGTTAGGGAAAGTGCATGTGTGCAGATGTGTGTCCATCACTCACTGGAGTGTCAGTGTCAATGTGAGTTTGCAGTGGTATGTCTATTAGAGTGTCTACATGCAGGATCACCAGCTCACTCATATAAAATGTTACACACTGTGATATGTTGTCCACATGTTTGTACAATGATCTGCCATCAAGCATATATTTCCTTTCCATGTCTTATAGGTGGACCTGCCCCCTATACCATCGGGGAAGTGCCTCGATTTCAGGACCCCGACGTATCCAGTAAGTGTGATAATGTCTGTCCTGTGTAGTGATTGCAGCTGTTGTGTGAGTGACTCGCAAGATATGATGAGCTGGCACGTGATCTGATATATTACTTGACTGGATGTTGACATAGTGTTCTGTGCAAGGGTTAGACATTCACAGGCAGAGAGTCATATCTTGGAAATCTTGTGCTGTGCAATAGGCAGCAGCACGTGAACTAGGTGATTAGTAGCCACCTGTAGGCCCACATGTGACTTGGAAGTGCTCCAGTGTCAGTATATTGTCACTGGGTCATACCCTCATTCTCACAAGACAGTGATGCATTAGTTTTCAACACATAATTGTGAATCCCTGTATTGTAATGTACATGTAGGACTGTATGGTTAACTGTCCCCCAGCATCTAGCCCCATAAGTTGTCCTCCATTTCCGTGACACTTATGTGGTATGCAATAGGGGTGCATGCAGCTCAAGGCCAGAGGTGTGCTGGCATCAAAATGGGTGTTTTGGGAATTGTGTTGGCAGATCAGGTGTTGATGGTTGTCCACAACTGGACACATGAATGTAGATATGAATTACCTATGGATACCTTATTCCTAGGTGGCAGCCCTCCTCACATGTGTTCCACTCACTAAATCCATGTATAAGTGGACATGCCTTCGTGGTTGTCCTCAACAGTTGTGATGATGTATTGCATGCCCATCCCCCCTGACGCACAGGGGTAGGGGAACAACATATATGTATCACAGTGTACATGACAGTCACCTCATTCGAGAAGGAATGTGTCTCAAAAAACACTGACCCCTTATAATTAGCAACTGAATACAATCCTGCCAATCACATCTACAAATCATTGATCTTGGGTGCCTTGAAGTTGACTCAAATGATAAAGATTAGTCGGCCTAGCCCATGTGGAGTATTTGCTGCCTTTGCAGTGTGACACATTGCACTACATCAGTGCACAGATCACTTTATTTGTTCCAACTCTTGTTGTGCTTTTCTGTGGTGTAAAAGATATGATGGGTAGGCAGCGTTGCCATTTCATTCATCAGGGACAATATATCATCTGGACTGTGATTTGAACTGCATGTGCAAATTGAGGCAAAGTGTTAGATTATCATCTGTACATGCATCACACAATGATGACACTGATGGTTGCCTGTCTAATTTTTACAGCTGCCAACATGGATCTAGTGGAGATCAGGGTTTTTTTCCAGAAGCGGGCAGTGAGATACAGACACAAATTGGATGTCGAGTCTGGGTACCGAAGGATGGCTAGACGCTATCAGAGAGAGAGAGCCACAGGAGCATGGTGGGCTTTCAGCCTAGGGGGACTGGCATTGGCCACAAAGGTTGTAGCTACCACCACAACTGCAGCTAGTACCACAGTGGCCACCGTCACATCAGCCCCACCTGCTGCACCGTCAACCTCGGCACCACCAACCACCATACCTGCTGCACCTTTAACGTCTGCACCACCCACCACCACACCTGCTAGACCATCAATCTCAGCAACACAGACCACCACATCTGCTGCAATGGACATGGACGCATTTGCTGAGCTCCAGAGGGACATGAGGAAAGTGTTGAAAAAGCTTGACACAATACAGAGGGATGCGGAAAAAAATACCTGGAGGCTCAAGGCAATAAAAAAGACACTGAGGAGGGCAAACCTGTGAGCTCTTGCCTCCCCTCCCCTCTAATTCAGTCCCCTCCCTCCTCATTCCTCATCCTGTTCTGTAGTGGGTTTAAGGGGTTTAGTGATAGGTTAGAGTAGGGTAGTAGTTTTGATAGGATAAGTAGGTTGGGGGGTTTCATATTATTACATGTTAGTTTGTATTAATGTTGGGGCTTTTGTGTTCTAAATAAATACAAAAATATATATATATTTGTTTAGTATTAGGTAGTATATGTTTAGGTTAGTATATGTTGTCGTACGTGTGTCTCGTCATCTAAGGGGGGGGTGGGGCAGTGTTTAGAGTGTGTAGTTGAATGTGGTAAGCAATCTCAGCATAGAGCATAGGGCAGTTAGGGTCATTTGTGGGTAATGTATAGTTAGGATAGATTAGGTTAGGATATGTGCGTTACATAGTTTTAAGTTCTGGTTCTTACATAGTTATTAAAGATTTAGGTACTCCCTTACCGCATGTGTCATATACTTGGGGCTCAGGATCTTTGCATGAGTGTACAGTGATAATTGTCTGTTGGCCTGTGTATTCCCTCCTGCATCCACATCCCTCTCTTCACATATTAATTCCCACTTGCAACTGAGCTGTCACATTGACAGCTACAACAAATCTAAATCTCAATGCATCTGCCATCCATTGGACCCACCAGTCAAGGTGACTATGGTTCCCATGTGTTGGACAGGTAGGTGTGCTTTTTAAGCTGTAATAGTTTTCATCCTGTTTCATGATGTTGGGCACTGTGGGACATCTGCCTGCAGCCTGAAGTTCATGTCAATACTGCTTAACTGAGTAGTACCAATTTCAAATGAGGTCAAGTATACACATTTCATGCCTATGTGTTTTACTTGTAGTCCCAGCTGAGGTTATTGACCAAACCTGTTCCAGCCATTCCTGCTGTATGTTGTGGGTGAGACATGTATGTTTTAAAACAAATGTCACATACACAACGACTCTCTTGTAGGGGATGTGGCCAGCATTGACTTTCATCTTGTAGATTCCTTGGCCCTGATTTATACTTATTTTGCGCTGCATTTGCGTACTTTTTTTACACAAAAGCTGCGCAAACTTACAAAATACAATGATATTTTGTAAGTTTGCACCACTTTTGCGTCACAAATGATGCTAATGCAGTGCAAAATAAGTATAATTTAGGGCCCCTGTGCCTAGATATCTGCCCACATTATTTCTGCACTGTGGTAGTGACACTCTGTGACCATAGACATGTTACATGCTTCATCCAGGTCTGTGACCCATTAGTGTAAAGCATTCTGTTGTGAAGCAACACAAGTGCAAGGTTGAGGGACATGTCATTTGACATGCTGAGAGGAAGTGTTTTTCAGTGAAGAGGAACAGGAATTGCCAATGAATTAGTGAGAGACAATTGCAGTCCACAGTGGAAAGGTTAACAGTATGTCGCTGAAGAGTGCATGTCACCAACTGTAGCAACTCTGGGATTTGTCAAGCACAGGACAAAGGAAAATCAGTGCCCATGTGGCATGGGCTGGTGCTACCAGGTACTCCTACGGGTGAAGATGATCTGTTCTACATCTTCATCCTCTGATGTGTGTGTCATCTCCTCTGCCCTTGATGTTGGTGCTGGTGGGTTTGAGGGGGCAACACACACTTCAGTGGTTGGAGAAGTGGACACCAAATTCCCAGCAGCTGCCATCTGTGGAACTACATATGGCATAACTGCAGCAAGGAGGAGCTGCTGATTGTTGAGTATGTTAACAACATCCTTGTGGTAGGCTGCCATGTCTACCCTGAGGGAGGTCAGTTCCTGGTGCATAGAGGCCAGCTTGTTGTCATGCATGCAGCAGCAAGATTGGGAGGGCAGGTGTTGTGGCAACTCCCTCACAGCAGTGGTTAGGTTCCTCACACACTGTTGGACTCCTTCCAGTAGGAATTGTGTGACTTGTATAACTGCTGACTGTTCTGCGGACATCATCATTCACATGCGCATCCCCTCAAGGATAACTGCCATAGTTTGCATCCCCACCCTCACCTCCTTGGCCAGCTCCTGCTGTACTCCTACTACTGTCCTCTCAAGGGTGGCCCCTGTGTCATCAGAGTCCTCAGCTGTGTATGAGCTGGCAGTCGTGCTATTGGGGTGGTGGGTGAGTCCTCTGGGATGGGTGCTACATGTATGCTCCTCCTTGCGACTGGAGGTAGTGTCTAGAGGGTTCCCAGGACATCTTGGAGGATTTCCTGGCTGATGGTTGTCAGCTGGTCATCCAGGTCATCAAGGTAGTCACGGACAGACAGATCCACAGGAGAGCCATCGTCCTCTGCAATGAGATATTGTACAATTAGTGTGTCTGTGTTTTGCCAGTTGTAATGTGACGTCACTGATTTTATGTTGGTGGTACATTGTCATGTTGGTTCCCATGCATTGTTCCTGTCATTAATGTTTGCAGTCTCTCAGCCCTATGCCCCACCTGCATGTCACATGTAGAGTGGGCAGTTTGGGCAATTGTCTGCGTCACATCTTCTAGGTGTGGGTTCTGTCCAGATTGTGGCTTGCCACCTTCCTGTCCTCATCAACCCTCCCTCTGCTTCCATTAGCATGGTTAGGCCTTGCAATGATTGTTGGTGTGCTGATGCCACAGCACCACACATAACAATATGGCCCTGTCACAGTCTATCATTTTTCACATACACCTATGCGTTGCTGAGACCTAGCACCATATCATGTATGGCATTTCCATGAGATAATACAGGTGTAACCATTGGTAGTTTCTCATGTTGATTTTTGCCTCTGTGTGCTACATGACATTGCAATTATGGGCCTGGCAGAGTTCCATTTCCTCTTGTGACTGTGTGGGTGTGTTTGCCTTCCTACACACATATGTTCTCCCCCTCAATGCAGTTGTCTTAGCACCATGACACCTGGGATGTTGCATAATTGTGACACAGCTATTGTGACGCAGTCACAGGGATAAACCCAGGAATGGGCAGCATTGTTATGAGATTACTGATGTGTACATCATTATGTATGTGACATTGCCTGATGGTTATTGAGTCTATGGACATGAGCAGTTGACAGGAGTTTCACTTGGATAGGGATTGAAGGGGATTGATCACGTCGTCATACTGAACCCTCATTTTGAGTGTGTTTGTGCCATGGGCACCTAACTTCCATTTCCTAATTGACCAGCGCACACAGCACAGGTAGTAATGGCAACTGTTTTCAATGGTAAATCCTGCTTGAGCAAATAGCCTGAGATTGGGCATTGTCCTCTAGTTTACATTCTGACAATACCAGCTATCCTGTGACACCAGACCAGTTTTACATTCTACCCTGCCCTCCTGGTCTGCTTCAGCATTTCCAGCAGCCTTGGTATGGCGGTGTACCACCATGCAAAGTTTGTTGGTGTTGTCTTGTGCTTTCCTCCTGGATGCCCCTGCACAGCCCATGCACCTGGCATGGGCAGTGCAGTGAGTCCTGTGCCGTGCCCCTTTGCCCTTTCCACTGCCTGATTTGCAGGGCTGACATGCATTGTGTAGTAGGTATGTGCCTCCCCCTTCTTGCACTTGTCATTTAGGCATTTTGGTCCACCGTGCAACTTACCCTGCATATTTGTTGTTTCCTGGTAGTCTGCGCTGTCCTGTCCTGCAATACCAGTGACGATTTCCTCTGGGATGATGGCTGCAACCATCTCCTCCATCTCGTCTAAGTCCTCTTGCGGTGCTGGACTCCCACCTCCGGTCTGCAGTGCTGCCCTCCTCTTCCTTGCCATTTGTCCTGTGCTTGTAGTCATGCCAGCATTTCTTGCACTCACTGACAGTTCTCCTGACCTTTGCCACACTGTTAATCTTGTCCACAATCTGTTGCCAAATTCTCTCTCTCCTCCCAACTGGCAATTTAGAGGTGATTTGGAGTTGATGCCGGTGCTTCATCACCTCTCTAACCAGAATTTCATGCTAGTCTGCGCTGAAGCAACACTTCCTCTTCTTCTTTTCTCTCCCCTGGGTCTTGTCTGCGTCCGCCTGGCTGGTTCCTGGTTGTCTGGGGTCTCCCTGGAGTCTCTCCTGGCTTCTGGGATTCATTGTGGGGCTCCTTAGCACTGTTTGCTCCGTTTGCGTAGCTTTTTGATGCTATTGCAGGGGAAAATGGTGCATATCCGTTTTGTGACGTGTTTCCATGTCGCAAACCGGATTAGAGTAATTTTTCCCGCGTTAACATAATTTTGCCTTACGACAAAGTGAAATGGCTATCGTCAGGAAAAATGACTTTAACCTATTCTTAGCGCCACCCAGCGTCAAATTTGATGCACAGGTGGCATTAAGAAATTACGCTAGCCAGCAAATTTATTACGCAATAATGCATTAGCGCAGTTTTGCATCAAAAAGTATAAATCTGGCCCCTGGTTCTTTCAATTCTTTCAAATCAGCACTTTCATTAGTCATATTACTAATTGAACCTCTAATTTCTTTACTATTATCAGGAATATCCCAAACCAATGCCTAGAATTAATCATTCTACAGACCTCCACCATCTTTCACTAAAAGTATGTCTAAAGCAAGACGATTTTGAAGAGTCATAGCTCTATCAGCAGCAGCAGCTAACTCAGTATCTATCAGTAGTATGGCTCCTGAAAAGTTTGTCAGCATGTTATCCACAGTAGACAACTTTCAAATCTTTATTGAATTTAAAATGACTCCCACTGAAGGAATCACTTCTTCACACATATCTCCCACTATACCAGAGAAGGACTCCCTCCCTCCTCTGTCTCATATGAAGTAATTCAGTCACTTTTGGAAATTTCTTCAAATCATTCATTCAATAAATCTTTGGGAAAGCTATCCCCAAATAGCATGTCCCATACCATCCTCTCGGAAGATGGTTTTAAGCATTAAGACAATAGATATAATATATTCCGGGAATTATTGGGTCCTGTCCATTCAACATGAACATACATTTACTCTGAAGCAAAAACACATGCTTACATTCACTCAATTCCATAAATAAAGTATCAGTGCATAATTTAGGCCTGTATATACAAAGTTTCCCTGCGTGTTGTGCTTCTAAAGCTAGTTTCCCTTGCATTTTAATTGCACAATAAGCATCATAATTCCTGTAAGTCCTTTTCTCTAAGCCTTTTTCTAATTTCTCCTTTAATGCCTTTCTCCTATCATCTGTGTGATCTAAGAAGCTTTTCTCTAAAGGTGTAAGCAAGCATGTGAGGTTATTTCTATGTGCAAAAGCTGTGCCACACGCCAATGTAGGTACAAAGAAACCTCTAACTATGACTATGTCATTATGCTTAGCTACTCTACTCCAATACCTAATTATAGGAACATATGAAAACACAACATCATAATTCGAGTAAAAGTACTGTATGTACTCCTGGTTATAAAATCTTGTTAGAAGCAGACTACAACTTATTCCATAAATTAAAGGCAAACTATGGTAGCTAACTACATCCTCAACTGATGAAGGAATCTGCGTACACACATAACAATTCTTTGCACCCATTGTCTCAACATACTCACTCAACAAGCGATAGAAGACGTTAGAAGAAAGTTCTCCTTGTGCATTAATATCACATGCAAATATTTCTAATCTAACCTAAATGTCTCTATTGCCGTCAGTGCAGTAGTCATCTCAAAAGCAGAAGTATGGTTGGCTTCACTCTTATCAAGAACATACACACCCACAATCTATACCACAAACAATATCCCACACATAATCGCCAAACCAATACTCATATAATTACACCACCTAGTATTCCTACCCTGTTGACTAATGTTACTTATGATCTGTAAAGAATCAGAAAGCAGAAGAAAATTTTGAAATACTTGCAGCAAAAATCAAAAATAGGCAACTCTTCTTTTCAGCAGTTATTTAGAGCTCTCAGTCTCACTTCCAGGATCCCTTGTCAAAATCGGTTATCAGCTTTGTCAAAATCAGGTTTCAAAAGTCAAATCAGGTTATCCAGTCTCTTTCTCAGATTGTTTCAACAGTTCAGTTCATCAGCTTCCTTCAAGTACCTAAATACTGACCTAGAATGTCTCTATCAAAACAAAAAGACAAAAACTCTTGCTGCCATTCACTTGTAGTTGCATACGCCCATTCAGGACCTGCGTATCTTCGACTTGCTATTCTCTTTCTTTTCAACTTTCAATCATCATTCAGTTCTCTTTCACTTAGATCCTCTCTCCTTGTGGTATCTACTTCTTCCTCTATTGTTGCCTCATCAACCACTTCTTTTCCTCTTTCTACTTGCAATTTCGGCCACTTATCTCCTTTCAGTGGACCTTTTGTCAGTGTTCTCTTCAGAGTTGAACTTGGACCTTCTCTTTGTTCTGCAGTGTTTTCTCTTGACGGACCTGCAATCGGTTCAGGAGGACTCAGATCACAATGACTTTGATCCACCTCAACTCCTTTCCCCTTTGGGTTTGGCAATTGCTCTGTTTGTCTCCCAAGATCGTCTGCTGCTGGGAAAGTCCTCCTCTGACTAGGCTCTCCTGCTGCCTGAATTGAGATAGGCTCTCCGTCACCCTCCTGGAAGTTTTCTCCTTCGTCTCTCACAGGAGTGACTGCCTCAATGGGCTCAGATCCAGTCTCAGTTTCCCTTTGTTCTCTTTCCAGCCTTGAGACTTGTCTCGCTGTTGTTGGTACTCTCAACAACTCTTCTTCTTCATGATCCAGTCGACATGCCACTTTCTTCGTGTGACTTGCATGAATCCAGTTTGGAATTCCAGCACACCTCACAGCTGTGGTAGTTGTCAGAACTACCTGATAAGGCCCCTTCCAACGAGGCTCCAAACACGTTTTCCTCACGTGTTTCCAGACTACAACCCAGTCTCCAGCTCTCAGATTGTGCCCTGGGTCATGGATCGGAAGCAGTGTGGTGGCTTCCGCCTGCTGAGAGAAAGAGCGAAACACATCAGCCAGACCTTTTCAGAAGTCCAACACCATATCATCTGTGATGTTGGGCACCGCTGGCAACCTCTTGGCTCAGCCCATAAGGATTTCATTTGGCGACAATCCTGTCTTCCTCTTGGGTGTGTTTCTCATTGACATCAACACTAAAACCAATGTTTCAAACCATTTCAAATTCAGGGACACACACATCTTTGCAACTCTTGACTTCAAGGTACCATTCATCTGTTCCACTAGTCCGGATGCTTCAGGGTGGTAACTACAATGCAACTTCTGCTCAATGTTCAATGCTGCGCACACTAATTTAATTACTTTGTTGTTGGAGTGACTTCCCCTATCTGATTCTAAAGAGATTGGAAACCTTAAACGTGGTATAAGTTCCTAAGCAGTAGTTTCGCTACTGTGAGACTATCATTTCTTTGTGTAGGGTAAGCTTCAATCCAGTGACTAAAGATGCAAACAATCACCAACACATATCTCAAACCTCCACACACAGGCATCCCAATAAAATCCATCTGCATTCTGCTGAATGGACCTCCCGCTCTTCCAATGTGGCTCAAATTAACCACTGTCCCTTTTCCCATGTTCAACTGTTGGCAAATGACACAACAATGGCAAACTGCTTCAGCATCTTGTCTAAACTTTAGGTTGAACCAATCATGTTTGAACAACCAAATCATTGCATCCCTCTCAAGATGGGCTTGACCATGATAGAACCTCGCCATTTGAGACAACAGGCTATTTGGCAAAACCAATTGACCCTCTTCTGAAACCCACAATTCATCTTGTCTTTGCACACATTTCATTTTGCTCCATTAACGTTTTTCCTCCCTGTCAACATTATTCTGCAACGTTTTCAATTCTTTACAAATTGTAAATTGTTTACACATAGTTTGTACAAGTTTCGTCTTCTTCAGATAACAGTTCCCAATTGTCTTTGAATGATATACAGTTCAATGTGCAAAACCTTGCGACTTGATCTGCATATCCATTTCCCAATGACACAAAGTCCTGCGACTTCAGATGTGCACTGCATTTCACCACCGCAATCTTTTCAGGCATTTAAATAGCATGTAACAATTCTTCAATTTTCTCACCATTTCTCACTGGTGAACTAGAAGATGTCATGAAACCTCTCTGTGACCACAACTGGCCAAAATCTTGGACTATTCCAAATCCATACTGGCCATCCGTATAGATTGTAACCTTCAACTGAGCAGAAACATGGCACGCTTTAGTAAGGGGTACCAGCTCCGCTACTTGGGCAGAATACACTCCTTGAAGCCAAGAAGCTTCCAAAATACCAGTAATTGTGCACACAGCATATCCTGCTCTCAGTGTCCCTGCATTGTCTCTCAGACAAGAACCATCAACTAAGATAATTTGGTCATTTTCTTCAAATCGGGTGTCTCTAATGTCAGGTCTTGGTTTTGTGCAAACGTCAGTTACCTGAAGACAATTGTCGAAGCAGATATGCTAATTAAAGAATATTAATGATGATATGTGTGTGTTTACTAATGAAAAAAATGTGTAGAGAAATTAATCACAGAAAATAATGTGCACGTTTAAAAATGTGCCCTCGGGGAGTGATCACCATGTGTACTAAAACGACTGAAAATGTGAAAAATAATGAAAATATATGAGAAGAATGAAGTAATATGTCATAATAATGAGACGCATAACCTCTGTTTTTTATTATTAAGTTAGCTGAACTAAAGGCCTAGTTTCACTCGGCCTCGCACACTCTGAACATGGAGAAACCGGACGCCTTGCAAAGGACTGGAAACCGGGGACTGCAACCTTGAACCGTTTGAAGTTCAAGTTACTTAGCTAGAACACTCTGCAATGTACCGGCGGACCGGAGATGATGAAGACAATTTGATACAATTATGTGTAGAGTAGGCTAAATGTACTTTCCCAGGACTTGAACAATAGAGGCACTGACTGGAGAGCCATATGCAACAATTTTGATACCTGAAGAGCCGTATGATGAGGGCATCGCATGAAGAACCAATCTGCTTCCTGTGACTTGGGATATATGAAAATTAGAAGATTTGGTAAACAAAAATTATAGGTTAAAGTCATGTCTGCTGACTGACTGACCAATTAGCAATTAGGCGGATGGACTGAGAGACCCTAATAAAAAGTCATGACAAAGGGCAAGAAATCAGAACTGCAGGGAGAAAGTTGATGACATCAGGAGACGCTGTCCGAGATGCTCATATTGGGTTCATACTCTGTGAGCCTGATCTGCAGCTGACTGATTGATGACCTGAAGATGAAGACTGACTTGTTGCTGATCCATCTTGGATAGGTAGCTATGAAAATGTGACTGACGATTTTGTGCTATTGCATTGTCGTATATGTTTTCTTTAAGAATAATGTCTTACTATTAATGGATTATTAAAAGATTGAATTGATAAAAGATTGAACTAACGGATGATTTAGAATTGTAATCAATAGGGAATAAAAATTGTTAACTGCTTCCTGAGTAGTGGCTATTATTGAGTATTATGGCTTAAAGTTGTTTTACATAGTATGTTTTTCGATTATTAACGTTAGCTATTGTTTCAGTGGTCACTGCATGACTTGGATACTCCATGGTTCATCGACCTATACGCGTCCCCTTGTAAGTTTACTTACTAAGGACCAGGCGTGCTTGCAGCTTTTGGTAGCAGCTTGATGGTTAGTTTCCTTGGGGAACTAGTTATGTGGTGATTACTGGATATGGTGGTAGTTGAAGTAAGGTTTAGATGTTCATATTTTTATGAGGTTTTGTTAGACTTTTCATCCTTGGCGTGGTCTCCCTTAACTTTTTGCCTCTTTTCCCCAGGTTATTGATGTGTGCTGGACTCTGATTTAGCTGTTTTTATTACCCTGGGCACTTTACCACTGCTAACCAGTGCTAAAGTGCAAGTGCTCCTGTTTGAAACGTGTATGTAACTGGTTCTCCATGATTGGCATATTTGTTTTACTGTTAAGTCCCTAGTAAAGTGCACTAAAGGTGTCCAGGGCCTGTAAATCAAATGTTACTAGTGGGCCTGCAGCACTGGTTGTGCCACCCACACAAGTAACCCTGTAATCATGTCTCAGACCTGCCACTGCAGTGTCTGTAAGTGTATTTTTACACTGTAAATTCGACTTGGCAAGTGTACCCACTTGCCAGGCCTAAACCGTCCCTTTTCTTACATGTAAGGCACCCCTAAGGTAGGCCCTAGGTAGCCCCAAGGGCAGGGTGCAGTGTATGGATAAGGTAGGACATATAGTAATGTGGTTTATATGTCCTGACAGTGAAATACTGCCAATTTCGTTTTTCACTGTTGCAAGGCCTGTCTCTCTCATAGGATAATATGGGGGCTACCTTTAAATATGATTAAAGTGTAGATTCCCCTAGAGAGTAGATGGACATGTAGAGTTTGGCGTCCCTGAACTCACAATTTAAAAATACATATTTTAGTAAAGTTGATTTTAAGATTGTGCGTTTGAAAATGACACTTTTAGAAAGTGAGCATTTCCTTGCTTAAACCATTCTGTGACTCTGCCTTGTTTGTGGATTCCTTGTCTGGGTCAGTTTGACAGTTGGGTTGTTTTTCACCTCACACTAGACAGTCACACAAAGGGAGCTGGGGTGTAATCTGCATTTCCTGATTAGCCATCTCTGCTAGGAGGGAGGGGTGGAGTAGTCACTCTCATCTGAAAGGACTGTGTCTGCCTCTGACAATGCAGACTCCAACCCCCTGGTGTGTGTCTGAGGCCTTGCCTGGGCAAGGCAGGATTTCACAAGTAGGTGTGAGTCCCCATTGAAGAAAGGTGACTTCAAAGACTGAAATGGGTATAAGAAGGGCACCCAAATCTACAGACTTTAGAAACACTTCTGGAACCAAGAGGAACCTCTGCCTGGAGAAGAGCTGATAGCTGAGGAAGAAGTGCTGCCCTGCCTGTGACTCTGCTTTGTGGAGCTTTCCTGCAGTGCTGCTTCTGCCAGAGTAAGAGGGCAAAGACTGGACTTTGTGTGCCTTCCATCTTGTGAAGAAATCTCCAAGGGCTTGAGTTAGAGCTTGCCTCCTGTTGTTTGAAGTCTCCGGGACAGCAAAGACTTCTCTCTGCCAGCACCTGGAGTTGCTGGAGAGACTCCTGCTCTGACAAGCGGTGCCCTATCCAGTCCCTGGGCCCTTGAAAGGAAAGCTGGTGGAAATCCAAGGAAATCGACTTCGGCCGACTCCGGACCGACGCTGCTGCTGAATCCGGTGACGCCGCCTCCACCCGATGCCGTAACCTTCGCTGGAACGCGACGCTCTTCACAGGCCCGACGCCGCTGCAGCCCAGCTGAAGTCCGTGACTCCGTGGAAGTCGCCGCACCACGTTGTGACCGACGCCGCTCGAGGTGCACGGATTCAACGTTTCGCACAGACGCCGCGATCCCCGACTTCGCGCATCGGCTTGTTTTCACTCGTCACCAAAGGTACTGTACTTGGGGGTCTACACGACTCCGTGTCCGGCGCCGTTGGTGTCGGCTTGTTGGGAATGACTCCGTCACGACGCCGTGTTAACATCTCATTGAAGCATTTTTGTTTCTAAGCGCTATTTTTTTGTTTAATCTTTAAAAATTCATAACTTGACTTGTGTAGGTTGGATTTTTGTCGTTTTGGTCTTGTTTTGTTTAGATAAATATTCCCTATGTTTCTAAACAGGTGTTGTGTCATTTTGTAGTGTTTCCATTAAGTTACTGTGTGTGTTGGTACAAATACTTTACACCTAGAACTTTGAAGTTAAGCCTACTGCTCTGCCAAGCTACCATGGGGGTAAGCAGGGGTTAGCTGAGGGTGATTCTCTTTTACCCTGACTAGAGTGAGGGTCCTTGCTTGAACAGGGGGTAACCTGACTGTCAACCAAAGACCCCATTTCTAACAGGTTTGAATTTAGTTTTTTCTGAAATGGCAATTGTAGCAAAGATGATGTCCCCTTATGCCCAGAAATGACTTCCCCAGATCCTGGATACTGCTAGTAAAGTTGGGTATGTTCTCAGCGTGTTTGTATGTGAAAGTGGTAGGTTGCGCTTGCATAGGCTTAAGCAAACCGCAAGTGATTTGTGATGTATGTGAGGTAAATTAGGGAGTCTGCGTACTTCAGTTAAGGTTAGTAGGGGTGTGCGTACTCCGCAGTATGAGAGTAGGGAAGTCGTCGAACTTCACATGTGTGTGGCGCTTTGTGCTTAAAATTATCGACGTGGTTGTTGGTGATATACGGACCCTGTGTGGTCTAAGACTCCAGAGTACATTGACAAGTCTAGGAGACACTTGGGTATATGTTGTAATCTGTCTGGTTTAGTAGGTTGATCGGGTGTGGTCAACAAGTCGGTGTGTGTGATAATCGAGTAAAAGAAATTTCGACTGAGATTTGGCGAGTTCTATGTGCACCAGGACAGACCCATTGATCACTTGGGAGTAAAAATTGTGGGTTGAATTTTGCTTGTGAATGTGGGGGACTGAGAAAGAGGAATAGCTACATGAGCAAAAGAGGTATTAGTGAAAATCCGTAAGGTTCCTGAAGCGATTGTGTCCCTTACTGTAGTAAACCAGCAGGTTTGTTTTAGTTATTATCTGGTGCAGGTGCCTGCAATAATTTGCATTAGTTGTGTGAGTCGAAGTAGGAGGACGAGCCGTAAGACTTTGTCAGCCGCTGTGTGTGTGTGTGACATCAGAGTGTGCTGCGCTGGGAAAGGTTGGTTAGTAAGAAGAGTTGCGAGCGGATTGGCAGCCGTCCGTAGGAGGCAATTGGTTAAGTAAGCAGGTGAAGAGAATTGTGACGGGGAGTCTTCTGTTGAAGCCGCCCCTCTGTACCCTGGGGGCACACATCCAAGTGTGGGTGGCCCCCGGGAGCCTGCCGATGATGAACGCCCTGACCCAGAAACACTTCTGGAGGCTGCCGGCAGGACATCGGACATCCGACCATCGGGGTTTTTTATGGAACCCCACCGTCATTCAGGGCGGCCACCAGCGGAACAGGATGACGTCTCCTGGAGACCTGCGGACGCTAGCAAAGAGGAGGATCATGGCCAGTGGAAACCACGGGGAGCCAGGAACCAGAAGGAAACCTGCTCTGAAGCCGGCACGCTCTGGAGAGCGTGGCCATACCAGGTACGGGAAGCGGGTAGACAGTAGGAAAGGAGAAGAAGGGGGGAAATAAAGGGAAGGCTAAAAAGAAATACTAAGGAGAACCTACTTACGCACTACCTGTGTTCTTCTTTCCTTTACATGCTCCTCCTGAGTGGACCCTGGGAAACGAAAGAAAGACAAGAGCACAAGCGTGAAACCCCAAAGAGAAGACAGAGAGAAAGAAGAAAATAAAAGACCATCAAGGACGTGTTGTTGTTTTTTTTTTTTTTCTCAACAAACCCACCATTGACTTATGAGCACACAATACAACTCTTTTGAAAATACGTTCGGGTTCCTCCATTTTCTGACCCCTCCCCTCCCAGTGGTGTCAGAAGCATGGGTTTTTGTGGATGGGCAGGTCCAAATCCCACCATCCTTCTACCAGGCCATGATTGCACAGCTGGCGGAGGGGCAGAGACACCTTCAATTGGTATGGGAGGAACAAATCCATGAAGCCAGGGAGGAATGAGAGGCTCTTCAAATGGCCCTAAAGAGTGAGGCAACTATCATGGCCAGCAACCAATTTGTTCATAAGACGGCCCTGGGAAAACTGACGGATTATATTACCCACAGTAAAGTGCATCCAAATGTGCCCAGCAGTGTGTTGCAAAAATACCAGGAAACTGATGACCCAGATTCTTTTTTTACCAACTTCGAGTGGGTCGCCAGCTCTGCTAATTGGCCATCTGAGAAATGGGGGCAATATATCGCACCTCTCCTCACTGGGACCCTTCAAGCGGCCTATCAGGCGGTCAATCCAAGGGTTGTGACACCTTATTCAGATATCAAAAAGGCCGTTGTGGAAAAAGTCAGATTGGATCAAGAAAACTACAGGGTTAGATTCAGACAAACCAAGTGGGCATCCCGAGAAATTCCACGTACGTTGTATGACCGGGTACAATATGCCACGGGGAAGTGGCTCAATCCCACACACACACTTCCAAAGACAGTATGTTTGACACAATAGTATTAGAACAGTATTTAGACGTGCTTCTCCCTACGACCAGAAATTGGATTCAACAACATCCAAACCTAACCAACCCTGCTGCTGTGGAATTGGCCTGCGTGTTCCATCGAGCCCCAGAACTCCAGAGTACCCCTTCCCGATCCACTCCTCCTACCAGCAAGGGACCTATCCCCAAGCCACAGTTTGGGTGTCCCCACCCAAACTTGAACCTAGAAAAACCTGGTAGCGCCCGGGGCCCACCGTGAGACTTCCCCATTGGACCCCAGTGCTTCCACTGCACAGAGTGGGGTAACATAGCCCAACACTGACCTCTCAAGAAGGACACCAAAGAACCTATGGACATTAGCCTAACAAAAGGACGAGTTCTCTGGGTCGGTGCAGGAAAAGCAAAGTATACTCTGCCTATCAGAATTAATAAGGAGCTAAGGAATATATCAGTAGATTCAGGATGTAACCAGAGTGTGGTTAACAAACACTATGTACAGCCCCAACAATGGGAGAAAGGCATAAGTGTCCTAATAACATGCGTTCACGGGGATCAAAGACTGTGGGGGTCATTCCGACGGGCGGAAACCGCCCAAACACCGCACCGCTTTCAAAATGACCGCAGCGGTGATTCTAACTTTCCCGCTGGGCCGGCGGGTGATCTCAAGAAGATCGCCCGCCGGCCCAGCGGGAAAGCCCCTGCAAAGAGGAAGCCGGCTCCGAATGCAGGGGTGCGACGGGTGCAGTTGCAAAGCAGACACTGAAAATCATTATGGGGCCCTGTTAGGGGGCCCCACGACACCCGTTCCCGCCAGCCTCTTCCTGGCGGTGTAAACCGCCAGGAACAGGCTGGCGGGAAGGGGGTCGGAATCCCCATGGCGGCGCTGCATGCAGCGCCGCCATGGAGGATTCCCTGGGCCAGGGGTAAACCGGCGGGAAACCGCCGGTTGCCCTTTTCTGACCGCGGCTTTACCGCCGCGGTCAGAATTGCCCATGAAGCACCGCCAGCCTGTTGGCGGTGCTTCCGCGGCCCTCTGCCCTGGCGGTTTCAAACTGCCAGGGTCAGAATGAGGGCCTGTATCCAGTAGCCAGTATATCCTTCAGTGGAGAGATCAAGAAGAACCGCTCATGGTGGGGGTCATACTCGACTTAGGGGAAGACCTTATAATCGGGAACAATTATGTAGCTTTCATTGAGCTTCTAGAAAGCCTCAAGCAAGAGAGTACCTCAGAGAAGTGGTGGAAAGAAGCCCCATTTTCTTCAAGCCAAATAGAGGAGGGCAGACCCAGGACAAAACTCACAAAAGCCCAAAAGAGAGAGAACAATAGATGTTACATAATGACCTCTTTCCCGACTGACATCCCTAAGACCATATGTTCAGTAGCCAGTCAGTTTCGTTTATCCCAAAAGGAAGACCCATCTTTGAAACATGCCTGGATCACAGCTCTTGCTCCACCAAGACAGGCAGTAGGTCCTTCTTTCCATCTAAAGAATGACTTATTGTATAGACAAGGCCCCCATTCCAATACCCAGTTGGTGATCCTTCAACCTTTTAGAGAACAGGTGGTACATCTAGCCCATGGAGATAACGTGGAGGGACATCTAAGAAGAGAAAAAATGGAAGAGGCTATTTTAAAACGGTTTTATTGGCCCGGGATTTATGGGGATATTAGGAAACACTGCCAAGCCTGTCCTCGTTGCCAATTCATTAACCCATTTAATGACCCCAAGGCCCCACTCCAACCCTTACCTATTATTGAGGTACCGTTTACACGGGTCGGTATGGACCTCGTAGGCCCTTTAACTCCCTCAGTCAAAGGCCACCAATATTTACTGGTTTTGGTCGATTGTGCAACCCGTTATCCAGGGGCTATTCCCCTTGACTACCAGAACTATTGCACAAGCCATGATAGACTTTTTTTCAAGAGTGGGTTTCCCTAAAGAAATATTGACAGATCAGGGGACCCCATTTATGTCCCGCCTCATGGCCGAGATATGCCAGATATTGGGTATACAACAGATCAGAACCTCAGTATACCATCCCCAAACTGATGGTCTCGTAGAACGACACAACCAAACTATTAAAAATCTTCTACGAAAAACTATCAATGAATCTGGCAAAAATTGGAAGAGAAAATTGTCCTTGGTTCTTTATGCCCTCCGGACCCATATCCAATCATCCACTGGGCACAGCCCCTTCAAACTTCTCTTTGGACATCAATCCCGAACCTTGCTTGACATGTTGGTGGAACAATGGCAGGAGGTGGACGCAGAAAGTAAAGACGTACTCTGTTATGCACAGGAGCTAAAAGACGAGGTATGGGAACATGTGCATACCTGTTTAAAGAATGCCCAAGACACTCAAAAGAAACATTATGACAAAACCTCTCAACCCTGAACCTTAGCCATTGGACAGAAAGTCCTTGTACTCTTACCCAGTACAGAAAATAAACTACTAGCCCAGTGGCAAGGACCCTTGTCGATCCTCAAACAAATCACTCCGGTGACTTATAAATTAGAAATTCACAGCGGGAAAGAGCAAATTTATCACATAAATCTCCTTAAACCATGGCATGAGAATGAAGAAACTGACCAGGTTTGTCTAGTGAGTACCGGTTCCACAGGAGACCTACCCTTATATAATTTGAGCTCCACAGGAGACCCACAAAAGTGAAACATGGTACATGTCTCACTACACTACAGAAATCAAAGTTAACCACAATAGTAGATAAAAACGTAGACGTTTTTTTCAAAACCCCCGGAAAAACCCATTTAATCTCCCATCACATACGAACAAGAGGAGAGAAAATAGCCAGGCAAAGACCCTATCGGATACCTCAGGCAAGGCGGAAAATGGTAGAACGAGAAGTGGAGGAGATGTTACAAGCCGGTATTATTGAACGGTCTTCTAGTCCCTGGTGCTCTCCCATCGTCTTGGTACCAAAACCCGACGGTACAATACGGTTCTGCATTGACTTCCGTCAATTAAATGCTCTGCCCACTTCGATACTTACCCTATGCCCCGAATCGATGACTTGTTAGAACGGCTCTGAAATGCCAAATACATGACCATCCTGGATCTAACAAAAGGGTGCTGACAGATACCATTAAAAGACGACAATAAAGAAAAAACAGCGTTTTCCACCCAATCCGGCCCATATCACTTTAGAGTCCTTCCGTTCGGCTTTCATGGCGCTCCCGCCACCTTCCAATGCTTAATAGATTTAGTACTGAGACCATTTCAGCAATACGCAACAGCTTACTTGGATGACATTATCATCTACAGTGAATCATGGGAAGACCACCTATCCCATTTGATCAATATCTTATCGGCCCTCCAGAAAGCAGGTCTCACGGCTAATCCGGATAAATGTAAATTGGGGTATGACTCCATTAATTACCTAGGTTACATTATTAGTCAGGGCACAGTGAAACCACAACTTGAAAAAGTACAGGCCATCACAGATTCCTCTGCACAAATGAAAGAAAGATGTCAGAGCCTTTTTAGGGATGGTAGGTTATCACAGAAGATTTATCTCTAATTTTTCTGACATGACAGCACCGAGACCGCACTCATTGCTGCAACAGACGACATCAGGACCATGCCAGACAAAGGTGAAACAGCAGCACTCATACTCCTTGACCTCTCCGCAGCTTTCGACACGGTATGCCATCACACTCTCCGCACACGCCTCCACAACTCTGGAATCCGCGACAAAGCCCTGGACTAGATCTCATCATTTCTCAAGGACAGGACCCAAAGAGTTCGCCTCCCGCCTTTCCTTTCAGAAGCCTCCAATATCACCTGTGGCGTCCCTCAAGGATCTTCACTCAGCCCCACACTTTTCAACGTATACATGGCCCCCCTCGGCAACATCGCGCGAACACACCACATCAACATAGTCTCCTACGCCAACGACACTCAGCTCATCATCTCCCTCACGAAAGATCCCACCATTACAAAGGACAACCTCCACAACGGACTCCACGCCATAGCCAGCTGGATGGAAGCTAGCGACCTAAGGCTAAACACAGACAAGACAGAATTACTAATCTTCGGCACCAACCCCTATGCCTGGAACGACTCCTGGTTGCCCACCTCCCTAGGATCTGCACCCTCACCCACTACCCACGCTCGCAACCTGGGTGTCATTTTGGATTCCACACTCAGCATGGCTCAGCAGGTCAATGCCATCTCCTCTTCCTGTTACTACACCCTCCGCCTGCTCCACAGAATCTTCAAGTAGATTCCCATCGAAACCAGGAAGACCGTCACCCATGCCTTGGTCAGTAGCCGATTGGATTACGGAAATGCCCTATATGCAGGAATAACAAACAAACTTCAGACAAAACTGGAAAGAATCCAGAACGCATCCGCACGCCCCATTCTGGACATTCCACGCTGCGACCACATCTCACCTCATCTCAGGGACCTACATTGGCTACCAGTATCGAAGAGGATCATTTTCAAAATCCTCATCCACGCACACAAGGCCCTCCACAACACGGGTCCGACCTACCTCAATGACAGACTCACCTTTCACACCCCAACACACAACCTTCGCTCCGCCAACCACGCCCTCGCCCACGTTCCTCGCATCCGCCGCACGACCACCGGAGGAAGATCATTCTCGTACCTTGCCGCAAAGACCTGGAACTCCCTACCACTCCACCTCCGCCTGACCAATGACCCTCTATCTTTCAGGAAACACCTTAAGACCTGGCTTTTCAACCAGTAGCTCCCCCCCCCGCAGCGCCTTGAAACCTTCCGGGTGAGTAGTGCGCTTTACAAATCCCTGATTGATTGATTGATTGATTGACATCGCAGCCCCGCTCACGGCTCTCCTGTCCAAATCCAAACCCAACCAAATTACACGCTTAACTGACTTGGAGATAAGTCGCTTTGAGCTCCTGAAACATCTCCTCACTGTTGAACCGCTGATGTGCTGTCCTAACTTTCAGCAGCTTTTCCAAGTACAAACGGACGCCTCGGATCAGGGTCTCGGAGCTGCGCTTTCCCAGGCAGATGACAAAGGTCTCTACCATCCCATTTTCTTCCTGAGACGCAAGCTGTTACCCCGTGAGCAGCATTACCCTACCTTGGAGAGAGTGCTTGGTGATCTAGTAGGCCGTGGAACCTCTCTGCTATTATTTATAAGGCTGTCTCTAAGGCGAGGGTTCTCCATTGGCTCTAATCCCTCCAATCCTTTTCCTTTCAGGTCCGTCACTTGCCCGGCAGCCTCCTTGCCAATGCTGACTTCCTCTCCCGTAATCCGGATGGCCTGTGGCCCAATCGGCCACTGTCCAGAGGGAGTGACTGTGACGGGGCGTCTTCTGTTGAGGCCGCCCCTCGGTTCCCCCGGGGGCACACATCCGAGTGCGGGAGGCCCTGGGGAGCCTGCCGATGGTGAACACCCCGGCCCAGAAGCACTTCAGGACACTGCCGGCAGGACATTGGATGTCCGACCATCGGGGTTTTTTATGGAATCCCACCGTCATTCATGGCGGTAACCACCGGAACAGGACGACGTCTCCTGGAGACCTGCCGGCACTAGCAAAGAGGAGGATCATGGCCAGTGGAAACCACGGGGAGCCAGGAACCAGGAGCAAGCCTGCGCTGAAGCCAGCCATGCTCTGGAGAGAGTGGCCATACCAGTTACGGGAAGTGGGTAGACAGTAGGAAGGGATGGGGATGGAATAGGTTTTCTGTTTGATTGTTTTTTTTTATTTAGCGTTTGGGGATTTCATTTGTATGGAGACTTAGGGATTCGGGCATGGCATTTTAATATTGGAACAAGCACCCACAAAACCTGTGCTTGCTCCTTGAGGCTATAACAGTGTTGTTTTGTATTTTGTTTTTTTTTCTCACTTACTTCACTTATTGTTTTATGTTGAGTACTCATGGGTGGGGAAATTCTTTTGAACTTGACTGGCTCGGCAAGAAAGCCTGTTACATTATTGTTTATTGGTACTTGTCTCCAATTCTATAGGTGTGATATCAAGTAGTAGTATAGAACGCCTTTATTTTGATCTAAAGCCTCAAGCACACTCTAGAAATAACAAGCAACACATTGTGATAAATCATCCAGATAAAGAGGAGAAAGTCCTTTAAATAGATAGACAGAGAGAGAGAGAGAAAGAAAAAAGAGAGAGAGAGAGAGAAGAAAAAAGAGAGAAAAGATGAAAGGAAGATAAGAAGAAATAAAGGAAGGGAAGAGAGACATTAAGAAGAAAAACAATAAAGAGATACTAGCAACAGGAAAGAGAAAAGAGGAGAGAAGAAAGAAAGGAAGTCCAACAAACGACAGAAGGGAAAGGAGAAGGGGAAAAATAAAGGGAAGGCTAAAAAGAAAGACTAAGGAGAACCTACTTACCCACTGCCTGTGTTCTTCTTTCCTTTACATGCTTCTCCTGAATGGACCCTGGGAAACGAAAGAAAGACAAGAGCACAAGTGTGAAAACCCAAAGAGAAGACAGAGAGAAGGAAGAAAACAAAGGACTGCCAAGGCCGTTTTTTTTTTTTTTTTCTCAACAAACCCACCATTGACGTATGAGCACACAATAAAACTCTTGGAAAATAAGTTCCTCCATTTTCTGAAGCCTCCCCTCACAGGAATTTTGGGAGTAAAAGTAATTTCATTATTGAATCAAAATAAATAAAAGACAAAATGAAGTTTTTCAAGGCATTTAAAAGTGCGATGAAGGGTGATTCCTATATTAAAGCATCAGTGGGGAAGCTGACCACACCGGAAAATTCTCCGGCTTACATTGTGATGGAGGAGCGAGGTGTAGCACTGTGTTTGTGGTTAAAGCAGTGGTGTAAGCGAACTATGAAGCGAGGGTCCTTAGCGTTTCCGGAGCATGGAACATTTAATTTAAGAATTTTGGATGAATTGCGAATGGCATTATATGAGATGAAGCCGTTGCCGAGACCAGCACAGTTTTTGGCTTAAGCAGTTTGGGAGTTGGTGGCCAGACAGCAACAAGAGATGAAGTTAAAGAAGAGAATGAAGCGAGTAGAGAAATCTTTAGCTGAAGCTAGATGGGATTGGGAACAGAAGAGATGGAGTGCGGAGACACTACAGTGTGCTAAGTTGTTTCCTGCCATTAAGGAGGCAGATGTGGCAGTGAAGGAAGATAGTGCTAAAGAGGATGAAAGTGCAGGAAGAAAGAAAAAGAGAAAGTCTTATGCTGACGAAGCGGATTCTGATGTCGAAGACCTCGTTACGCAGTTGTTAAGAGATCAACCTCCACCTATTCAGAGGGTCCAACTACTAGTGCCGCTACAACAGCTACAACACAGCACAGGGAGCTGAGGGAGCAGTTCAGATAGATAGAGGACAGATACCAGGGGTAGTACAGAGTACACCTAATGCAGGGACTACTACTGTGGTGCATCCACATTTGGTGCAGAGAATTTATCCAGATGTACCAGTTCTTGAGACAGTCTCAAACTTAATGGTGCCAAGGGAGCAAGTGCTTCTGAAGCCAATGCTAGTTCAGACAGAACCGACACCAATGTTATTGCCTTCAGCACAGGTGCAGGGTTTGCCAAAGTTTACACCAATGACAGGAACAAAGTCAGCTATTACACCAGTCATGAATCAGGCAATGGGGGTAACATGCCCACAGGGTGTGAGTGTTAGGGCAGCTCCAGATGCAATATCGCTACCAATTACTCCTGGTCCAGCGGTACCCTTATTTGCGCAAATGAAACCAAACACAGGAGAGCAGAACAAAATGTCACAGAGCATTGTGAGAAGGGGAGTGATTGATCCTATGCAGATGATGTCGTCTGTAGGTCAGACTTTCAATGGATCTAGACATTTAATGGATCTTAGTCCACTTGTAGCACTTCCAGATGCAGTGAATGGCCCGACTGCGAGTAAGAGTTTGAAACATTTGACGCCGCAGACTCCAGGTGCAGTAGTGCAACAATCACCAGTGCCAAATGCGAGTAACATTTCATTACAGGGATTGTCAGCTCAGCAATTGAGTAAATGGCTAGATAGTCTAAACACTCCTCAAACTGCATCCAAGGGCGAAGAAAAGATAAATTGTGTAAGGCTGAATATAGAAGCAACTGAACTAGTTGAGGGAACAATGGGTGTGAACAGATTGGAATGCTACACTGAAGAAGAGCTGAGGTATTTGTGCCCAAAGATTACAAAAGAAGTGAGTAAAATACATCAGAAATTGGCAGAGCTAGCAGAAAAACATGACATTGAGATTGAGAGAACAAAGCATCTGAAACAAAGTTACAGATTAGAGTTTGAGGCAAGGGATTTTGAACACATGAGATCAGCAGGAATGAAGGCACATTTGAGAGAATTGCTGCAGAGTGCTCAGATTTGGGGAGCATTAGAGAAGTGGGAAGGTAGATGGACAAACAAAAAAGATAAACGAAAACGGGATTCTCAAGAAGGGTCTGAAGAGGTTCAAAAAGAAAGGGAATCAGCAAAGATGCTTCCGATGAGACAGTTTCTAGGAGGGCTGTTTGTTCATGTCCCATGGCACAGGAGTGATATACTGTTATTTACAAATGACACCCCAAAATTGAGAGAGAAGCCGGTCGAGTGGTATCAGCAAACAGATAGATTTGTGAAACTTTCGAAATGTTTGTGGGAAGACTTGAACATGCTATTGGAGATGGTGGTACCAGCTGACTTGTGGGTTGAGTGTAAGAGAGCAGTGGATTGCCAACAAGTGAACCAGAAAGGGATAAAGTAACAGGTGCACCTTCGTCTGAGGTAATGAAAAACTATTATAAGGTGATTGAGTTCCTGAAGACAAGAATTTCTACCAAAAATATTGATTGGCAGAGGATTGACAGAACGGTCCAAGAGTCTAAAGAGTCAAAACATACTTACTATGAAAGATTGTTAAAAGCGTTCAAGAAGTACAGTGGCAAGGAAGCAATTGAGCCGAAAGACATGTTGCATTTTGTGTTCAAGTTTGTCAAAGGTTTAAGGCCAGAGGTAGGGCAGATGATTAAGAGTCATTTGATTTGCTGGCAGGCAAAGCCGATTGATGAAGTATTGCAGTATGCAAAATACTGTAGTAATGAGATTGAATTAAAAGAGAAAAAGTTAAAGGAAAAAGCGATGATGATGAAAATAAAGGCAGCTCAAACAGGAGTGCAATGAGCTATAGTACTGCCTATGCCGCTGCAGCAGAGAATGGTTATGTTTCAGCCTCAAGTGAGAGGTAGAGGACGTGGAGTTGACATGATGAGTAGTCTGGAGTTAGGGACTGTGGTTGTTCAGAATGACATGCAGGGGATTAAAAAGATGTTGCTGTGTCATTTGTGCGGAAACATGTGACACTGGAAGCGGGAGTGTCCGTTGATGGCACAGGATGGTGTTGTTCAGCAAGGTGATGTCAGTACATTTCAAACTATGAAAGTCCCAAGAATTAAAGGATTTATTCTTAATGTTCAGAATAGAGGACAGAATTTCCTACCAGTGCAGCAAATGCAGGTGCTGCGTGCACAATTTGCCCAATTGCAACCAATGCAGGAGCAGGTCCCCATGGTACCTAGACAACAAATGCAGATACCTCAAGCCCCGAAGGAGCAGCAACAGGTGATGCTTACTCAGCAGGTCAGAGACAAGACAGTAGTAATAACACAGTGCATCAGTTTCCATTTTACAGTGAGGATGAAATAAACGAAGAATGGATGAGTGACATTTCAGATGAAGGAGCTTGCATGCTTGCCGCTTCCCCAGAAGTAGATCAGGGAGGACCTTTCGTGAAGGGAAAAGTGATGGGTTACAAGGTCTCATTTTTAGTGGATACAGGAGCCACGCATTCTACAGTGAGGAGTATAGAAGTTCCAAAGTTACCTCTATCAGGCAGGACAGTTCAAGATGTGGGAGTGGAGAATAGACAGTTGACAAATCCAATCACAGAACCAGTGCAGGTTGAAATTGGAAATTACCAGGAAGTGCATAGATTTGTGGTGTGTGATTCAAGTCCTGTGTCCCTACTGGGAAGAGACTAAGGGGGTCATTACAACATTGGCGGTAAAAGCCGCTTACCGCCGTGCAGAAGACCGCCAACACACCGCCGCGGTAAACCGCCACGGTCATTATGACCCACAACTCGGAAACCGCCAAAATACAGACACCCACAGAAGTCCGCCACACCAAAGGCCAGCGATAAACTGGCGATAACCAAACCGACACCGTCACGGCAACAGAAATACACCCATACTATCATGCCACACGAATCCACGCGGCGGTCTTTCAACCGCGGTATCCTGTTGGTGGTACACACCGCCGCGCTCAAAATACACACACTCCTACAAAACACAGCCACATTGGACAAATCCAAAGACACACACCTGATACACATACAAACACCACTCCCACACACCCAATACAATATAAAACACACACCCACATCACCCACAAACCCCCACCCCAAAAAAATCGGGATGACGCACAGAGAGAGAGACCATATAGAAGAATCGAGCACCCAGACGCACATATTACCATCACCCACACAAATACCACGCACTTCACACAACACACCAATACATATCACCAAACTTATCACCACACATTCCACCCCACACATCACCTACACCACCCCATGGCACCGCAAAGACACCCCAGGTTTTCGGAGGAGGAACTCAGGGTCATGGTGGAGGAAATCATCCGGGTAGAGCCACAGCTATTCGGAGCACAGGTGCAGCAGACGTCCATTGCAAGGAAGATGGAGCTATGGAGCAGAATAGTCGACAGGGTCAACGCAGTGTGACAGCACCCAAGAAATCGGGATGACATCAGGAAGAGGTGGAACGACCTACAGGGGAAGGTGCGTTCCATGGTATCCAGACACCAGATTGCAGTGCAGAAGACTGGCGGCGGACCCCCACCTCCTCCCCCAGAATTTACGACATGGGAGGAGCAGGTCTTGGCGATCCTGCATCCTGAGGGCCTCAGCGGAGTATCTGGAGGAATGGACTCTGGTAAGTCACATCTTCACTACTTCATCCCCCCACCCCACCTGCATGCCTACACATACCCCCACCCTCATCCTCACCCCTATCACTCCTACTGCGTGCAAATGTCCCACCATCACAACCCACCCATCCCAACACCAAGCCCAGAGATCCAGGAAGAGGACAGAGTAAGATGCCAAGACCCCTGCCAAGAAAGGATACCACCCTGATAGTCATCCCACTGTCCCACTTTGTCACCCTGTCCATCCTTAAACTGCCCCAGCTCCACTTCCCAGACCCATTTGGACAATGCACCTGTGAGACTAATAGACTGGACTCTGCCATGGACATTCCTCCACCATCACCCCTCGCCTATTTACAACCTCCCTCCAATATTTTGCACCTTAATAAACACTGTTTTTGCACAAAACAATCAGGAGTCTGTCTGTGAATGTGAATATATATCTCTGTAATTACAGTGCCAAAATGCTTATTTACATTGTGATGCCAACATACCAACGTCACACAGCTGTAGTCCATGGGGGAACAAAAGAGATGTCACACTGTGGCATCCAGATCTCTGAAATCATAAGGGAAAGTGACAACTCAGTTACCATACACTGGGTGAAAAGGACAGACAGTACAGAGGTAGTAGTGTTTAAGTACATGTAGTAGGCCGGTTTGTATTCTTACCTCTGTTCATTGGAAATATTGCAGTATCACCGTGTTCCTGTTGTCTATGTCGTCTTCTTCATCTTCCTCCTCTTCACTCTCCACAGGCTCCACAGCTGCTACAACACCACCATCTGGACCATCCTCCTGCAGAAAAGGCACCTGGTGGCGCAAAGCCAGGTTGTGAAGCATAGAGCAGGCCACGATGATCTGGCACACCTTCTTTGGTGAGTAGAATAGGGATCCACCTGTCATATGGAGGCACATGAACCTGGCCTTCAGGAGGCCGAAGGTCCGCTCGATCACCCTCCTAGTTCGCCCATGGGCCTCATTGTAGCGTTCCTCTGCCCTAGTCCTGGGATTCCTCACTGGGGTCAGTAGCCATGACAGGTTGGGGTAACCAGAGTCACCAATTAGCCACACACGGTGCCTCTGGAGCTGACCCATCACATAAGGGATCATGCACTGAGCCAGGGAACATGGCATTCACATGGCATTCACCATCTGGACATTCATGGAATGATAATTCTTCCGGTTTCTGTACACCTGTTCACTCCTGTGGGGGGGGGGACCAAAGCCACATGGGTCCCATCAATGGCACCTATGATGTTGGGGATATGTCCAAGGGCATAGAAGTCACCTTTCACTGTAGCCAAATCCTCCACCTCAGGGAAAACGATGTAGCTCCGCATGTGTTTCATCAGGGCAGACAACAATCTTGACAACACATTGGAAAACATAGGCTGGGACATCCCTGATGCTATGGCCACTGTTGTTTGAAATGACCCACTTACTAGGAAACGGAGTACTGACAGCACCTGCACTTGAGGGGGGATTCCTGTGGGATGGGTGACATCAGGTCTGGCTCCAGCTGGGCACACAGTTCCAGAATAGTGGCACGGTCAAGCCTGTATGTCAGGATGAGATGTCTCTCCTCCATTGTCGACAGGTCCACCAGCGGTCTGTACACCGGAGGATGCCGCCATCTCCTCACATGTCCCAGCGGACGGTGCCTATGAAGGACAACAGCGACCACAGAGTCAAACATCCCAGAGGTACGTAACCCCAGCTTTAAAAAAACACGGATCTTAACCCATCAAATGGCTTGTATGATTGTGGATGCAAGGCCAAGGTATGTGTGATGCAGTACAAAAAGTAAGGCATGTAGGCCCCTGAAATGACGGCTGCCTGACCTGTAAAGTGTGACAATGGGATGTGAGGTAACTGCGCTGGCGTTGTACACCGTGGCGGTAGGCGGTCGAAGACCGCGGTGCAATGCTGCATTGGTTAACATTGGACCCTATGGGTCTCAGGAGCCAATGACGATGTGCGCCGGTGGTCGCGGTACGCACCGCCGCGGACGTGACCGCCATTTTCTCTCTGTTAATTCACTCGATACCTGATCTTCGACAGGAGAGGACCTACACTGCAAGTGCTGCTGTGACCTCGGTCTGGAAGGGACAATGGCTCATGTGACTGGGGAAAGGGCACCTGCCTTCACATCGGAGGAGTTTGAGAAGCTTGTGGATGGGGTCCTCCCCCAGTACGCACTACTCTACGGTCCTCCAGACAAACAGGTAAATACACTGGGAGCATGCTGTATGGGCTATGCCTGTGTTGAGTGGGGTGGATGAAAGATGGGTTGGGGGGAGAGATTGAGGCATGCTTGAAACGATGGTGAGTGCATGTGCCACATGGCAAGGGTAGGGATGGGGGGCCACTCACATTGATGGTGCAGAAGGTAATTACTTTTCTTCTCCCCCTGTACATTTCAGATAGGTCAGCGCCCACCAGAAGACGGATATTTGGCGTGCCATCGCCAAGGACGTCCGGACCCTGGGGGTCCACCACAGACGGGGCACCCACTGCCGGAAGAGATGGGTGGACATTCGCCGCTGGAGCAGGAAGACGGCGGAGGCTCAGCTGGGGATGGCCTTCCAATGTGGGAGGGGTGCCCGTCGGACCTTGACCCCCCAGATGTTCCGGATCCTGGCGGTGGCCTACCCGAGTTGGATGGGCGCGTGAGGGCATCACAGCAGACACAAGGGGGTGAGTACTTTCACATTCTGCTAACTTTGCGCGCTGTGGAGGTGTCTGGGTGGGGGAGGAGGGCTGTGGGTATCCCTAGGCCAGGGCGAGTTCCATAGGCGAGGCCCCTCCGTAAGGCACGGCCCTGTGCCCCCGCTCCCCACCTCTATAGGGTGCCAAGTACAGCTATTCATGGCTCTGTGTCACCTATGGGTGCAGATGTCGTCTATAGTCTTGTAGGCCATGTCCCAGGGATTGCAAAGTGGACCCCAAGTGCGCGGCGTAGTGCAGGGGGCTTCTGTGTCTGTGCTGTCCGCCAACGGTAGCGGGAATGCATGCACTCAACATGCCTTTCTTCTGTTTCCCCCCCCTTTTTGTGGTGTTCCTGTTCATGTGTGCATTAGCATCATCAGGCGGAGGAGCAGTGGCACCGGAGCACGAGGGAGCTGCATCCCACATGGCCATGGAGGGCCACACTACCGACTCTGAAATCGCCAGTGGGACGGAGGGTGAGGGGAGCTCCACGGTGGGGACACAAGCGGACATTAGTGGATCGGACTCGTCCTCTGATGGGAGCTCCCTTGTGGTGGCGGCAACATCTCTTCCCCCACCAAAAACAGGTACAGCGGCAACCCTCCGCACCAGCACCGCCATCCCAGCAGCCCCTCAGCGTTTGCCCCGTGCCCGCTCACCCAGGAAGGTGGGCATCTCCTTTGCCCCAGGCACTTCAGGCCCTGCCCCAGTCACCCCTGCTGCCCTCAGTGAGGAGGCCATTGACCTCCTCAGGTCCCTCACTGTTGAGCAGTCTACCATTTTGAATGCCATCCAGGGTGTAGAAAGGGAAGTGCACCAAACTAATGCATACCTGGAGGGCATTCATTCTGGTCAGGCTGCCCTTCATCGAACCCTGCAATCTCTGGCCTCAGCATTGATGGCAGGCATTGTCCCTGTGTCTAGCCTCCCCCCTCCAACTTCCTCCACCCAGACCCAATCCCCTGTACCTCTGCCTATCCCAAGCACACCATCAGACCAGCCTGCACACACCTCAACACCCAAGGGCAGCTCACGCAGACATAAGCACCACACATCCCACAGGCAGTCACACAAGCAACATCCACATACAGACATACCAACATCCACTGTGTCCCCCTCCTCCACGTCTCCCTCCTCCCTGCCAGTCTTGTCTCCACTCACACCTGCATGCACAGCATCTTCAGCCACTACGTCCCTCAGCAGCACACACACCAGAACACCCCGCACATGTGCACTCACCACCCCACTGCCATTTACACGTCCCCTCTGTCCTCTCCCAGTGTGTCTGTGCCGCCCCCTCCCAAGATACACAAACGCAGGCAGCCACCCACCCAACAGCCATCCACCTCACGACAGCCTACAGCCCAGGCACCTGCACCCAAAGCCACCACACTTACACCTCCTACAACCACAACCTATTCCTCCACTCCCATACCCACTACACCTACCCATCCCACTGCTCCCTAAAAAGTTTTCCTGTCCAAACTTAACCTCTTTCCCTCAACTCCCCCACCCCGTCCATGTCATAGGCCCTGAGCTAGCACCTCAGCCACTACATCACAGGGCCCGGTGGTACATGTCGTACATGGACACTGGAGTGCACTGCCCACCAGGGCAGCCAGTCTGGTACGGAGCCACAGTACAGCCAGCCCCCCCCCCTCAGAAACATCTAAAAATTGACAGTGCACGGCGGCAGAGGGTAAAGACACCAGGGACAAAAACCCCTACGAGGGCTCCCGGCGGGAGTGTCGAGGCAGCTGGGACACCGGCCAAGGTGGGGAAGGGCCACAGGAGAGCAGGAAAGGCTGGGAAGGGCAGCACGCCTGACAACACCGCCATCAGCCCAGCTGGCCAGGAGGGCCCCGCAAGCCCCATCCCAGCTGGCCAGGAGGCCACCAAAAGCCCCAGTACAGCTGCCCAGGAGGCCACCAAAAGCCCCAGCACAGCTGCCCAGGAGGCGCCCCGGCACCCACAGGACAGGTGGGCAGGAGGGCCCCGCCAGGCCCAAGCCAGATGGCACATGAGCACCCCGGCATGGCCAGCACCGCTGAACAGGGGACCACCATCTCAAGCACCGCTGAACAGGGCACGGCTATCCCAAGCACCGCTGAACAGGGGGCCGCCATCTCAAGCACCGCTGAACAGGGCACGGCTATCCCAAGCACCGCTGAACAGTGGACCGCCATCTCAAGCACCGCTGAACAGGGCACGGCTATCCCAAGCACCGCTGAACAGGGCACAGCTATCCCAAGCACCGCTGAAAAGGGGACCGCCATCTCACGCACCGCTGGCCCATGAGCGGCAGGGGCAGTGCCGCATCTGTGTCGGACAGGGCTGCACGATGCACACTGGGCACCAGGCTCCCCCCAGAAGCAGTGGAGACATGCATCCACTACCTCATTCCTGCACAGGAAGAAGCACTCTGGCCAACAGGCACCCTCCAGAACCAGTGGAGACTGTTATCCACTTGAGAGACTGTGGCTTTGCACTCCCCAGGATGGAACAGTGGGAAACCCACCCACTGTAGAGACTTGAGAGACTGTGGCTTTGCACTCCCCAGGATGGAACAGTGGACATGGAGCCCCCTTGTGGATCTGGCGTGGTGCACTCATCCGGCTGAGGTGCCCCCCCTTCCCTTCCCCCTGAGGTGCCTGTAGTTTTGCTATCTGATGCCCCTGCAGTGTTCTCTCCGTTGAGGTCAGGTATCCGGTGTGGGCTTTGCCCATGTTTTTTGGGCCCAGTGGTCCACGGACAATGCCTGGTACAATGCCTGGAATTTGGTGTATATAATAGTTTTTAGTTTGTATATATTTTTGATTGCTGTATTTCAATATATTTCAATGGTTACAGTCATTTCCTTTTGTCTTTGCATTCTTCCAGGGGGTCTGGAGGGTGTAACTGTGATGTATAGATATGTATTAGTGTGTGTGTTGTAGTGGGTGAGGGTGGGGGTGGGGGTGTTGCGTGTGTGTGTCACTGTTTTTTCCCTCCCCCTTTCCCTGTGTCGTAGGTGCAGTACTCACGTTGTCTTCTGCACCGGCGTACGTGCTCCTGGTAGAGGAGCAGGAAGACTATAGCTGGGAGGATTTGGAGTTCCGGCTTCATGGTGTCCTCGTTCCTCGTGGGGTGTGTAGAGGTGAGCGTTTTCCCTTTAAAATGGCTGTTTCCGCCGTGTTTTTATCAGCGGTGAATCCGCCCCGGAAAAGGTGGCGGATTGGACTGTTGTGATACTGTGGGCGGAACTTTGACTCCCGGCTGTCTGTTGGCGGTGACCGCCGCGCTGTTTGTTTGTACCGCCGTGGCGGTTGGAGTGTTAAAGTGGCTGTCTTTGTTGGCGGTTTCTGCCACGGTCGTGATTCCATTTTTTTACCCGCCGGTCTGTTGGCGGTTTTACCGCCGCTTTAGCACCAACCGCCAGGGTTGTAATGACCGCCTTACTGTGTAAGACAAGATGTTCCATTAATTGTTCAGACACTGGAATAGAAGTTCAAACAAATAGTGATGATGAGGAAGAACAAGTGACTGAAATGATGGTTAACTATGCCAATGAAGAATACCCGTTGATTGAATTTTTCCCAATGTTTACTGTGAAAAAATTGCATGCAGACTTGCAGGGAACAGTGAAGGAAGACGTCTGGGACCTGACAGGTAAAGAAGCAGGTCTGATTAAGGAAGTAGAGCTGATTAAGATCACTATAAAACGCAATGTAGTATTCCCTCAGCTTCCACAGTATGACATGCCACAAGATTTTTTGATGAAGGAGGCACACATAATTTGAGACTTTTTAAAGCAAGGAGTTTTGAAGGAAGTGTTGAGCAGACCATGCAATTCACCAATAATGGGCATGAAAAAGCCATGTGGGAAAGTGCGTGTTGTGCAGGACTTGCGAAAAGTGAATAATTTGGTGGTTAAATGTTGTCCAGTGGTGCCAAATCCAGCAGTGATACTGTTTCAGATTCCTTGCGATGCAGAGGGGTTCACAATGGTAGATCTGTCACAAGCTTTCTTTTCTGTGCCACTTCCAGTTTCTTTTTAGTTTCAAATTCCTAGACAGAGTCTACAGCTGGTGCAGACTTCCACAAGGGTATACGGAGTCACCATCACTGTTTAATCAGATCCTAAAAAAGAACCTGGAGTCATTGGAATTGCCATACCAATCAACTCTAGTGCAATACATTGATGATTTGTTGATTGCATCCAGAACAAGGGACGAGTGTAAACATGACTCGATTGCCATGTTGAATCATTTGGAGAATTCGGACATAAAGTTTCACCTGCGAAACTGCAGTATTGCCAAAAATCAGTAAAATACTTGGGACACCAGATTGAGAAGGGATTGAGGAGAATCTCCAGGGAGAGAATTACCATGATTCTGTAGAGAAGTCCCCCGACTTCACAAAGAGATTCCATGATGTTTCTAGGAATGGTTGGGTACTGCAGACAGTGGATTCCGAAATTTGCGGAAATTGCTAAACCTTTGCAGCAGCTAACACATAAGGAAGTTACAGATCCCATAACCCTAGATGAAGATCAGATGAAAGCATTCACTGAATTGAGAGAGAGTTTGTGCAGAGCTCCACCATTGGGAATGCCTGATTACACAAAGCCTTTCACATTGTTTTGTCATGAATGTGATGCTTGTTCTTTGTCTGTTTTGACACAGGTCCATGGAGGAGCTCATTGCCCAGTAGCCTATTTTTCAGCTACCTTGGACCCGGTCACAGCAGCTTTACCAGGTTGCCTGCGTGCAGTAGCCGCAGTTGGTCACAGCCTTGCCCAATGTGAGGGGGTAGTCATGAGATACCCTTTGACAGTAACGGTACCACACTCTGTTGAGATTTTTCTGACAAGGACGAAAATGCAATATTTGACGGGTGCAAGACTGACAAGGTATGAGACGAGCATATTGGGTGCCCCATATGTAACATTGAAAAGATATACAGTGCTGAATCCAGCGACTTTGCTTCCAAGTGATACTGTTGAAATTGAAAAAGAAGAAGACATTGAGCATGATTGTCTTGAGGCGACAGAACTGTGTACAAAACCGAGGGCTGATATTAGAGACATGTTAAAGAAAAAAATGACCAAATTGTCTTTGTTGATGGTTCGTGTCCTAGAGATGGAACAGGTACACTGAGAGCAGGATATGCAGGGGCATATTTATACTCTTGAAAAGGAGACCCAGCACATCGAAGTGTCCATTGATATCCACAAAATTATCACATTTCTTCAAAAATCACATAATTCAATAGAGTTCTTATGAAAACTTTTTGTTCTTTATTTATCCACAATGACAATATCTAATCCATCATACCCAACGCGTTTCGTTCAAACGGACTTCTTCAGGGCTATAAAAATATACAAATACATAACATATCAATCAATATAATATTCTATATACATCCTTCACCCATATTAAATATAAAATGCAGTGAAAAAATTAAAATCATCAATAATCACCGTCATGGTAATTTTTAATTTTATTAAAGAAATTAAACTAATGTCTTAACTTATAGAAAAATATAAATAGAGGGAAAAAGGCTAAAATATTTTTTACATTTTTTATTTTTTTAATTAATTGCAATAATTTCCAACATTTTCAATTTTTTATTTATTTCTTCTTTTCCTTCACTTCCTCCAAAACTACCTATGTCATCTTATTATGTATTTAATTTTATTTTAAACTCTTCATTGCACCTAAAAGTGCCATACATTGCATATATGTAATAAAGGAAGAAGGTGCGTTTCAATTCACCTTGATCCCCATTTTTTTTAAGCATATTTATACTCTGTTTGCACCAAATTAGCGTCATTTTTTTTCACTCTAATTCAGTGCAAAACTAACTCCATATTTATACTTTGGTGCTAGACCCATCTAGCGCCAAATTTATAGAGTTAAAGTCATTTTTTGGAAGTGGAGACCTACCTCGCCTTACCTCGGTGGTGGTGCCTCATGTAGTGTATGCAGGGTCCAGGATGTCTCCTGCAGCCTCGGATGGCTGCCCACTGGGGATGCTGCTGATGTCCGCTGTAGTGGCGCTGACTGGGCACGTGGCAGTGCAAATGGCGGTGCAGGTGGAGGTGGCTGCGGCGGTGTCTGTGGCGGAGATGCTGCTGGTGCTGCCCGTGGTGCAGGTGTCTGTAGTAGTGGAGGGAGTCACCAGGCTGTCTCCAGCAGCCTCGGTGGCTGCCCGCTGGGGATGATGCTGGTGACTGTAGTTGTGGCAGCTGCGGTGCAGGGGGCGGTGCAGGGGGCGGTGCAGGTGGCGGTCATTGCAGCGGTGCTCACCGAGGTACAGGTTGCTGGCCTGGCATGAGAAATGGGGGTCACCAGTGCCTCACCAGGAGGCTCCGTGCCCTGAGGTGACTTGCCCTTGCTTTTGTGTCCCTGCCCCACCTTGGTAGTCGCTGCTGGACCTTGGCACTGTACTCTTTGGTTCTGGATGAGGCCTTGCTGGGTGGGTGGTGCGTCTTTTCCCTTCTGCATGCCGGCCTCTTCTTTACCTTGGCAGGTGGCGGAATTGGGTGGTCCTTAGCTTCTGTAGGTGGCACACTGGCAGCCCTGACGGGTGCTCCCTTCGAACCTCTCGGTCTTGCAGGGACCACAGCAGACACCGATTTGGTGTCTGAGGTGCTGGCCTGGGATCTAGACATCCTGGCCCTAGGGGAAGGATGGGGGAGGTGTAGGGAAGAAGTCAATGTTAGCCAGGAAACGTTTCTTTGACACACTGGGATGGGAAAATGGAGGGGATGTGGGAGTGGAGGAAGAGGCAGTGGTTGTAGGAGGTGTACGTCTGCTGTGTTTGGGTGAAGGTGCATGGTCTGGAGGCTGTTGTGAGGTGGATGGCTGTTGGGTGGGTGTGTGCCTGCGTTTGTATACTGTGGGAGGAGGGCTCACAGACACACTGGGAGAGGACACAGGGGACGTGTGCATGGTTGTGGGGGTGGTGATTGCTCATTGAGGGGTGTGTTGTGATGGGCATGCTGGTGATGGAGGCAGAAGCTGATGATGTAGTGCATGCAGGTGTGAGTGGAGATGGTACTGAGAGGGAGGTGGACAAAGAGGAGGGGGACACAGTGGAGGAAGAGGATGTTGGTATGTTTGCATGGGTATGGTGCTTGTGTGAGTGCCTGTGTGAAGATATGTGGTGCTTATGTTTTCCTGAGACACTTTTGTGTGTTGATGTGTGTGCATGCTGGTCTGAAGGTGTGCTTGGGATAGTCTGAGGTAGAGGGGATTGGGTCGGGGTAGTGGAAGTTGGAGGGGTGAGGCTGGACACAGGGACAATGGCTGCCATCAGTGCTGAGGCCAGAGCCTGAAATGCTCTCTGTTGGGCCGCCACGCCACAACGAATGCCCTCCATGTATGCATTTGTTAATTGCAAATGCCTCTCGACACACTGGATCTAATTCAGAATGGTTGACTGCCCAACAGTGAGAGATCTCAGGAGGAGGTCAATAGCCTCCTCACTGAGGGCAGCAGGGCTGATTGGGGCAGGGCCTGAGGTGCCTGAGGCAAAGAAGATGCCCACCCTCCTGGATGAGCGGGCACAGGAAACATGCTGACGGGCTGCTGGGAGGGCGGTACTGGTAGGGGGGGTGGCGGCTGTACCTGTTGTTGGGGTGGGCACAGAGGTGTCCGCCACAGCCAGGGAGCTTCCATCAGAGGAGGAGTCGCTGTCACTGGTATCCCCTCCTCTCCCCGTCGTGGAGCTCCCCTCGCCCTCCGTCCCACTGGTGCTTTCACCCTCAGTGACTTCACCCTCATGGGCCATGTGGGATGCAGCTCCCTCCATCACCGATGCCTCTGCTCCTCCGCCAGATGATGCTAATGCACACAGGGACAGGTGACAAAACAAGAAGGGGGGGATAGACAGAGAATACACATGGTCAATGTCAGCAACACCACTACCATTGGCGTACACAACACACACACTGAGCTGCCCTGTGCACTAGGCCATGCCCAACCACTCACTAAAGTAGTCACGAGCCCATGGGGTACAATGCCTAACGCCAGCACCTGTACACCTGACACCCACAGCACCCTACCCAGTGGTAGATGGCCACTTGTACCATTGGGTTAGGGGTGCTTCAGAGCCTGCAGAAAAGGCACCTATCCAACTCTGGATAGGCCGCCGCTAGGATGCGGAACATCAGGGGGGTCATGGTGCGATGGGCACCCCTTCCACGTTGGGAGGCCAGTCCCAGCTGGGCCTCCACCGTCTTCTTGGTCCAGCGGCGCAGTTCCTGCCATCTCTTTCGGTAGCAGGTGCTCCACCTGTGATAGACAGCAGGGTCCGCACCTCCTTGGCGATGGCACGCCAAATACCCTTCTTCTGGTGGGCATTGACCTAGAGGGAAAAGACAGCGGAAAATGTATTTACTCACCCATCCGGACCATCATACTCATTGCCCACCAGTTCCCACCCATGCCCTGACACACATACACTGACCACCTCTCATGCAACATTCAGGCCAGGACGCCTCAGTCCCCCCATGCATGTGGCTTACATACACAGCACTCCCTACATTCATGGCCCACGCATCATGCTCACAGTGTACTCAACTGTTTGTCTGGAGGACTGTAGAGTAACGTGTTCTGGGGAGGACCCCATACATCATTTTCTCCAACTCCTCCGCAGTGAAGGCAGCGGCACTTTTCCCAGACACTCTAGCCATTTTCGCTTCCAGACTCAGGTCACAGCAGCACTTGCAATGTAGGTCATCTCCTGTTGATGGTCAGATAGCAAGTGAGTGAATAGCTAGAAAATGGCGGTGAAGTCCGCAGCGGTGCGTACCATCACCGCCGGCGTACATCACCATTGGCTCCTGGAACCAATAGGGCCCAATGATAACCAATGCGGAGTTGCGCTGCGGTCTTTGACTGCCTACCAATGCCAGCGCAGTTACCTCATAACCCCTTGTCCCTCCTCACAGGTCAAGCAGTCGCCATTTCATGGGGGCACATGGCATGGCACCTAACTGCATCACAGCACATATTGTCACATATACTGACTCTAGTTCACACACACTGCTTCTGTGACATTCATGCAGACACAGTTGTTCTGTCTCCGTGGAAAATGAACTTTTGCTCACTGTTCTCTTCCATAGGCTACAACCGCTGATGAGATGATGAGATGGTGGCATCCTCCGGTATACAGACCTCTGGTGGACATGTCGACAATGGAGGACAGACACATTATAATCACATACAGACTTGATTGTGCCACAATCCAAGAACTGTGTGCCCAATTGGAGCCAGACCTGATGTCAGCTATCCGCCACCCCACCGGAATACCCCCTCTGGTGCAGGTCCTGTCACTCCTCCATTTCCTGGCAAGTGGCTCCTTTCAAACTACAGTGGCCATGGCATCAGGAATGTCTCAGCCAATGTTCTCTAACGTGTTGACCAGAGTGTTGTCAGCCCTGCTGAAACACATGTGCAGCTACATCGTGTTCCCCCAGGTGGAGGATTTGGCCACAGTGAAAGCTGACTTCTATGCCCTGGGACATATCCGCAACATCATCGGTGCCATTTATGGTACACATAAAAGCTATCATTCGATGAATGTGCAAATGGTGTGTTTAGCGGACCAGTACATCTCCCATGTGAATGCCAAATATCCTGGCTCTGTGCATGACGCCTATATCTTGAGAAATAGCAGCATCCCTTATGTGATGGCCCAACTCCAGAGACACTGGGTGTGGCTAATAGGTGAGGCGAAGGTCCCCACACAGTATATGTAGGTGTCTGGATATGGGGTTGTCCCTAAGAGTTAGTGTGTGTCTCACAATTGTCCCTCAATATTTACAGGTGACTCTGGTTACCCCAACCTGTCATGGCTACTGACCCCAGTGAAGAATCCCAGGACAAGGGCAGAGGAATGTTACAATGAGGAACATGGTTGAACAAGGAGGATAATTGAGCGGACCTTTGGCCGCCTAAAGGCCAGGTTACGGTGCCTCCATCTAACAGGTGGATCCCTGTACTACTCACCGAAGAAGGTGTGCCAGATCATCGTGGCATGCTGTATGTTGCACAACCTGGCATTGAGATGGCAGGTGCCTTTCCTGCTGGAGGATGAGCCTGGTGATGGTCTTGTGGCAGCGGTGGAGCCTGCGGACAGTGCCGAAGAGGAGGCAGATGAAGAAGATGTGGACAACAGAACAAACATTATCCAGCAGTACTTCCAGTGACACACAGGTAAGAGACTGTAACTCCTCTTCACATTTCAGTATACTGTAGGACATTGTACATGGCATCCTCTTACTCTCTGTGTATGGCCACTGACTGTTCCCTTTCCGTTTCTTTTTTTCAGATCTATGTACCCCATTCTGGCTTCTACTATGTTTACTGCTGCCCACCAACTTTCATACTTTGCTATGATTCAATAAAAATGGACGTTGCAATGCTTTGAGAATGTTAGAATACATCTTTCTAATTATTACACTGACTCCAGTATGGTTTATATTAACATGGTGTTAATTTTTTGTGCTAAATAGTATGGGGGTATGGGCAAGGGGCTGGGGTGATGGTGGAGGATGGTCCAGGGTAGAGTCCAGTCTATTGGTATCACAGGTGCATTGTCCAATGGTGCATAGGAAGGGGAGTAATGGCAGTTCAAGGTGGACAGGGGAACAGAGTGGGACAGAAGGGTGACAATCAGGAGAGTCCTATTTCCTGGCAGGGGTCTTGGCAATGTTCTCTGTCTTCTGCCTGGATCGCAGGGACCGTTTGTGGGGTGGTTCTCCTTCTGCAGGGTGTGGGGTGCTCGTGGCCTGTTGGTCCTGTGGCGGGGCCTCCTGTCCACTAGCTCCGGCGGAGGTGGAAGGCTGTTCCTCAATTTCGCTAGTGTCAGGGGCCCTTTGTTGTGCCACTGCCTCCCTCATGGTCTTGCCCATGTCAGCCATCACCCCTGCTATGGTGACCAGGATGGTGTAGATGTTTTTTAGGTCATCCCTGATCCCCAGGTACTGTCCCTCCTGCAGCCACTGGGTATCCTGCAACTTGGCCAGTACTGTGCCCATGGTCTCCTGGGAGTGGTGGTATGCTCCCATGATGATCGAGAGTGACACATGGAGTGTCGGTTCCCTTGGCCTGCCCTCCCCCTGTCGCACAGCAGTCCTCCCAGCTTCCCTGTTGTCCTGTGCCTCTGTCTCCTGAACCGTGTGCCCACTGCCACTGACCCCATATCCCTGCTCGTCCTGTGTTTTTGGGGTTGCCTGGGGTCCCTGTAGTGGTGGAAACACTGCTGACTGATGTGTCCTGGGGACAGTGGCATGGGCCCGCTGGGTGGGTGCTGTGCTGGTGTTTCCTGAGGGGGAGGCTCTGTGGTGGTATGGGACTGTGGCAGGGAAACCGACTGTCCAGAGATCCCTGATGGGCCAGGTTGGTCATCGTGATCCAGGCGTGCAGAGCTGTTGTCATCACTGTGGGCCTCTTCTGGGAGGGACTGGATGTAGCTGACACCTCCTCTCCAGTGACGTTGGGTAGGGGTCTTGTTGGGATGCAAATGCATTGTAATTGTACCTGTGTGTGGCATCTTGTGTGATGGGTGTGTTTCCCTTATATAATAGTGGTTTCCCTGTCACATTGGCCTTGTATGATTGCTGATTGTGTGGGCTGGGTGAGTCTCTCTACTGGGCATGCTGGGGTGATGGGTGTCCATGCATTGGTGTTGCATGCAGGGCTTGGTATTGGAATGTGTGGGTTGTGATGGTGGGGTACCTGTGAGGTGATGGAGTGATGGGAGTGAGGGTGAGGGTAGGGATATGTGATGGCATGCAGGTAGTGGGGGGGATGAAGTAGTTAAGGCTTGACTTACCAGAATCCAGTCCTCCTGCTACTCCTGCGAGGCCCTCAGGATGCATGATCGCCAAGACTTGCTCCTCCCATGTTGTTAGTTGTGGGGGAGGAGGTGGGGGTCCACCGCCATTCCTCTGTACAGCAATCTGTTGTCTTGATATCACGGAACGCACCTTCCCCCGTAGGTCGTTCAACCTCTTTCTGATGTCATCTCTGGTTCTTGGATGCTGTCCCACGGCGTTGACCCTGTCGACGATTCTCCGCCATAACTCCATCTTCCCTGCAATGGACGTCTGCTGTACCTGTGATTCGAAAAGCTGTGGCTCTACCCAGGTGATTTCCTCCACCATGACCCTTAGCTCCTCCTCAGAAAACCTGGGGTGTCTTTGAGGTGCCATGGATGTGCTGTGAGTGATATGTGTGAGGTGATGTGTTGGGGTGTGTACTATGATGTACGTGGATGATGTATGAGTGATGGTGTCCTGTACCTCTGTTGGGTGTGTGCTGTTTGCTTGTCTGTCTGAGCTTGGTCTCTTTTTTTTGTTGAAAGTGTTGTGGGTGTGTGTTTTATAGTGGTGTGGTGTGTGTATGTGTGTCAGGTGTGTGTAGTTTGAATTGTCCAATGTGGTGGTGTTTTGTAAGTGTGTGTGTATTTTGAGCGCGGCGGTATGTACCGCCAATGGTTTACCGCCTTTGAAAGACCGCCGCGTTGATTCGTGGGACGTGATACTGTGGGCGTATTCCTATTGGCGAAACGGTGTGGGTTTTGGTACTGCCAGTTTATCACTGACCTTTGGTGTGGCAGACTTGTCTGGATGTCTGTATTGTGGTGGTGTTCTCTGTGTGGGTCATAATACCCTTGGCGGATTACTGCTGCGGTCACGGTATGTTGCCGGCCGCTGGCACGGCGGTAAGTGGGATTTACCGCCAGGGTTGTAATGAGGGCTTAAGAGTCACAATATACACAGATAGTCAATATGGGCTTGGAATTGTTCATGATCTTCGCCAGTTGTGGTCGCAGCGAGGTTTAATGACCACTACTGGAACACTAGTGAGAAATGGTGACTGACCAAAAGAGTTGTTGCACGCAATATGGTTACCTGAAGAAATTGCTGTGGTAAAATGCAGTGCACACCAAAAGACACAGGATTACATTTTATTAGAAAATGGAACTGTATATTGTTTAAAGACAAGTGGGAACTAATGCCTGAAGAAGAAAATAATTGTGCAAGTTTTGCTTTAAAAGTAATTGACACATTGGAAGAATTGAAAACATTGCAAGAGAATACAGATAAGGAAGAGAAACGACTTTGGTTTAGATTAAAGTGCATTCAAAGACCTGATGAAATTTGGTTTTCTGAGGAGGGCCAGATGGTGTTGCCAAATAGTTTGTTGACTCAGATGGCCAGGTCTTACCATGGCCAAGCACATATTGGAAGAGATGCCATGGTTAGACTGTTTAAGGTTGATTGGCTCAAACCAAAATTCAGACAAGCAGCAGAAGCAGTATGTCATTGATGTGCAATTTGTCAGCAACTAAATTTGGGAAAAGGGACAGTGGTGAATTTGAGCCACATGGGAAGAGCAGGAGGAGCATTCATCAGAATGCAGTTGGATTTCATTGAGATGCCTGCATGTGGTGGATTGAAGTATGTGTTGGTGATTGTGTGTGTGTTTAGTCATTGGATTGAAGCATATCCCACATGAAGAAATGACAGCCTCACAGTAGCAAAGCTGTTGCTTATAGAGTTAATACCACGGTTTGGATTTCCGATCTCTTTAGAATCAGATAGGGGAACTCACTTCAATAACGAAGTGATCGAACTCTTGTGTGCAGCATTAAACATTGAGCAGAAGCTACATTGCAGTTATCTTCCTGAAGCATCAGGGGTGGTGGAGCAAATGAATGGTACATTGAAATCAAGAGTTGCCAAGATGTGTGCCGCAACTAATCTGAAATGGCAAGACGCTTTACTTTTGGTATTGATGTCAATGAGAAACATTCCTGACAGGAAGACAGGACTGTCGCCCCATGAGATTCTCATGGGCAGAGCAATGAGGTTGCCAGCAATTCCAGCCAATGCTCTTGTCAATATTACAGATGATATGGTGTTGGACTACTGAAAGGGTCTGGCTGATGTGGTTCGCTCTTTCTCTCAGCAGGTGCAGGCTGTTACCCTGCCACCCATCCATGACCCAGGTCACAATCTGAGAGCTGGAGATTGGGTCATCATCAAAAAGTGTCTTCGAAAGACTTTTTTAGAACCGCGTTGGAAAGGTCCATACCAGGTGGTGCTAACAACTACGACAGCTGTGAAGTGTGCAGGACTGCCGAATTGGATACATGCAAGCCATACAAAGAGAGTTGTGAGTCCACAAGAACATGAAGAAGTGTTGTTGACGGCACTAACAGCAGTGAAACAGGTGGCTGTACCTGAGCCGGAACCAGAACAAGTTGAACTTGAGATTGATCCTGAGCTGGTGGAAGATGCGTCAATCACCCCTGTAAGAGACAAGAGTGCAGACTTACAGGAGGATGAGCAAGAGTCTAACTCAAAAGGTACTGCAGGACAACCGAGTACAGCAGGGATTCTCCCAGAAGCAGACGGTGCTGAAAGACAGGCAGAGCAAGTGCCAGATCCAGAGGGTGAAAGAGTTGAGGCGGATCAAAGTCCAAGTGGTCCGACTCCTCCTGAACCCGTTGCAGGTCCATCAAGAGAAAACACCATAGAAAAAGAAAAAAAGAGGAGTCCAATTCTGAGGAGAATATTGACTGAAGGAACGAGAAAAGGAGACAATTGGCCTGAGTCGCGTATTTGGAAAAAGAAGGAATTGGTCATAAATGAACCAATAAAGGAGGAAGTGGATACTACGAGAAAAGAGGAACTGAGTGAAGGAGAATTAAGTGGAGAATGAAGGTTGAAAAGAAAAAGGGTGGCAAACAGAAGATGCACAGGTCCTGAGTCGGCATGTGCGGCAACAAGTAAATGGCAAAACAAGTTTATGTCCTTTTGTTTTGAAAGAGAAGTTCTGAATCAGTACCTATGATGCAATCTGAAGGGCATCAATAGACTGAGTTGTTGAGCTAATCTGAAGAAACCTGAAAAGAGACTGTTGAAATTAAACCGAAAAAGATATTGATAACCTGATGTGACAAATTGAGAACCCGGATGTGACAAGCTGCTAACTGATTTTTGAGAAGGGAGAAAAGGGTTTCTACATGTGAAACTGAATTGTGAGAAATAAATATTTTTTCCTTCATTTTTGATTTTTCTGTTGCACTTTATTTAAGAGTTGATTCTACTTTCTGATTCTTTATAGATCATGGCTGAATTAAATAATCGCATTAAAAATATTAGATATTGTAGGTATTTGAATGTTGGAGTAGCAATTATGTGTGGAATAATGTTTATAATAAAGATTGTGGGAATGTCTGTTCATGAAATGTAGGAGGCTACTATTGCTTCTGTTCAGGAGACTACTACACTAACAGCTTTAGAGAGGTTTAAGTTAGATGAAAAATACCTGCATGACTATGCTAATGCTCAAGGAGAGCTTTCTTCTAATGTGTTCCATCGGTTGTTGAGTGAGTATGTTGAGACAATGGATGCAAGGAATTGTCTTGTGTGTACGCAAATTCCTTCCTCTGTGGAAGAAGGGGTACGTACCATAGCTTGTCTTTAACCTATGGCATAACTTGTAGTTTGCTTCTAACAAGATTATATAACTAAGAGTATATCCAGTACTTTTATTCTAACTATGACCTTGGGTTTTCCTTTGTTCCTATTATTAGATATTTGAAAAAAGTAGCTAAAGAGCATGATATAGTATTAGTTAGAGGATTCTTTGAGCCAACACTAACATTTGGTACTGCTTATGCGCACAAAAATAACCTAACTTGCTTACTAACCCCGTTAGAGAAGAGCTTTATAGGGCATACTGATGATAGAAGGAAGGCATTAAAGAAGAAGTTAGAAAAAGGATTGGAGAAAAGGGCTTATAAAAATGATTATGCTTACACTGCTATTAGAATGCATGGGAAATTAGCTTTAGATGCATTACATGTAAGGAAGCTTTGTATATACAGGCCGAAATCACGCAATGACACTTTATTTGTGGGAACGAGTGAATGTACGCATGTGTTTTTGTTTCAGAGTAAATGGAATTTTATGCTGAAAGGTCAGGACCCTGCGATTCCTGGAATCTACAATATTTGTGGACATAATGCTTATTACCATCTTCCTAGAGGATAGTAAGGGACATGCTATTTGGGTATAGTTTTCCCTAAAATTGATCAGATAGATGATTTAAAGAAATTCCCGAAAGAGACTGAATTACATCATAAGCGACAGAGGAGGGAAACCTCTTCTGCAATTGTGGGAGATATTTTTGGTGCAGTAATTCCTTCTGTAAGAGTTATTTTAAATGCAATCAAGATCCGAAAGTTGTCTACTATTGTGGATAACATGCTGACAAATTTTACATGGGCAATACTCCTGTTATATACTGAATTGGCTGCGGATAGAGCTATGACGCTTCAAAATATGCTTGCTTTAGACATACTTTTAGCAAAAGAAGGCGGAGCCTGTAAAATGATTAATGCTAGGTATTGTTGTTCATTTATACCTGATAGTGATAAGGAGATAGGAGACTTAGGGCCAGATGTAGCAAAGTGTTTTTCCCATTCTGTGTCAATGGGAAAATGTGTTCGTACATATGGCCCTTACTTACTAATTTAACTTTTTCAAGTAAGGATTTGAAGGAAGCAGGAGTTTGGGAGAAGGTTGGAAATGGATTTGCTTCTGTGGGTAAATGGTTTAGTCAAATTTGGAATGGGGTATTATGGAAAATCGTCCAGGGAATATTAATTGTGATTGTTTCTATATTAGGATTATGGGGGTACATGCAAATTATGGCAAAAGATAAAATTAAGGAAATCCAAAAATGATCAGAGGAGGGAAAAACAACACAGGAGAAGAATTTATAGAGAAAATTCAAGAAGAAAGCAAAGTACATCTGAAACAGAATTGTATAGTGACGTTAAGGGAAAGTGTGATGACATATTTAGTCATCAGAGGAGGGACTGTTGAAGCAGATATGCTAATTAAATAATATTAATGATGATATGTGTGTGTTTACTAATGAGAAAAAAGTGTTTAGAAATTAATTGCAGAAAATAATGTGCACGTTTGAAAATGTGCCCTGGAGGAGTGATCACCATGTGTACTAAAACGACTGAAAATGTGAAAAATAATGAAAATATATGAGAAGAATGTAGTAATATGTCATAATGAGATGCATAACCTCTGTTTTGTATTATTAAGTTAGCTGAACTAGAGGCCTAGTTCAACTGGGTCTCGCACACTCTGAACATGGAGAAACCGGACGCATTGCAAAGGACTGGAAACCGGGGACTGCAACCTTGAACCGTTCGAAGTTCAAGTTACTTAGCTGGACATTCTGCAATGTACTGGCGAACAGGAGATGATGAAGGCAATTTGATACAATTATGTGTAGAGTAGGCTAAATGTACTTTCCCAGGACTTGAACAATAGAGGCACTAACTGGAGAGCCATATGCAACAATTTTGATACCTGAAGAGACGGATGATGAGGGCATCGCATGAAGAACCAATCCGCTTCCTGTGACTTGGGATATATGAACATTTGAAGATTTGGTAAACAAAAATTATAGTTTAAAGTCATATCTGCTGACTGACTGACCAATTAGCAATTAGGGGAATGGACTGAGAGACCCTAATAAAAAGTTATGACAAAGGGCAAGAAATCAGAACTGCGGGGAGAAAGTTGATGATGTCAGGACACGCTGTCTGAGGTGCTGATATTGGGTTCATACTCTGTGAGCCTGATCTGTAGCTGACTGATTGATGACCTGAAGATGAAGACTGACTTGTTGCTGATCCATCTTGGATAGGTAGCTATGAAAATGTGACTGACGATTTTGTGCTTTTTCTTCTATGTACCAACTGCGCTGTTTTATAGAGATACTCACTTAGGTAGAATTTTTCAAAATTGATGTTTTCTCTACGTTGTTTTTCGCATGAAGACCCCCATGCTAATGTTAATCTTGGTTAGGTAGGCTGTTAGGGATGGCGTTGACAGTGACAAATGACTGATGAACGTAATTGCGGAATTACATTATTAATGCTGGTATTCATAGCTTATGGTATTGCATTGTCGTATATGTTTTCTTTAAGAATAATTACTTACTATTAATGGATTAATGAAAGATTGAATTGATAAAAGATTGAACTAACGGATGATTTAGAATTGTAATCAATAGGGAAAAAAAAATTGTTAACTGCTTCCTAAGTAGTGGTTATTACTGAGTATTATGGCTTAAAGTTGTTTTACATAGTATGTTTTTGGATTATTGATGTTAGCTATTGTTTCAGTGGTCACTGCATGACTAGGATACTCCAGTAAGTTTTCTTACTAAGGACCAGGCGCGCTTGCACAATCAAGCTCAACATCTTCGACTTGCTCAATTTTGACATTTTCATTTGGAAGTAAGGTTGCCGGGTTCATCACTGTACATCTTTTCAATGACACATTTGGTGACCCTAGAATACTTGTTTCATATCTGGTAAACCTCGCACCAGTCAAATATTGAGTTTTCTTTTTTGTGAGTAGAATCTCAATAGAGTGAGGGACCATTACAGTCAGGGGAGGTCCCATCACAATGCCTTCACAATGTGTAAGGCTCTGACCAACTGCTGCAACTGCGGGCAGACAACCTGGTAAGGCTGCTGCAACTGTGTCGAAAGCAGCTGAAAAATATGCTACTGGGCGATTTACACCACCATGGACCTGTGTCAAGACAGACTAAGAACATAAGAAAATAATGGGAGGGTGTTGGACAGTAGGGAAAATGGGAGCTCAGAGACCCAATCAGCAAACAGTACAGTGTATATACAAATATTACAGTGGTGCTCTCATAAGGGGAACACCCACGCCCCCTACTCTGAAAAAAAACACGTTACTCAGAAAAAACTGCGTAACTAGAGGCAAACGCTGCAGTAAATTAGTGCATAACTTCAGTTAATAGTCCGAAAGTTCATATAAAATATCTTACTCAAATCACAATGAAATGTCCAAGACCAAGGCACTTAGGGCCAGAAGTAGGTAGGTTCTGATTTGCGACTTGCAAATTGCGAGTCAGAGCGACTCGCAATTTGGGAGTTGCAAATCGGAATGTAGGATGGTGTCCCTGACACCATCTGCGACTCGCAGGGGGTTGCAAAGGCCCTCCTCATGTATATTTATGAGGTGGGTTGCAATTTAAGACCCCCTTGAGACTTGCAGCACTCACAGGGATGGTGGCCTGCTGGAGACAGCAGACCACCATGTCTGTGACTGCTTTTAAGTAAAGCAGTTTTTTGTTTTTTGTTATGTAGCCCGTTTTCCTTAAAGGAAAATGAGATGCATTACAAAACTAAAAAATGAAACGTTTTTGTTTCATTTTTTCAGAGCAGGCAGTGGTCCGTGGGAACACTGCCTGCTCTGGAAAAATGTTTTTAATGCCATTCACAAAGGGGAAGGGGTCCCGTTGGGACCCCTTCCCTTTTGCGAATGGGTTAGCACCCATTTGAAATGGGTGCTAACTGCGATTGTTTTGCGACCGCGTTCGCGGTCACAAAACAATACAACATCACACTGCGACTCGCAATTAGGAAGGGGACACCCCTTCCTAATTGTGATTCGCAATCCCGTTTTGCGATTCAGTAACCAGGTTACCGAATCGCAAAACGGGGTTTGGGCATCGCAATGTGCTGTTTGCATGTCGCAAACAGCAAAATTCGCTGTTTGCAACATGCAAAAAGTACATCTGGCCCACAATCACAAACAAAATCTTTATCCTGTAGCAAGGTGAAATCAAGCGTCGCAGTTCTTCTGTGTAGTTCACCCAGTTTGGAATTTATTGATTTCAAACAAATCCTTATACTTCCATAAGTAAAATGATGGATCTCAAATATACCCCAGCCAACACGTGTTTTGTCTAGGGGAGTGACCCCATGACTTCCTCAGGGCTAAAATCATAAAAAAAGAAGAACTGAACGTAAGTATGACATTTAACACTTATGGTTTACCCTTCACCATATTGTCTTAGGGATGGAGACCAATTTTAAAGGATTCACCTTCTTCTGAATATATATTCGGAATATAAGTTATCAATATTACTCTTATGATTTGTAACGTTTGAAGTGAAGTATTATGCTGTTATTAATATAAAAACTAATAAACCAAGAGAAATTAATGTTCTTGAGTCATGCAAATCCCAAAAGCTCAAAAATAAGAATAAACTAAAAAAATAAAAATAGATATAAAAATGAAAGAGTGTAATGAACCATGCACACACATGTGCTACAAACCTGATGAGTGAATTATAAACAAGACAATCCCATCTGTTCATAAAATTCTACCTGATATAATAGTCCGTTACAAAGTCAACTGTAAAGTTAAATAGTCCTATCGGCCAAATTCCAATATCATGCCCCACGTCGTATTTGCTAAGAAAAAGATTCAACTATGGGATACTAAGTTAGTCCCACGTACCCTGCAGGAATATGAAGACCTAATATCTATGAGTGTAAACATAATTCATCATGGCATTGGTCATGTTTCACTGCTACGTTATCAATATCAATAATTAATCCCTAAATAATAGAAATTCCAAACTTGAGTTAACAACAAATAAAGGTATAAGAAAATCATCTTAATCAGTAACTGTTAGTGGGCACATTGCCCCACAACACAACCCGAAAACAGTCCTTTTTCTCATAACAAAAAATCAGGACGCTAATTGCGCCATAGTGTTCATCTACGGGAAGTTGTTAACATACCGAATTTGATAATAAAGATATTACCAATATCCGTAATGCAGTCTAGAACACAGAGTTGTTAGATAAAATGAACCACTCACCTCTCATGTGTCAAAACAAAACGCTACATGTGAAAACAACTATATCGAAATCCGCGTGTATCGGTTGCAAGTATGCAGCCATTTTATTACTTCTGGGTGCCTCCTTTAAAGAGACCAAAGGCATAAAGGAGGGACTTCTGCACACAATGTTTACCAATCAGCCATATTATGTGTAAATCTTCCACCATTCTACATCAGCGGAATCTACGTTATCAAATAAAGTCCAGTTACATGCAAAACCTATGTGCATCAATAGACACAGGAATCAGTCCCCTGCGGGTCTAGTATCAGAAAAAAATTAATCAATACCTTTCGCCCACGAATCATAATGCGCCTGTTTCAAATGAATCAGCCAATTGTCTATCATGAATGGTAAATACCTCGAACAAACTATATACAAATTCAAACCATGTGGAACTTGTTAACATTCCACGCTAACTTGTTGTGTTGATAGCAAAATTCATGTCTAATCCATCATACGAATTTATCGTACCTCACCTACGTTTCTGAATCCATATGTAACATTCTTGACTTAATAGTGATATAAGACCTATCGTAGAGCATGTGTGTGCATGTCCAAATATTATAACAGTATAATGGTCACCAAAGGGTCTTTACAATGACCAAGTCATATATACGGCAATATTAGCCCCAAATATTGGTTTAGATTTAGATTGACAAGAACAACATATATAAATATGCACACAATTATAACAGAAGTGAAGTAAAGTATACCATAATATGCAGAACTAATAGGCAAGTCTCATGATACACAAGTCACTTAGGGGGTCATTCCGACCCCGGCGGGCGGCGGGCACCGCCCGCCGGGTGGAGACCGCCAGAAGACCGCACTGCGGTCAAATGACCGCGGCGGTCATTCTGACTTTCCCGCTGGGCGGGCAGGCGACCGCCAAAAGGCCGCCCGCCCGCCCAGCGGGAAAGCCCCAGCAACGATGAAGCCGGCTCCGAATGGAGCCGGAGGAGTTGCTGGTGTGCGACGGGTGCAGTGGCACCCATCGCGATTTTCAGTGTCTGCTTTGCAGACACTGAAAATCTGAATGGGCCCCCAGGGGCCCCACGACACCCGTTCCCGCCAGCCTCTTCCTGGCGGTGTAAACCGCCAGGAACAGGCTGGTGGGAAGGGGGTCGGAATCCCCATGGCGGCGCTGCTTGCAGCTCCGCCGTGGAGGATTCTCTGGGGCAGGGGAAAACCGGCGGGAAACCGCCGGTTCCCCTTTTCTGACGGTGGCTTTACCGCCACGGTCAGAATTGCCCCTGAAGCACCGCCAGCCTGTTGGCGGTGCTTCCTCCGTCCCCGGCCCTGGCGGGTCCGAATGAGGCCCTTAGTATCTAAATAAGAACAAATAGTACCCATGGGTTTAATCCCCCCAAAAATACTCAAGTTCATGATCCGTATTGAGACTGTCCTCAAATGCTCTGAGGCGCATGATCCAAAGTGCCTCCTTTCTTCTCAGGGTAAGTTCTCTGTTGCCACCTCTGGGGTCTCTCTCTGTATATGTTCAATAACAAAAAATCCAAATGTCTTGTTAACTTGCTGTGCCTGGCAAATCCTCATATGTGTCAATGTCGGATATCTGCCATCATCCTGTAAAAGTGATCTTGCATGTTCACTGATACTTATCATAAGGGTACAGATGGTGCTTCCAACATAAGTACAGTCACACTTACACATTATGATGTATACAACAAATGTTGTGTTACAGTTTATAGCAGATTCAATCTTATATGTATGATTGGTAGTACTGGTGAATTCCTTCTTACCATGATGGGCCCATCTGCACATCCCACAATGTCCACATTTGAAAAAACCTTTCCTGTGGTCGGAGAGCCAATCCCCACGTGATTTGGGTGTTGGAAAACTAGGGCTAAGTATATTCCTCAGCGATCTCCCTTTTCAATATGTGATTTCAGGTCCACTTGAATTAAGATCTTTGAGAGTGACATTCTGAGATAATATGCTCCAGTGTTTGTTCAGCATCCTTCTTCGCATAATGGAAGTTTTAGTATAATCCGTAACCAGTCTGACCTTATGGGCCCCCTTACCTATAAGAGAAGTGTTGGTAGGTTTTAAAGTTTCATCCCTGGGGATGCGCATAACTCTACGTTGCGCTCTCTCAATCATACCCCTCAAATAGCCTCTCTATACAAAATGTTTACCCATCTCTTGAATACATTGTGCAAAATCTTCATCTTTGCTACAATTACATCTTGTTCGCACCATCTCCCCAAATGGTATTGATGTGATTTGATGTTTAGGGTGAGCACTTGATGCATGCAAGATAGAGTTGCAAGCAGTGGGTTTACGAAACAATCTGCTATGTATCCTCTTACCTTCCACAAATAATTCCACATCCAGAAATTCAATATTTACAGAGCTATATTGGTAAGTAAATCTAATGTTCACCTCATTGCAGTTAAGGTATTCACAGAAGCCAATTAATTGTTCAATAGTGCCTGTCCAAATCATAAGACAGTTGTCAATGTAATGACCCCAATATAATATATATGTCTGCCACTGAGTGGAACCAGGACCCCAGACCCACTTCTCCGCAAACCAACCCATGAGCAGATTCGCATAGGAAGGAGAAAATCTCAAACCCATTGCCACCCCTTGTTTTTGTCTATACTAATTTTTGCCAAATAGAAAAAATTGTTAAATACAATCATGTCTATCATTGTGATCAACATTTCTGTGTGTTTCCACAAACTTGCTGATTTTCTATTAAAAAAATATTGTATTGCCTGTAAGCCTAGATCATGTCCAATACTAGTGTATAACGCAACAACATCTAGTGTTACTAACAGCATATTCTCCACCCATTCTACATCATTCAATATACCGAGGATATGTTTAGTGTCCTTAATGTAAGAGGGAAGGTTGTGAACAAAAGGTTGCAAAAAAAATCCACATATTCTGACAATCTCTCTGTTGGTCCCGAGATGCCAGGAACAAATGACCTCCCAGGTGGAAATGGTAACTTTTTATGAATTTTTGGTAGAGTATAAAGACATAGAAACTTGGGGCGGTCCACTTTAAGATATAAATATTCATCATCATTGAGAAGGCATTGTTGATGCCATATCTTAAATTTACTGTTGATTTTGTATGATAGCCCAGGAATCGGGTTGTATGTAATACTCTCATAACATCTATCATCACTCAATTGTATACAAATCTCATTCTCATAGTCCAACCCATTCATGACAACAACGTTACCACCCGTGTCAGCCTGTCTAATAATAATGCCTTCCTCCTGTTGAATAAATTTCAAGTCCTGCTGTTCACCATAACTCAAGTTCTTGTTAATTCTCCAATGCTTATCCTTAGATATGGTTCGATCTAGGTCTTTACAAACTATGGGCCTGATTCTAACTTTGGAGGACGGTGTTAAACCGTCCCAAAAGTGGCGGATATACCACCTACCGTATTACGAGTTCCATAGGATATAATGGACTCGTAATACGGCAGGTGGTATATCCGCCACTTTTGGGACGGTTTAACACCGTCCTCCAAAGTTAGAATCAGGCCCTATGTCATAAAACACATCAAGATTATTAATGTTAGATTACTTAGGTATCCATCTCAATTTCTTCTTTAGGCCATTAGTTAAACTGACATCCGGTATGACGTCAAGGTCCTTCAAAATTTGTGATATGGTAGTAGGGTCTGCTTCACGTTCTGTAATTGACAGCAATGCTGCATTATCATGTATATCTTTAACTGACAGATTACTCAGTTCAAACTCCTGCAGGGGAGCAATAGTTGCCAAGACAGACAAAGACCATGCATCACGCTCATGACAAAACAATGTGAAAGGTTTTGTGTAATCAGGCATACCCAACGCTGGAGCCTTTCACAGACAATTCGGTGAATGCTTTCATTCCAGCCTGGTCTGACACTATGGGATCATTGACTTCCTCATGAGTCAACTTCTGCAATGGCCTCGAAATGATTGAAAAATCTGGGATTTGTTGGCGACAATAGCCTACCATCCCTAAAAACATCCTGACATCTCTCTGTATGGTCAGGGGATTTATCTGCAATATGGCTGTAATCCGTTCCCTAGATATCTTTCTTGATCCCTTTCTTGATCCCTTCCCAATCTGATGATGCAAGTACTTCACCACCTTCTGACAGTACTGCAATTTAAGCGGAGACACCTTGTGACCATTCTTTCCCAATCGTATCATACTTGCAGTCGTCCCTTGTTTTGGACGCAATCAACAAGTCATCAATGTACTGCACCAAGGTCAATTGGAAAAGTAATTCCAACAACTCCAAATTCTTTTTCAAGATCTGATTAAATATGAAAGGTGACTCTGAAGACCCTTGAGGTGTTCTGCACCAGCAATAAACTCGATCCAGGAATTTGAAACAAAAGAGAAATTGACAAACCTCATGAAGAGGCACAGAAAAGAAGGCTTGTGACAAATCAATGACGGTGAAGCACTCGGCATTACATGGAATCACATGGAATCTGAAACATTATCACAGCTGGATTTGGCACCACGGGACAACATTTGATCACAATCTCATTTATTTTTCTCAAATTGTGCTCAATATTTCCTTCAGAACCCCTTGCTTTATAAAGTCTGCAATTATCTGAGCAACCTTCATAAGGACATCCTGTGGCATGTGGTACTGTGGAAATTGAGGAAAAACTGCATTCAGTTTCACAGTAACTGTAACTGGCTCAACTCCCTTTATCAAACCTACTTCTTTTCCTGCCAAATCCCACACTTTCTCTTTAACCGTTTACTGCAAATCAGGAGGAAGCTCTTTCACTGTGAACATTGGGAAGAATTCAATCAGAGGGAATTCCTCATTTGTAGTTTCACCTTCTATTTCTGGGGCTTGGTCATCTTCATCATCACTATTCATCTGTATCTCAATTCCCTCATTTGAACAAGTTATCGAACACTTCGTTTTACACAGCAAGTCCTTTCCCAGTAGGGATACTGGACTTCAATCACAGACTACGAATTTGTGCAATCCCTGAAAGTTGCCAATCTCAACTTGAACTGGATCTGTAATCAGGTTTGTAAAATACTGGTTTGCTACTCCCACAACCTGAACTGTTCTACCTGAAAGGGGCTATTAGAAATGGGGTCTTTGGTTGTCAGTCAGGTTACTCCCTGACCAAGCAAGGACGTTCACTCTAGTCAGGGTAAGCCACACACAGTCCAAATTATCCTGTGCCCACCCTCTGGTAGCTTGGCACTGAACATTCAGGCTGAACTTAGAAGGCAATGTGTAAAGTATTTGTGCAAGAAATCACACAATAATATCATGTAGCCCCACACAAATACACCACACAGTGTTTAGAAAAACATATAGGGCCTGATTTTGACCCTGGCGGACGGCGGAGGCCGTCCGCCAAGGTACCGCCGCTGAATGACCGCACCGCGGTCAAAAGACCGCGGCGGCCATTTAGACATTTCCTCTGGGCCGGCGGACGCTCTCCAAAAGAGCGCCCGCCGGCCCAGAGGAAATGCCCCTGCAACGAGGACGCCGGCTCAGAATTGAGCCGGCGTAGTTGCAGGGGTGCGACGGGTGCAGTTTGCACCCGTCGCGTATTTCAGTGTCTGCTTAGCAGACACTGAAATACTTTGCGGGGCCCTCTTACGGGGGCCCCTGCCGTGCCCATGCCATTGGCATGGGCACGGCAGGGGCCCCCAGGGGCCCCGCGGCACCCCCTACCGCCATCCTGTTCCTGGCGGGAGAACCCCCAGGAACAGGATGGCGGTAGGGGGTGTCAGAATCCCCCATGGCGGCGCAGCAAGCTGCGCCGCCATGGGGGATTCTAAGGGCAGCGGTAAACCGGCGGGAGACCGCCGGTTTGCCTCTTGTGACCGCGGCTGAACCGCCGCGGTCAGAATGCCCTGCAGGGCACCGCCGGCCTGTCGGCGGTGCTCCCGCCGACCCTGGCCCCGGCGGTCTTAGACCGCCGGGGTCAGAATGACCCCCATAATATTTATCTGGATAAATGCAGGTCAAAATGATTAAAATGCAATAAGTATGTGTTGAGATATCACTGAAAAGTGATACAAAGGCCCATATTTATACTTTTTTAGCACTGCATTTGCATCATTTTTTGATGCAGAAACGGTGCAAACTTTCAAAATACAATTTTATTTTGCAAGTTTGCGCTGTTTTTGCGTCAAAAAGCGGTGCAAATGTGGTGCTAAAAAAGTATATATAAGGGCCAAAGTCTCTTTCAGGCACAAAGTACCTGGTTCGCGTGAAAAATCTCCACAAAGAAGTGCAGAGGAGGAGATGCATGGAAACAAAAGGGTGTGTGTCGATATCTCGGCCCTCACACGGCGATACTTTGTTTAGTTTTCATGCAGGGATGGCTGTGCGTTGATTTCCGGTGCTCGGTCGTGGATTCTCTTCTGGTCACTGGGTTTTCAGATACCCCGGGGACGGTGCGTCGATCCGGTGGTTGATGTGTCAAATTTTCTATGGCATGGCAGGCGCTGCGTCAATTCCTCTCTGGAAGTCAGGCTGCGTCGTTCTGGGTTGGCTGTGCATCGATCCAGTGGGCTGTGCGTCAAATATCCGGTTGCTACTCTGGCGCTGCATCGATCTTCTCATTGACAAAGTCGGGCTGCGATGTTCCAGTTCAACGTGCAGTGAAATTTTCACTGCAGTGCAGGCTGTGCATCGTTTCTGGCAGGCTGTGCATTGAATTTCGCCACACAAGGAGTCCTTCTTGAAGAGATGAAGCATTTTTGGTCCTGAGACTTCGGGGAACAGGAGGCAAGCTCTATCCAAGCCCTTGGAGAGCACTTCTTCACCGCAGCCAGAGAGCAGCAAGACAGCAGGGCAACAGCAAGGCAGCAGTCCTTCACTGAAAGCAGTCAGGTGAGTGTTTTGGGCAGCCAGGCAGTTTTTCTTGGCAGGATGCAGGTTCTGGTTGCAAGTTTCTTCTCCAGGAAGTGTCTGTGAGATAGTGTCTACCCCAAGAAGCATCTGAGTTGGTAGGGGCAGAGGCCCTGCTTATATACCCAAATGTGCCTTTGAAGTGTGGGAGACTTCAAAGAGTGACTTAGAAGTGCACCAGGTCCCCTTTCAGTTCAATCCTGTCTGCCAGGTTCCCAGTAGGAGGTGTGGCAGTCCTTTGTGTGAGGGCAAGCTACTGTCCTTTGATATGCAAGTATCAGGCCCCCCACCCTCCCAGCCCAGGAAGACCCATCCAAAATGCAGATGTATGCAAGTGAGGCTGAGTATCCTGTGTTTTTGGTGTGTCTGAGGGAATGCACAAGGAGCTGTCAACTAAACCTAGCCAGATGTGGCTTGTAAGGCACAGAAAGATTTAAGTGCAGAGAAATGCTCACTTTCTAAAAGAGGCATTTCTAAAAAAGTAATATTAAATCCAAATTCACCAGTCAGCAGGATTTTATATCACCATTCTGGCCATACTAAATATGACCTTCCTACTCTTTTCAGATCAACCGCTACCACTC